>NW_021621048.1:8211097-8364884 GCF_004785775.1 Grammomys surdaster
AGAGAGAGAGAGAGAGAGAGAGAGAGAGAGAGAGAGAGAGAGAGAGAAACAGACTTTTGTGCTAGAACATTCTGGCAAAAAAGCCAAACAGGAAAGAGCACACTCACACAGCACTTTAGACCAAATAAACCTCATAGACATGCAGAATATTAGACCCAAATATCCTCTCAGGCATACGTGGCATTCCGCAGGACAGAGCACACAATAGCTGACAAAACAAACCCTAGCTACTTTAAGAACCCTGAGTTTACACTAAATATCTTTGTCCAGCCACAGTGAAATAAAAAGCACAGATTGACAACAGGAGGAAAATCAGAAAGTTCACATATACAAACTAAATAGCACATTGTTAACAAATGGGACAAAAAAGATATCAAAAGAAGAACTATAAAATACATGGGCAAACATGAGATAGAAGCAGAACATACCAAAACCTACAGAATTCAGAGAGTGCAACCAGGGAGTTCATGGTAGTAACTTCCCATCACAAAGGAGGAAAGATCTCACTCAATGAACTGGACACCCAGAGGAACTAAAAAGACAAAAACACAAAGATCAGAGGAAGGAAAGAAATCAAGATTGCAGCAGAAATAAATGAGAAAAAATATAGAAGACAATAGAAAAATGTCAATGGAACAAAAAAGGGCTTTGATTTCTGAGGCTGTTTTCATTTCAGAGATAAATGAAATCAACAAATCTTTTGCTAGAGTCAACTAAAAAAAATAGAGAACACTCAAATAAATAAAATCAGGATGAAAGAGGAGGCATTTCAGCTGAGGCCAAATACATAAACAAGATCATAAATACTGCTACCAAATGCATACCAACCAATTGGATAATGTTGAAATGAACAAATGCCTAGATATATACAACTAGCCCAAACTGAGTCAAACAGAAATCAGCACTCTGAACAGACTAAAGATGAGGAGGAAAATTTCCTCACTCTGTTCACCCAAGGGAGTCTCCATTGTCTTTCACTTGTGAAAAATTATCTCACAAACTACAGTTCTAGCCTGGCATTGTTTCCCCTCAGTGCTAAGCAATCCCTTCTTCTTACCTGGATGTTTTCTTTTTGTCTTTCACAGGGCTCAGGAGGACAACATGTTGTCTTAGAAATAAACATGATGAAGTGGTTAATAAGACCCAACATATCCACTGTCTTAACTGATAGTCTTAGTTTGGGGAGGGGTTAAGCACTTCCAAAGTATAATATTTTAATAGATCCATAAATAGTAAAATATGTTAATTTTAGCCCTGTATTATTAGCTTGTTCACACACTTGTCCCTAAGTTTGTTCCCTTTAACCCCCCCGCACACACACACTTGTGACTAGTAAGCACCATCTTATCCTTCGTTTCTGTCATTTATTCAGGTCATGAGGCTTGAGAGGCTAACTTAGAGCCTCTCTTACCTTTCTTCCTATGTCACACATTTACTGTCCTCTGTCTTCTTTAGAGGTTTCATTCACCTTTGAAATTCTTACAGTTTGAAATGTATACCTAGATGCAGGTGAATAGCAATTTCTTTCAACCTAATCTCTAGGTTTCCTGGATCTATGAACTAGAGTCTGATCTGAATTCTGGGAAAGCCTCAGTTATAATTGTATCCATATTTCTTCATCCCTTCCTCTCTTTATTGTCCTTCTGGTGTTTTTGTTATATATATGCATATTTGTTATATATATGTGTGTGTGTATGTATGTATGTTTGTATGTATGTATGTTTGTATGTATGTTTGTATGTATGTATGTATGTGTATGTATGTATGTATGTGTGTATATAGTCAATCCACAGTTTTTGAATAGTCTGTTTCTTTTCCTTTTTTTTCCCCTAGTCTCTTTACTCTGTGAGCCTGGGATGCTTCATCTGAATTGGCTCAAATTCTGTGATTCATTTCTCACTATATTAAGGCTCCCTATAAGCCATCAAGTACATTCCAAAATTTGTTGCAGTGTTTTGTTCCTAGCATTTCTGTTGTTGTGTTCTGTCTGGCATTTCTTTTGCAGTGTGTTGTTGGTTAGTTTTTTGTCAACTTGGCACAAACTCGGGTCATCCAGAAAGAGGGGACCTCTACTGAAGAATTGTCTCCATAAGATGAGCCTGTGTGCAAGTCTATGGGGAGGACATTTTCTTGATAAATGACTGATATTGTAGGGACTTATCAATATAGGTGGTGACACCCCTGGTCAGGTAGTCCTGAATTATAGAAGAAATCAAACTGAGTAAGTGACCCAGTGAGCAGCACTCCTCCATGGTCTCGGCTTCAGTTCCTGCCCCCAGGTTCCTGCTTTGGCTTCCCTCAAAGATGGACTGTAACCTGTAAGCCAGTTTCCTTCCCAAGTTGCTTTTGGTCACTCATGGTGTTTATAAGAGCGATGGAAAAGCTAACTGGGACAGAAATTGGTACCAGCCATGTGGGGTATTGTGAGAAAAACAACAAGACATGACTGTGTTGTTTTTCTCTTGAGGAAGGATTGTGGAAACACTTTAACTATTGGTCTCAAAAGTCCCTGAGTGCTGTGCACTTACTGGACAGTTCTATGGGGGCTTGGAAGATAAGAACGTGGAGGAAAACGCAGGTAAATGGGGCTCAACTTGTAAAGTTTCACAGGAAGTTTGAGGCTCTCTCAAAGATCCTATCAGAGCACTTTGTGTGATGTTTTGTATTAAGATTCTATGGCTTCTGCTCATCTAGGGCTACAGGATCAGCTGTGATTACAAATCGCCAGCGACGAAGTGAAACCTTTGCTTTAATGGGATAGTCTAAGCTGATTAGATGGGTATGAAAAATCATCTGTGACTAATAAGAGATTACCATCATTTACATGAAATCAATGGGAAGCATTTCCTCAGGCCCGTCACACAGAAGCTGTGACCCAGAGAAGGCCACCCATCAAGCTGATAGCAGAACTTGGAAAATAAAGTATAGAAGTTCCCTGATGGTATTGCTTCTAGGACAGTCATCTAAGGAGTCATGGAAAAACACTGAGGTTTGGCATCCTTGGCAGGTCAGTCTCCCTGAAGATCAGTGTGGTCATTGTTGAAGGTCCAGCTTCGGTTTCAATGGAGACCTCAGTTTATTGGAAATTCCAAGACTGTGGGATGACCACTGAGGACAACGGCAGGTGTGGCTTGAATCAAGTCTGAACCTAAGTGACAAACTGCATGTACTATAAATAGTAGAGGCAGAAAAATGGAGCTGCCAAGTGCCTTGGAGCCCAGAAAATCTTGAGTCCCAGACATTGAACACTGGACTGCAGGATTTGACTTTCACTGTTAAACTTTGGTTTTGCTGTTGTAACTATATCCTAGTTTTTCTCTTTTGAAATAAGAAAATATGTAGCTTATTTTGGATTTTACAGGAGACTAAGGTTAAGAGTTAGTACTTTTAAAGAAAACATAGACTTTTAAGTCATTAATTTTTTGAAGGATTACAGGACCTTTGAAGTTATACTGTTTTACATTTTGATACTAAAACAAGACCTTGAGAATTAACAAGAAATAAAAGATTATAGTTTAATTGTGGTGTGTTTGTAGTTCAAGTTGACAAGGGGTTAACTGTGCTCTTTAGTATTTTGTAAACTTGACACAAACTGGGGTCGTCTGAGAAGAGAGAACCTCACTTGAATCATCTCCTTCAGACTGCCCTGTGAACAAGACTATAACCATTTTCTTGATTGTTGGCTAATGTAGGAGGGTCCTGCCAACTCTTAATGGTGCCAGTCCTATGCAGATGGTCCAAGATTATGTAAGAAAGCAAGCTGAGAAAGCTAAGAGAAACAAGCCAGTAGGTGGTGTTTCTTCCTGGTCTCTGCTTCAGTTCCCACCTCTGGGTTCCTGCATGAGGCCCTGACATGGCTTGCCTTGAAGATGGCTTGTAACTTGAGTTAAATAAGCCCTTTCTCCTCAACTGTCCTTTGGTCACAGTGTTTATCACAGGGACAGGAGAACTAACGAGGACATGCAGAGACTGTTACATCTCTGCATTTGTGCGAGGTTTTATTTCTCATGTGTCTGTTGCACTATGTTATCTCTAGCATGCCTACTACAGTGTGTTATGTCTGACATGCCTGTTGCACTGTTTCATCTCTGTCTCTGCTGCAGTGTGCTATATCTAGCATGTGTGCTGCAGTGGCTCTAGCATTTCTCTTGCAGTATGTTATCTCCAGCATTTCTGATGCAATGTTATTTTTAACATTTCTTTCTTTGATTTTTTTTAAATCTAATTGCATTGCCCACTTGTTCTTGCATGCTATCTACTTTATCAATTAATGGCCCTAGTTATTAATTATAATAATTATTAATTAAATTTCTGTCTGACTTTCTAACATCCCTATTATACATGGATCTGTTTTCAATCTTCCTGTCTTCATATTGCCTTTCCCTTTTCCACTGGTCCTGACTTACTGACTGCTGAAGTAAGTTGTAAAATCGAGGAATAGTCTGATAGTTTATAAGTAGGTCTTTTAGGAACCTGGCTCGGTAGACTATCAAATTATGTGTTTTTCATTTTCCCTCTTTCTGATAGGAAAGTATAGCTTTAGCGGTCCAGAATTAAACTGAGTATTCACCTTCTACTACACGGTAGGCTAAAGTGTGGCGGTTTGAATGAGAACCGTCTTCCATAGCTCATGTATTTGAATAGTTGGTCTCCAGCTGTTAGAGCTGTTTTGAGAGATTATAGAAACTTTAACAGGTGGAGCCTTGGTGCGAGATGAATGTCACATGGGGAGGAAATGTGAACACCCAACCTCTTGCTCTTTGACACGCCTTTCCAGCCATTGTGGACTGTAGATCTCTGAAACCATAAACCAAAAATGAACTCTCTCTCTCTTTCCTATATTGCCTTAGATCATGGTATTTTACCACAGTAGCAGAAGAGCACTTAATGGAGCTGAGGAAAGCTGAAGTTAGCTATTTCCCATTCTCCATGCCAGTTTGGTTTTGATAAAAATCCCCACAGCTAGAAACAATTAAGATACACAAAGAAGGAGAAGATTCAGATAAATAAATACAAAGAAGGAGAAGATTCAGATAAATAAAGACCAGATGAAAAGGGAAACATTCCCCTTTGGGCGGAATGTTAAGAACAGAGTCTGGCTGCAAACAAAATGGCTTCTTCCCTGCCATGCCAACAGAAACATGGGGAGCTTTTTCTATAGCACTCACTGTGGGAGCATAGTAGAGATCTCCAGGAACTAAAACTCATGACTGTCAAGCTCTCTGGTGCCTGGGATCTCAGAGCTTTCTTCTCTCATGGTTGCTCATGTTGGGCCTCCAGCATCCTGCCACTAACCCCCATCTCTCCTCACTCAGATCCTGACATCTCTAGAGATGTCTAAACATGTGGTTCTGTTTTAGTACGCTGGAGTTCTGTGTCCACTTGCTTGTCTTCCCATGTTGGGTCCTGGCACCTGCTATCACATACCTAAGAAGAGCTGTTGGTTTTCACATTCTCAGCTCTTTACTTGCTAGAATAAGGTGCTGGTGACTTCCACACTTTTGGCATGTTGGACTGAAATCCTGAAGTCACAGAGATTCTAGCTAAAAAGGACCCTCACATCTCATTCCTTCAAAGCACAGGAGAAGGAAAGACTGTGAACAGAGGCTCTAGGTGACAGATGTTCAAGGAACAGGACAAATCTGATGGGACCACAACTCAGGCCTCTCTTTCGTGGGCAACCTTGATGAAATATGAGGGTCTAAATTTTAGACCCTTTTCATCCAAATAAAAAGCCCAATGTAATGCCAGATCATGCAGGGCAAGGACCTGCCTTAGGTAAGCTGCTCTTTAATTTTCTCTCTGAAGGGAGACTCGCACTTGTTCAATCAACTTCGTTTTCTGTCACTCAGACAGGCAGCAATGAAATAGTGCTCAGAAAAATTACATTCCCAGCAATTTTGGATCGTGCTTGGCTCATGAAGCATGCACACAATTGCTACTTCATAAAAGTTTGATAAATGAGATGCAAAATATACGGCTCCTTCCTCTGAACAGTGTAGGGGGCTTTATTCCAAGGGTCATTTTGGATAATGAAAAACACGATTAATGAGTTTGATTAAAGGATTCATTAACAGTGGAGAGTGTTTATAAAGGAAAAAGAAGAGTGTTAGCCTGGGAGTATCAAGCAAGCAAGCAAGTCACTCAGCTTAGAGCTGTAACAGTGTGGCTTTGAGGGAACTAGCTTTTGCGATGTGCTCAGGTCCCTGGACCATGGGCAAGTATGTAGAGACCTTGGCCAAATCTCCAACCCACCAACTGTTTTATGTTGCTTAACAGAGGAACTGAGATTCTAAACTGTGCTTCCTGCATTTTTACATGTTTCTGGAGCTGATGTTTGCTGTAAAGACTAGTCCCTTGAGTCGAGTGTCTAATAGAACACTCAGAATAAAATTACTGTTAATTGTGATGGTTTGCATATGCTTGGTCCAGGGAGTGGCAATATTAGAAAATGTGGTCCTGTTGGAGTAGTTGTGGTCTTGTTGGAGTAGGTGCATCACTGTGGGTGTGGGTTCCCGGACAAACTTTCTAGCTGCCTGTAAGTCAGTCTTCCACTAGCAGCCTTCAGATGAAGAGGTAGAACTCTCAGCTCTGCCTGCATCATGTCTGCCTGGACCCTGCCATGCTCTGATCTTGATGATTATAGACTGAACTTCTGAACCTGTAAGCTAGCCACAATTAGATGTTGTCCTTATAGGTGTTGCTTTGGTCATGGTGTCTGTTCACAGCAGTAAAACCCTAAGACAGTAATAGAGTTTCTATATAGGAATCTAGTGTTTGACCACAGTAAAGAGGGTAGTATTGGGACAATTGGGCAAGTTCCATCTTAAATGATCAACTCAAACTTCCATAAAAATAAAGGCACACATACAAGTGTTGGTCTGAATCTGTGCAAATGCACACAGGGTTTATGTGGGCATTTTGTATGTGTTTATGCCTAAGTATGCATGAATATGAGTGTGAATATGGGTAAATGTATGAGTTTGGTTGTCTACGTGAATTAGTGGCTTCGTGAATGTGTGGATGAGCATACAAGTGACTGTGTACTCATTTGTATGACTGTAGTGTATGTGTGTATACAAGCAGCATGGGTGCTTATATGGACATATATGTATGTGTCCACAGATGAGGATATGGGGTGTGTCTGTGCATTTGTAGATGTAAGATTGTGTCACAGCACATAGGTACAGGTTGTACATATGTACACCCCTTTGACTGCCCTGCCTCCCTTCCCCACTGGTAAGTGTGTTCTGCCTCCCACTGGCCCATTCCTTCATGCATGCTGTCTTTATAATATCTCCCTGGGGTGCAGCAACCAGAGGTCATTTAATAATGCACTTTGCAAGTACACATAAGAGCAACTTGTAAAAACACATAAGAGAAAGGTGTTTTAAGCAGGAAACCCCAGCACTACACAGCAGTCCTCTGCTGAACTCACTCATATTTTGCTGGGGAACAGAAAAGAGCAAGTTTTTAGAGGAGGAGGCCAACTGGACCCTAGGACTGAATAGCTTGTCAGTTGTGAGAAAACATTTTATATTTAGAAGAGAGACCAATTATTTCCATGACACAACTATATAATTAACCCATAAAGGATTCCATTCTTAAAAATGACTGAATATTTTATGCATGAAGACCTGGATAGAGTTGAGCTGAGTCGACTCCAGATTTAACTATGAAAAGTAAACACTTTCCGCAGGATGAGTTAAGGACGTGTGATCGGAAGGATTCAGTGTCCTTGCATCTGAATAAGCATGTGAAAACACTAGCCAAGTCCTCACCACATTCTGAATTTAAAAGTGCATCTGTGGAAGGAGAGCCTGGCATTCTAGGAAGAGAATGATTGGTTCATGGAGAATCATTCCAAGAAGGGAAAAGATACTAATAGGCTAGGAGACAGAAGGTAAGTTCCCTCAATTTCAGTTTTAAGCTTGGCTTCTGGACATGGCAGATGCTGAAATGTTTAGTTCTGCAAATTCAATAAATGCATCCCTGGATGAATCAATCAACTGATAAGTAAAAGGAGGCTTATAGAGCAGCCTGCATTAAGCTCAACCTGTCAAAGGTACTTTGTCCTTTAGCTTCCATGATCCCCCAACATCACAGTTTCCCAGAATGCTCTGATACAGTGAACAAACCTACAGGACTCCATCCCACGGGTGTGAGGATTCAGCCCTTCCTGCTGCTGCAGTGACTGTTGGGCTCATTTTGAAGCTGTCTGAGAGATTGATTCCACTCACTGTTGTTGAACAACAAAGGGCAGAAGTTAGGATACCAATCAGAAATGAGAGACCCATCACTTTCTATGAGGCACCTGAGTCCTGCCACAGGACCTGTTAACTCTGAGTTAGTACACAACGTGTGTAAGTAGGTGCCTTTCCAAGGTTCAAAGTCTTGATCTTTTTTAGAAACAAGATTTCTAGAGATAGGCATAATAGTATATGGAACAAATTTTGTCATCTATAAAAAGGAAGAAGAATATTTATAAACTATTATAGAGGAATCTCTGAGCCAAATGAAGTACAAAAACAAGGTAGGAAATATGTATTATGCTATCATCGACAGAAAAAATGCTTATAAATGCATAGAAAATATTCACTGAAATTTAAAGTCTTTAATGTATTCTCTCAATATGCCTTGCTTTATAAGCTTAATTTTTGAACCCTGTAAATATTGTTTATAGGGAAAAATTAAATTTTAGAAAAATAATTCCTAAAACTCAAAATATAAATTAAATAAATGAACCTAAGTATATTCAGTGGCTAGTAGACTAATCACCCATGCAGATTCTGTTTCAGATGTCTTACAAGACCTCGATCTCTGGTAGAATACATCCTAAAAACAGAAATAACTACAAACTTTATTTTTTATAACTACAAACTTTATCTCTTTTTGCTTCTCTGAACCCCTTCATTTCACTGGCTACACAACCAGAAAGAAAAGCAAACAACTCATACTGCAGTGATCAGTAACAGTTGTAGCCCCTCTGGAAGGGGGGGAGCCTCGTGGGCACCTCCCCTATCTATGATGGAATGTTTCATGGCCCAGTCTTGTGCAGACATCCACAGCAGCTGTGTATTTGTGATCAAAATGACAAGGTCACACATAGATGGCAGCATTTCCTGGTAGTCTTCCATGTCCTCTGGCTCTTAAATTCTTTCCACCGTATTTTTCTTTCTTTTGTTCCTTATTTGTTTGTTTGTTTTCCTTTTTTTGCCTTTGCCAAAGCCTTGCTTTGTAGTCCTGAATGACCTCAAATTCCCAATTGCAATCCTGCCTATACCTCCAAGTGCTTAAATAAAAGCATCTAGCCAGTAATTTTTAAATTGAGTATAAGTGTTTTCGACGAGGAATTGGTAGTGCTGTTTGCACAGTTATGCTTTGGCAGTTTGTGTGCTTATGTTACAATAAAGCACATGAGTAATTATGTAGTGACAGTGAAAAATGATGTGTTCACTAAGGAAGGAAAAGCATATAGACAGATGATCAATGAGGCTAAGTAAAATCCTATAACCCTAAATCTGAGTAGGTAGCAGCAGAATTAACTCACAATAAATTTAATCTTAATATATTTACTTATGCATTCATGTCTCCTTGCTTCTGTCCATTAAAAAGGCCTAGAAATAAGGGCTAACGCATGGCACAGAGCTCTGTAGATGCCCATTTTCTCACTAAACAAATCTGGAAATCCTTGGAGAAATGCTTAATGACATGTCTGGGATGAGATCTGTATGGGACAATTTGAGGACATTTTCTAGAACTTGAATAGCAAGAAAACACTCAAAAGCTTCTAGTGTAATGTCAAAAAGACTCAGGAGAAGGCTTGAAGATGTTCCCACTGGCCAAGGAAAGGTGATTTAAGCTTCATTGATGATAATGGCTGAAACGGATTGAAAGACATGAAATATCCTTAAACCCACGAGTTTATAAAAATCAAAAATAAACTAGTCGGCATCGGAAGGCACAAATTAACCAACTAATTATCTTAGAGAACGGTAAAGAGAGATAATCAAGCATTTATCTTGTTTTTCCTAAATGAACTATCCCTCAGGGTAACTGCAGAGTTGATGGAGGGAATTATCCATTTATAGATGTATTCTAGCTAATAAGGGAAGGCGGCGGGATGGAATTAGCATATGAACATCTTGCCAACTCCAATAAATTCATGGATCTAGACAGTGAGCATCAATGTCTGCAGCAGCACATGCAGACAATGAACATTGCTGCCTCATGATACAAGCAAACAGAACCACTGATGAGTGAGCCTGCCTTTGAAAAGAAAGGTAACCCAAAGGCTAGCAAACTTCTCAATCCAGATGTGTGTGTGTGTGTGTGTGTGTGTGTGTGTGTGTGTGTGTGTGTGTGTACAGGAGCAGATCTTGTTAACATATACCACAATAAGTTCTATTAGCAAAACCCAAAGTGTGATGAACTCTCCAGGACAAATGACCCAGACCCTCCGACAGATACGTTACAAAGGAAAAGACACTTTGATTGACAAGAAATCAACACATTAAAAATTACTTAAGCATGGTATCAATTTATCACTATATATGAACTTTAAACTTTGTTTAAAAAAATATGAAGATGATATAAAGCACCATGGTATTTTGAGTCTACATTGGTTGTTTCATAAAATTAGGGAATTGTTGATGATTTTCTTATATAAATCATAGCTATAATCTTTCTTTAAAGATCCTTACCGAAACATAGCCTGAAATGTTTAGGGATAGAGTGATAAAAATAGCTGGATTCTCTCTTCAGTAACCTCTAATGGGGAGGAGAGAGTAGGAAAAATTACAGAGGAAAATGACTGGTACCCAGTTGATAATTACTGGCACTGGGTGATGGGAAAAGGGGGGGTCTGATATTCTATATTCTCTACTAATGAAAAGGGGTGAAAAAACATGGCAACTGGCAGTCTCGTAAATCCCAGATAAATAGCTACCCAGCCAAATAAAAACCAATAAGCAGAGGGAACTAAGAAAGCAGAGGGTATCACAGGCTGTAAAAAGAGTCTTTTAAAAAGGATGAGCCACAAAACCCACAGAAGGTCCATCCCATCTAAAAGTTTCATTTGTGCAAGACTTTAGTGTCTAATGCCAACGTAAATGGAAATTCATAAAATTCTGTGGTTATTTTTAAAATGTCATGTATATATAGCGTATCTAGTTTGGCAGTCTAGTCTGATTTCTATTGCTTGTGTGAAAACGCTGACCAAAACCAACTCTGGGGAGGAATGGGTTTATTTTAGCTCACAGGTGATAGTCCATCACTGATGGGAGGCTGGGCAGGAACTCAAGGCAAGAACCTGGAAGCAGGAATGGATACGGAGACAGTGAAGGGATATTGCTTACTGGCTTGTTCTCTATGGCTAGCTCAGCTTGCTTTCTCATACAACACAAGACCATCTGCTCAGGGGTAGCACTACCCACTGTGAGCCGGGCCCTCCTACATCAATTGGCAATTAAGAAAAAGCTCCACAGACGTGGCTACAGGCCAATCCATGGAGATGATTTTTCCATTGAGTGTCCAACCTTCAGGTGTATCAAGTTGGCAACTAAAACTCCTGGTGACATAAGTTATGACTGAGTTAGGCAGCTTCTTTAAAGAGGCCTCTCATGTGATGTCATAGCATCTCTCTGCAATGTCACTGTGACTCTTACTTTACAGATAAGAATTATGAGTTTTGTTATGTTAATGACTCCACCAAAGCCATATAGCTGATAATGCTGAAGTCCAGACAACAGAATGGGTCACCTAGAAGAACCCTCTAGAGCAGTGGTTCTCAACCTTCCTAATGCTGTGACATTTTAGCACAGTTCCTCATGTTTTGGTGACCACAAATCATACAATTACTTTTATTGCTACTTCATAACTATAATTTCATCACTGTTACAAATCATAATGTAAGTATCTAATATTCAGGATATCTGATGAGACCCCCAAAAGAGTCATGACCCACAGATTGAGAACTGCTGCTGTAGAGAAATTGTGTACCCACCCACCCTTGTTATCTCCTCTCTGGGAAATGTACCCGTGGGTTCTAATAAACATACCAGACAACAAAGACTACTTCTGATCTTGAGCTAGCCAAGATTTTTTCTTTTTTGGGAGAGGGTTGACATGTACCCAATATCAATAGTACTTATTGCTTTAAAGGGAACATCATTATACATGTTTTTTTTTTCCTTTCTCTCAGAAAAATGGCACCCTTATCTACAAAATGCATGGTAAATATGAAATATGCTAACCTCCCACCGTGCATTGATTCCCATACACCCTTTCACTCAGCATGCAACATGTCATTGCTGCCTGATGTATCCAAATCATCTTATTACATTGAAGGATGCTTTTCCTTAGCACTGGGGCTGTGCTTTCATCCCCCAAGATAGCAATGCTTACTTGCGGGTGGCATCTCTCCATTCCTAAAAGGCCATGTTTCAGCTCAGTGCATACCATGTGGTGGGATGGAGCATAGTTTCTAGCATGGCAGGTACGAGATGCCCCTGTGTGAACTAATAATTCCTCTTTATTTCATTGCGTTAACTGGGGTTTCTTCTAATTGTGGTGGACTAAGGTACTAAGGTTTACATGTATAATCCAAAGAGCAATGTGTGGAAAGTTTAACTCTCAATGCAGAACTGCTGGAGTGAATAAGCTGCAGTGTGAGCTCTGCTCTCATGAATGGATCAATGATGCAATCAAGGAAGGTGGGTTTTTATGAATGGAAAGGATATCCCTGTTCATTCGTCTCATTGCCCTTCCACTGTGTGATGTTTTATGCCATATAATGTTGCAGCAAGAAATCCCTGTACAAATTCCAGTACCTTGGCACTGGATTTCTCAGTTTCCAAGTGCACGAGGAATCAAATTCTATACATTATAAAATTACCTAATCTGTAGTATTGTGTTATAAGTAGCACAAAACAAACTAAGATTGTGATTGTGCTGTTGAAGAATTTGTACCAAATACAGATGAACTGACCCAACAGCTTGCAAAGCACAAAGCAATGCCATTAACTAAGAAGGTTGGCCATCCTGTCACCCTATGAGCCAAATGATGTAACATAGAGGCCCATAATGGCAGGATAGGACTTTTATGGACTTCTGTGGCATGTCTTGTCCTCTGAACTACACAGCAGGCATCTCATATAGGAAAGACATAATCTTTATCAGACCCACCTTAGTGGGATGTGGGACTGTGTAAGGGTATCCTGGGTCATGGTCGAGCAGGTGCCTAGAACCCCGAGACTCTGTAGACTCTGTGTGTGATTCTGCGTGAGAACCAGCAGGAGTTTGGAGCCCCCCAGAACCCAGGATCCTGAAAAGCAGTCACGGTATCTATAGAATTACATAGGCCAGGCTATAGGCCTCAGGCCCTAGGGATTTACATACTAATGAAGGCCAGAGGGCAGAGCAAATTAAACATGCCTCCCCCAGACCTTCCCCCAATACTCCCCCTTTCTCCCTCCCTATATAGCTCAGGACTGTCCTGAGTTTTTGGGGGTACGCCTAGACCCATCTATCATCCACCATGACAATAAACATTTTTGGAACCAAGGACTTCCTCATGTTATTGGGGCCTGCCGCCGCCAAGGCCTCCAGGCCGCTGGAACCATAGGATTCCTCCTGAATGTGGGACCCGCCACAGCGGTGGAAGCCCCTCCTGGGCCCCACCGCTGAGGCAGCCTTTAAATTTTCCCCACAGTGGGAAGTCATCCATGAGGATGTCTGTGACTACTGATGCTACTGTGACACTGTGGTAGGAGCCAGACCTTGGAATGACATCAGGAAAAGGAGCCTGTGTCAGCAACATTACTGGTGTGCTGGACACAGGATTTCCCATATTTCACCTCCATAGAGATGGCCAGATATAAAGCCAACAAAGTGACAGACACTTACACATGTGAGCAATGAGAAGTTAACTGTCCAGGAGCCAGCAAGTGAGGAAGGCAGCTTTAACCCTGAGTTTTCTGATACCAAAGCACTGGAGAGTGCTAGCCTCTAAGTGTCACAGCCAAGGTCTTTATAAGAGCAAATGGGGCTATTTGCAAGGGACTCTCAGGATCAGGCCTGTTGACTATTCCTTCACAGAGGGAGGTGGAGCATAATTAGACCCTAGCCTGAGACTCCAGGTGCTCCATCTGCATCTCCCAGGCAGCTGTGATTCTAATTGTACATAGTGCTGTGGTCTCAGGAGATGCTAGGGTGTAGAGTTGTCTGAAGGGGGAATTTAATCCATTCAGCCATAAAAGACTCATCAGTCCTAGAGTGAAATTTGTCAGTGATTTAGCTGCTCGACATCACCCACATTCCTATAACCTCTTCCCCAAGCTTTGTAATGAAGTCTAATAAACTCACTCTTTCCTGCTTGTTATGTTAAATAATATATGTGTGTAGAAGAAAATTTAGGAAAGTGCAAAAAAGTTTGAAAACAAACAAGGTATATAGTCCACCCTTCAGAAAATAGGTCTTCACATTTTGAATGTAGTGCAGAAAATTGAGGTGGCCCAGTACCGAGAGTGATCATTACTAGCTCCTCGAAATCTAGGGAAAGCAGTTGTACACAAGGGATGGGATTCAGCAGAATGACAGAGTCCCAATCATTACAGCCATCAGAAACATTCCCATAGCATTTGGCATATTGCTGGTGTTATTCTAAGTGCTTTATCTACTCATTTACCAGTGGGGAGGAGAAAAGCCAACAAAGTTGATGAATTTCAATATTTTATACTATCATAAAATTTGGCCCGACAATCTGAAACTCCTCTCCTTCTTTCCCCTGACACTCAGCAGCTTATTATAAATACCTGCTTATCAGAGCACCATGTGTGGCTCTTGAATGGATCTCCTTCTCCACCAAAGGTCTTTTTGGACTGTCATTTGCCACTTTACACCAGCCACATCTGTTCACTGGTTGAAATCAAATTCTTCCGTTCTCCCCTGCAATTGCAAGCCAGAAATGCAGGAGTGAGCTCCCAAGTATATGCCTCAATAAGCCTTCTAACAGTGCTAATGTATGCTCCATCTTGAGAACTCATGATTTAAGCCATATGGGAACCTGCAGGACTCTGGGGGATGAAGCAGGAGGATCGTGATACCAGGAGAGCCATGGCTGGGTGGCAAGCTCCTGTATGGCCCCTCCTACAAAGACAGAGTAAAATATTGATACTGATCACAGGTGCCATTGGACTGTGTGCTGGTGTCTTCAAGTCCACCCTTGTAGAGAAGATGAACTTCCCCTGGCTCTCAAAGAGGCCCCCCTTAGAGAGGGAGAAATGATAAGCAAGACAATACCTGGCTTTAAGACTTGGACAGTGATGGGGCCTCACCTGCTGTAACTGGTGTAGCAGATTCAGACATGAGGAAATCCTTCAGTCTCACCTTCAGCTTCTGCCTTTTCACCACCAGTCAATAGCTGTCAATGGCCATTACTGTAAGGAAGAAGTGAAATGCTGGCTGGGCAGAAAGGGAGCGAGAGGTGCAGTCAGCAGGGGTCCAGAGGTGGCAAGGAGGTGAAGCCTGGAGTCCAAGGGCTACCATCATCAACTCTCCCGTCCACAAGGTCATCCTACCTGTCCTTGCTATTGCCAGGCTGCTTAAGCTGCACTCTAAGACCCATGACCCCTGTAAGATAGCACAGGAAAACCAAGACATAAAGTCAAAACATCTCTCATTCCATGGGAGATTGTCTCAGAATAGTCCATTCCCTATGAATAGCCTTGGGGGTTGGATGTCACAACATATGCTATGCTACCCTGCTGGCTCTGGCACTGCTTCCTCTAGGGTCAGGACAGAGAGTCTCATGGCTTGTGCTGCATATTTCAATCTCCTAAGTCAAGGGAACAAGGCAGGGCAGGAGGAGAAAAGCCAGAGTACTGGTCTCACAATCTCTCTACCTGTTGAGTCTCTCAGCCATGACTGACCGTTTTCAACGAAGGAGCCCACATCACAAATTTGGCAAACTCTTTGCCTTTGTCCCCTTACCATCTATAAAACCAGTGCTTAGGGGACACCTGCTATTGTGAACTACGTAGGTATGAAATTTGTCCCACTAAACCAGGGAGTATGAGCTCGCTTTTGCCTTCCACCTATGTCACTCTTCCATCCTGCCCCACCATCCCAGGAGCTCAGAGTTCAGAGCCCTCTATGGCTCCAAATCCTATTCAGTAACCAGGCTCCTCCTCAAATGCATTTCTCACTATTCTTAAGCAAAGTGGAAAGCTGTACCTGAGTCTTGGGCATCATTCCCTAGATTCTGCCCAACCATTGTCTTGGCCTACCCTATGGAAGTCTTCTCCTCACTTCAGGCTTAATAAGAACATGCCTACACACACACACACACACACACACACACACACTCACACACACACACACCACACACACACACACAGCTTTCTGGAAGAACCCCTGGCTCCTTTGTCTCCTTCTCCCCAACCTCCCCTTGGTCTTCTACAGACCCCTTCCAAGCCCTCGCCTACCTCACATATAGCACAAAGACTTCTAGCAGGAGTTTGCCCAGATCTGGTACCCATATATGTTCGGAGAGAACCAAGACATCCTGAATTTCTGTTTCTCCAACAGTATCCAGTATAGATCCTTCCCAGAATAGATCCCTGAGGTGCATCTTAACAGCTTCTCCAGACTCTAGCTTTACCCCCATCCATTCTCTGCACTTCAGCCCCAAAGGCCCTCTTTAAATTGATACGAGAGCTTCTTTTTGTTTCTGCAAGCCCATAACAGTTCTTCTGTCCTCAAGATATAGGCAGTATTTCCTTGAGTGGCCTGCGGGCCCTCTTCCTGGAGCCTACAGCAATCATCCCAGATAGCCTGGGGACTTGCATGGGGTGGAGTGTACTGTACCTTCTTCTAACTTGGTCTCCCCACTTGGCCCTCATCCATTCTTAATGATAGTCACTCGAGAACTAGTATCTGCTTCCTTGATAGGCTTTCTCTTAAGAACATGCAGAGACTAAGGCAAACCGTTACTTGAATCTCAGCTCCCCCACTCCTTGCTTTCATGTCTTCAAATGTGTAATTCCTTCCCTGCAACACATGAGTACCTCCTTCACAGGTAATATAGCAGGTAGCCAGGCTCTATCACTGGTAATAGCAAAATAACTGATTCAGGCGTCCGTGCCAGTATGATATAAGCATAGTTATGGTGATGTCACTGCCCTTTCTTAAGCCCCTCTCCCCACCCCCAGGGAAAGGTGTGACAATCTGTGCTGTACAGGACTGAGAGTTTTGCAATTTCTATCATTTAGCTTGGTTTTAAATGTTTCTGCTTTTGGCCCCTATTCCTCCCCCAGCTCATTGATAGTCTAGAACCCTGTAGATCAGCACAAGTTAATGCGTTCTGTGATGAGAAGTCTTTTAAATGTCCTAGTAGAAACAACACCAGGATTCTCGAAGCATCTTGCTTTGAGACAGCTCCACTGTAACGTACATTATATTGGTAAATTGCCACGTGTTGTTTGAGCATATTGAAAGCAGACACTGGAGCAAGAGAGCCTTCCTGTCCCAGATCCCAGCATGTTTATTTCAGATACTCATCAAAATGTTTTACAAAACACATTTCCTGCAGCAGTCTGGTCGTCTGACTCTGTGATGGAGGAAGAGAAAAGTAAAACGGTCCAAGTGTAAAAGGCATGTGTTCTTGAGAACAGTTAGAAGGTCATATTTCCAACAGACATTACTGTTTTTAACCCCACAATATATATAAAAAAAAAATTAAGCCGTGGGAACCTCATCCATGTCAGGGACAGAGAGGACTCTATACCTGATATTCCCACATGGAAGCCTCATCTACTGCCTCAGTCTGTATCTGCCAGGTGATTTTAAGTGCCCAGTTTGATGATGCTACCTCTTCAGTGCTCTTTGCTTTTCCTGGGAAAGGCTTCACTCAAGACCTTCTACTCAGCCTGCAACTCTCATGATCAAGAATTCAAGCTAGCTGTCTCTATGGGATGTCTCTAGTACATTTCTTTTGGATATTTATAATCCAGCAGAAGAGATGGCTACTCCTATAATCTCGACTAGACCTGATTTGATGGTATTCTATGATTTAGCTGCAGCTTCTCAGTGTTACTTGCTGTTCATTCTTTCACTTCTCCTTGCTGTATATGTAATAAACTCATTCATGCAAACCTGAAAGCACCATTATTCTCTGGATCACACAGAGCATCCACCTAGCTTGACATCCCCCTACCCCAAGATTCACGGGGTGAACAGATGTGTACCCTGGCTCTGTCTACCAGTCTTTCCGTGCTGAGGACAGAAGATGCAGGAGCATGGAACATAAGCACTGGGTCTTGTGTGCTGAGTGCTGGTTGAACAGAAACAAGTGTAGGGAGTCATCTTCAGGGAGGCAGGTGTTAACCATTATTAGGCA
Organism: Grammomys surdaster; assembly: GCF_004785775.1. Taxonomy (NCBI): domain Eukaryota; kingdom Metazoa; phylum Chordata; class Mammalia; order Rodentia; family Muridae; genus Grammomys; species Grammomys surdaster. The sequence continues at coordinate 8,229,495 of NW_021621048.1, forward strand.
ATCTCTGGCCAACTGCTTTCTCTACTTTCCTTATTAACCGTGTCACCCATCACTCTAGCACACAACTGTCTCCTGATTCACACAGATACACAGATGATACCAGAAGTTTCTCTCTCACTGAGTTAGATGCTTCCTGCTAGTTGCTCTGATATCCTAGGCTGGAACATCATAGAACTTTCTCTCCAGCTAGACTAAGAGCACGTATGAAGGCCTGTCTTACTTACCCTCCCCACTCCTTAGCTCAGCACATACTTTAAATCAGAGTAAACGCTTAGGAAACATTTGCTAAAACAAGAAGTCCATACTTACACTTACGGAGTAGCTGTCCAGGGTCAACCTATAAGGAAGAACTCAACACTAAGGCCATCTAACTCCATAGTTAGCACTTTCAAGATTCTAGGATTCTTGGTTGTGAGCCTGTAATGATCCTGAGACAGGCCAGTATGCCCACCAGGCTGACAGGATGCCATTGGCCAAGGTAATACCCACAGCAAGAGCAGAGGTCCCAGGACATCTGTCACTGCACAGCTGTGGATCTGCTCATTATAGATGTGTTCATTTGTCTCCCTGCCACTCATCACTCAGATGACATGGGGTGAACGGATGTGTCTGGAGAAGCTGTGTGGGCAGAGGCAGCCAACATATGTATACATGTTGATATTTCCCCCACACCATGTGCTGATCCCATAGACACTGTTTGTTTTGAAGTTGTACTAATTAGAGAACTGGGTCTTGCTTCTCTCCCTGTGCTATTTTTTTTAACTTACTTTGAAAAAAAAATTGGTTCCATTCAAGAGTGTTCCTGGTACACAGCCAAACTTGTGGTCCCTTTGCCCTTCAAGAGATGTGTCAATGAACGAACATCCAATACTAATAGAGGCAACACAATCAACAGAAGCAAGGAAGATAGGAAACAATGTTTCCCTCATATCAACCTCGTTCCATGTCTGTAAGTATCAAGAGACAGGCTCCCCAAAAAGGGCGTTTTCAGTACGCTTAGGTGGAAGTGACTCATGTTATTCTGCTGTTTCTTGGCTTAAACATTCTCAAAGACACCTCTGTGACAGCAGGCTCTTCACAAGCACCTCCACTCCAGCTTCATCGCCTTCCACCCTGCCCTTCTACAGCTTTTCCGTTCTCAACTCTCCAGCCAATTCGCCAAGCTCCCGCCATTTCACTACCACACATCTGTGTGCTCAACTCCTGAAACCTAGACTGCCTCACACCTAAGAAGTACCACATCACACACTAAGAACAGCTAGAGTGTTGCTGTGTAGTCTGATTTGTTAGACTCATTCTGCAGATGAAATCAGCGAGCCTCAGAAAAGCCATGTAACTTGCCCATGGCCATACAGGTAATAACTACTAGAGCTGAGATTTGGCTTCAGATCTCTATGCACCCAATGTTATTTAGAACATTGGAAATGTCATATTTCAGCACTGGGCCCCCATATCTCAGGATTCAGTTTGATCTTTCCCTCTTCTCTGAAGTCTCTCTTGAGCCTGTTCAAACTCCTCATCTTTTCAACTCTCCCTTTCTCTTTCTCTCTCTCTCTCTCTCTCTCTCTCTCTCTCTCTCTCTCTCTCTCTCTCACACACACACACACACACACACACACACACACACACTAACCTCCTCTAGGCAAGCTCCTAGGAGAGCCTTGAAATTGCACAGCATGCTGTCTTACCTCTGGTCTGGAAGCTCCACAACATGGAAAAGGACCCAGAGCCTTGGTCCTTATGTGAAATTCTGACATATCTGTGAGTATCTAATACATTGTTTTTAAATGAGCTTATTAATAGGTGACAAAGACAGCCCAAGTCTCAGTAGCAGCAGCAGTAGCAGTAGCAGTAGACAGCAGTAGCAGTAGACAGCAGCAACAAAAGTACCCTCTTCCAAGTGACACAGCTTCCTCCATCAACACAATACCTGCCAAGCCTTCTGAGTCTCTTACAAAGCTACCTGTCTCATGTTGAACAGCTTCTCTGCACTGCAGGCATGCTGATCTCATACAACGGATGATATCTGAATCCGAATCTGGATGCCGGTGGCTTCTGGAGACATAGCTGGACCAAGTATCCTGCCCCCTTGTTAGGTCAAGCCAGGATGAATTCACCCATGACTGTGACGTGGATCCTCCCAGGCCAAACATGCCTTAACCATTGTAAACACAGGATCATGAGCCTTTGTCGAGTTACACTGACTTTCTCACAAGCATGTCCTGGAATGAAACCACCTCCCCAGGCAGGTGTGATCTGATTCTCTGTCAGGGATTTCACGAAGCTCCTCTGCCTTAAAACAGAATCCAACCTTTCCTCTCATTATTGTCACCGTATTAAACAGCAAGGAAGGACGTGCTTATTAGTGTCCTAGACAACCACAGGGAAGTGAGCTTCAAATGATGTTCTTTCTCTTCCTACTCAAAAATCAAAGTCTCAGGAGTCGTCTCATTGAAACAATTATGGCTGTAGAAACCCTACCGATGGAATCACCAGCTCCCAGGAAGAGCATTTTCATCTTTTCTTGACATCACTTGCACATGTGGTTCTCATGTAAAAAAATCTGTTATTTTTACACCGTAGAGGACACATTGGGAAGGGAGGCAATCATGGATTGAGCAGATCACATCTCACTCCCTGGCTTCCTCCTTGTACACTCCCCTGAGAGCAGTCGCCATGCTGTGTTCTTGCTGTCTCTTATCACCTCCTTCCTCACTGTAGGATGAGCTTCTGGAAGAAAGGGTTTGCCTCACCACCTCTAACGTCCCTGATGTTAAGCCTCATTACTGTTTAGGTAGATGTTCTCTCTAAGCACCACAGGATGATCTAGCGTACCTCTGGAGTATCCCAGGAAGATTTTCTGAATAAACGAATGTATGAATGACAAAACAGTCCCGAGTAAGAAGACCTCATGATCTCTAGTCCATGTAGTTCCCAGATAGAGACTTCATTTTGACTTAAGCAACCTTCATATCTTCTACTGTAAAGACAAAGAACTACAGAGTCCACATGACGTGATTCTTTCTTTAGTGTCTGCCACCCACTGTGCTGCGGAGGTAAAGAAGAGCCATAAAGTCCTGAGCACTGCAGGCCCCACAGCTATGGTGTAGGACTGCCCAGCTAAAGGTTTCATTAGGGAAACCACAGTTTGCACATTTCAAAAATGAGGGTGCCAAGCATTGGCTAATAGCCAGTAAGTTAGTCAGATCTCTTCACAGACCAATGGCTCAATGCACAGTCAACAGGCCATCCACAAGAGATTGCTTCCTCCATATCAGGACATGCTTGGCTCCTGGATCTAAGGTGAGAAGAAGTTTTTGTGAGGCTTTTCCTAATGTGCTATGGAAGGGATGGCTCAGAATGAGAACAGTTTCCACCAGTCCTACACTGAGACACTCATCCAGCCCTCTCTCTACTTGCATCTAGTCCTTTCAGGGCAGAAGGTGATCTCAGACCTGAGGCTTCCTCCTGAACTGTATAACAAGGGGAGGAGAGGAGGGTAGGCAAGGTCCTTGAAAGTGGAGGGTAGGCAGTTAAGAATCCACACTAGAGAGGCAGCAAGGTAAGACCAGGTGTGAGCCGAAGTTCAGCTCCCACATGCTCCATTGTCCCACCATAGGTCTCAAATTTGGAGATAAACAATTATGAACTGCAAGACAACAACACTGAAATATTAAACTGCAGGTATGGGACCATTCTGAACACAGAGACTATGTGCCTACATGGATACTGGTCACATATCCATGATGGAGGCCCTGGGCTAGATAGAGCATAAGCAAATGTCCCGTTACCTAGAAGATCAGGGAAAGAAGGGCAGGACTACGTGTGGGGTCAGAGGAGGTGAACACCACTCTTCTGGGAAGACATGAAGGACAGAGTAGTGGACATGGTCCTACAGCCCACCCTGCTGGGTGTCAGAGAGCTCACACCTCGCCTTCTTCTCTGAGAGGCCTTCCATTTCCCATAGTGCTTGGAGAGGCATCTCAAGAGAAGCAGCATCAACTTCACCTACAAAACTGTGCCTTCTCCAGGCTCAACCTAGTCCTTCTAAATGAATCACATTTGAGTGATGCCCTCGTTGTGATCTGATACCTCTCCAGGTAAGACCAGTCCAAAGATTCCACAAGTATTGATAGCCCATCAGTATGAACAGTTATCCCAGATCACTCAACCAACTCGAGCAACACAAAATAATGCTCAGAAAAGAGGCCACAGAGCCAGGCTGTTTGGAGTTGAGCCCCAGCCTTTGCCATAACCTAGCTGTGTATCCTTGGACAACATGGCTAACTTCTCTGTACTTCAACTGTTATCCACCATCTGTAAAGTGACAATGCTCCTATCTCCCGATGATCAAAAGGCTGAGATTCCTAAAGCATTTGGCAGAGTTCCCTGACCACAGTAAGTGCTCTGTATTTGGTCATCAAGATAGTAAGGTAACAGTGAGAGTTAACACTGATGGAACACTAGAGACCTGGCACTGGTCATATGTTTAGGATAAAGATCTCATTTTGCGTGAAAGTTCTTCCCATCTACTCATCCTGCTGTGTGGTGCAGAAGTATTCCTAGAGAGTCCACAAGAGCAAATGTACAGCCAACTTTTCTGTCCTAGGCCCATGTCTGAATCTATTGCTGATTCATGGAGCCTCCGTCCTGCTCCCTTGGGAAGGCCAGTCAAATAAAGTCTCCATCTATCTTGGTTGTAGAAAATTAGATTGGGCACTAAAGAAATCTAGCACATAGTAGATCCTGGATCCACATGGGTCCTTCTATAGTCACATAAAACCTGCTGCATATTGGTGGACCAGCCTTCATCTGTGACTGCCATGTTATTTGCAAAATGAAGATTACACCACAATCTCAGCTCTTGATTGCACATCCCTGCTAATCAGAGAAACATCTTCACTTGGTTTTAGCCCTTCTTTTTGAAAGCTCTGAGGACCTTCCTCATTTCCCCCTCTGTCGTGGCCCTTGTTGCTGCTTTTCTCCTTGAAGAAAGCATATAAATATATTCAAAGAACACTGGCATTTAGATGCCCTACAGTTTAAGGACCTATTTAAAATTAAGCATGCTGAATAAAAGGCCTTTATGAGGTGTTCTAAACCCCTATAAAATACCATCACCGACACCTCAGTAAGCGGGTTATTTGCAGCTTCATAAACAGGCCTACATGGTGGGTGTCTCAGCCACAGTTGGTACTACATTTTTTCCTTCCAGTAAATGTAGATATAGCCCTCAGAATACTGTGGCCATGGCCTCAATAAAGGCACCAAGTTCAGACTAGGATTGGTGACCCATTAAAGAATTATACTCAGGAGTTAAATAATGTCCAAATCCCAGGAAGGCAAAAACCACATCAGGATTTGGAAACCTCAAGGTCTAAAAATGTCCTAACTCCTCCATGCCTGATGATTCTAACAAGCCTGGATAATGTGTCATCTTGCTTGGACATCACCTGCAAGGATCCCGTGTGTAGGAGAGGGGTCTACAAACTCCAATCAGTTATTCTTCAGCCAATATGTGCTCGGGACAGCCTTTCTACTGTCTCTACTGAAACACCTCCCCCACTTTCTCAGAGATTCAAGGTTAAGATTCAGATGGAGAACTACAGACACATTGTACGGACATCAGCTCTGGGGTTTTACACTATATTCCCATCACATAGGATGCAAAGGTTCTGGGGAATTGGGTGTTGAAGACACAGTGTCTTTTGTACTGACTTTGCAATATCCTATGAATCTATAGAGTCTTATTCTAAATAAAAAGGTAAATTCAAAAGGAGATTCTTAGATTTTAAGAGGATTTCATGACTACTCAGTAAATAATCCACAGTCTACTAGGCTATGACCTGCCTCATCCCTTAGGGAACCAATTTCTAAAAGAATTGTGAGGCCTATTTTTTTTGTAAATTGCTCTTTGTTTAAACTCTGAAAGGAAAAAATGCCTGCAACATCCTAGATTTTTGAGTTTTGTTCTTGGGGGAATTTTTTTTCTAAGTACCAACATTATGTCCTAGAGAGCATGGTCTTTTATACTATATATAGTAAAACTGAAAAATCTTTACATGGGCTAATTCCTTGGTCATCATTTTATTCAATACTCTTTTTCTATATGTTTTGATTAACTTCCATCCAATTAGCAATTCAATAAGTGAGTGACTAGTGTATACCTATTATGTAAAATAAATCTTCAATATGTATGGCAACAACTTTGGCCTAAGTGATATCACCAACATTGAGTCATGGATAAAGTAAAAACTGGACAGAGTTCTTTGGGCTGAAATGATCTTGTGACACCCAAGAACAGCAAGAATGCCCTTAGGTAACTCAGAGAATTTTTAAAATTTTTAGTTAAAGGCATTGCTAACTATAAATGTGTCATTTAAACCACAGCTAGCAAAAGTGAAATTCAGCTAAGAATTTGAAGAATTGACTGGGGTATAAAGTGTTGGAGAATGGTGCAGTTACTGTCCAGGGTGCTGAACAATGAGCGTATGTCTTACTAATCTTTATAAAGTTCCCAAAGAGAAAAGGAATCTTAGCTGCTATCTTTTGAAAATGTTTTTCCAGTGTTGAGAGTAAGTTAAGAAATCAAAGGAATAGAGGGAGAAATGGAATACTTTCTTTGCATAAAATAAAAGAAAAAATACAGGAGACCACTTTGGAAATTTCAGCATTACAAACGGAAATTGTTTATCTAAAAAGACTTTACAACTCTTGTCTGATAGGCACTGGGGTAAGAACCCACTGAACACTTGCTGAAATGCCTCTCAGATAATGACAGCTGATATTCCAGCCCCACAGAGATAGAAAATTAAAAACAGGAAGCCACATGAAGAAGCACTTTCTATATTTTAAATGTTCTAGCACATAACATACTGTTGTCGCTAATCAAGTAATAAATGGTGCAACAAACATTGCTGGGTTACATCGATTTATTAGCACCAAATAAAGATCTATTAGTGCTCTATTTTCTCACAAATACACTAGGATAAAGCTCTAAGTCTCTGTTTTATGAGATCAGCAAAACCTGTTAATAAAAGGAAGGCCACGCATGCCTGACATCTATTGAGAGATAAGGCAGAACATTCGATAATGATCTGCTGACAAGACAGGGAATTCACCTTCTTGTCTCAGGGCCAGAAAATGATCAGTGTCCGAACATGGAGAAGAGTCTCAGGTTAGACCCCGTCAATCTGAAAAAACAGGCTGACTCAGTAGAGGGGAACATAGTATCCAACTCCGAGCTAAAACCATACTGCATATCACATCCACCGAATCAAAGCACTTGATTAATTTCATCAAATTCTATAGAATCCCTGCATTGCAGGGTCTCTATTACTGAGAAATTATTAGAAAGAGTGATAGAATGAAGCTAGGAAGCACTCTGAGGTCTCACTTGAAGATTTTAAATGTTACCTTGGAAATTTGGCTGAGTGGTGTAAGCAAAGAAAGGCAATGTCAGAATTAGAGGTTAAAAAGATATTGGGACTCCCCATGAGACAGGAATGGTGATTAAGGTTAGCTCTAACAGTGAAAGAAAATGAATCCCCAAACTAACAATGAAGACAGATGAACAGAAAGCTTCAGGTTCTTCAACTAATTTGATGGAGTGCCCTACCGGGCTTGATGTCTGATATGATTGGGGAGGAAGAATGAATTCTAGAATGTAGCCTAATTTTCTGATGACATGTGAAATTATGTTGATATCGTTCCGCAGGATACAAGATACAGAAGGAGGAGGATCAGGTTTGAGATGGAACAGTACTTTCTCTCTGTCCACTCCCCTTCTTCTTTTTAACCCAACTTTCTCCTAGTCTTCCTCTTATACTTTTTTGCTGTTGGAAATTGAACTTAAGGTCTGGCAAATGCTAGACAAATGCTCTACTGCTAAGCAGAACCCCACTACATGTATACACACAGAGACAGACAGACACAGAGAGGGGAGGGAGGGACGGAGAGAGGGAGGGAGAGAGAGAGAGAGAGACAGAGACAGAGAGAGAGATCTTTTTAAACTGTTTTTTTTTTAAATTTTATTAAATTGTCTAAGATACAGGCCTTAAACTTGGCACCCAGCCTCCTGAGTGTCTAGAAGTACATGCTTTCTACTGACAAAAATTAAATTAACGAAACAAGGGTCTGGGCCCTGAGATCCACAAAGATCCTAGAAGGAACAGTGACAGGTGGTGTTGGAAGAGGTTTTGTAGGAGTACTTGACACATCAAAAGTGGTGCTGGACTGGGAGTCAAAAAAAAAAAAAAACCTGCAGGGTTCATCTGCCTGGATTCTGTGCTGGAACTTTACCCATTTTCTCCCTTGCAGGCTGACATGCGGCACCCTTAACACTTCAAGCTGCCATGTTTCTGAGCCCTTGCATACTCTGTGTCTTTTTCCTGGGACACCCTACACTCCATGCAGAGAAGCCCTGCCATAACCCCAGGATGTCTTGGGAAGGATTCCTTGGTGCACTTGCTCACTTTGGACTATCATCAGACTCCATCTTCTCACGTGCAGAGTTGTCTTATCTCCATGGCCCTGGCTCAAAGCTCAGCGCTAGCAAGTTAGCAATATCACTTTGTTGAATAAATAATTGAACACTCAGAAATAGCATGAAACCAGTTGGAACAAGAAGAAAGGTGCTCTGAGAAGAAATAAGATTTTTAACTGATTCACCAGGTGTTTGGGCTTATACATTTTCTTTATAATACTCCAATGTGAGACAAACTGACAGATCAATAGATGTGACAGAAGCCATATGAGGCCTGAATTTGATTTGGAGAGGAGCAAACATCATCTCTAAAATTAGAGGAAAACATGTTTTTATTAGCCTATCAACCTTCTAAGCTACCAAATGCATTTTAATCCAAAGCACACTGAATAATCCCTTCTAAAATGGGAGCCTAGCATTGTAGGAAAACAAATGTTTTCTTCTTTAACTTTTAAATATTCAAAGTTATTATCCTGGTATAATTGTAGTTAGCCAGTTGCTCCTTCCTGCTGGGTAGGGCACTGACACCTTGCCACTCAGCAAGGCACAGACGAAAATTGCATTTCAGGACTTCCAGCTCACCAGTCTTTTCTTCTTAGCTATTTACTGGAATTGATTCTCTTTCTGACCCTTAACAGCCTCCCCCGAGGCTGCTTGACCACACTGATTGGGTTCAAAACCTGTTTCCAACATTGTCTAGCCACACCACACTAAGGGCGTCACTTTACTGTCCTGAGACCAATGTGAGGTTTATGGTACACCTACATTGTGGGACAATAATTCTCAGCTAGGGCAGTTTTGATCCCAAGGAGATACTGGGCAGTCTGATTGATGTAGTTGGGGTGCAGTGTGGTGTGGTAGTTGTTAATCTACTGTGTACAGAATTGTGTTCATATAAAAGGAGAAGGAGGAAGAGAAGGTGGAGGAGAAGGAAGAAGAGAATGGGGAGGAAGAGGAGGAGGAGAAGGAGAAGAAGAAGGGGGGAAGAGGAAGAAGAAGAAGATTTAGCTAACCATGTTACAGTTGAGAAAGCCTGTGTGTTGAGTTCTCAGGGAGCACCTAATGCACAGTGGAAAAATCCTCACTTTATCACCCTCCTCTTGAATCCCACCACTCCTCTTGTCTTCTTGATTCCTTGTTCAAAAATTCTACTCATGTATGTTCTAAATTTTCCATAAATACCTTGATTCAGAGTATGTCTTTTCATCCTTCCACAGTAGAACTTCTGCCTCTTGACTGGTCTTTCTTGACTTCCACCTTGGACCAAAGCCCCCTTGTGAGACAGGGAACTCTTCATAGCCTGAAGAAAACTGACACTTTCTTGAATAGATCTTCAGCAGTGATCACAAGGCACAGTACAGTAGATGTTGGGGGAATAGTTCAAGGTCCACAGCATTATGTATCACCAGAGCATCTTTAAGAAACACTATTTCTTTTCCCATACAACCTAGGCAATATAGCAAGAAAATGATGTAGGAATCTTTTCCCAAATCTCCAAGCCCACTTCTAACTTCATTTGCCATCATCCTAAATGATCCTTTCTGTAAAGTCAAACTACTATGTTCAGTCTCTTTAGGGCTCATCTCTTCTTGCCTGCATACATCAGCAGGTGTCCCCGGCCTCCATCATTTTTCTTTCCTTTTCAAATGATCAGACTCCACCCGTCCTTTAGATCAAAGCCCAGAGGATCAAAGCATCCTAAAATGCTTCCTGGCAAGCCCAGTCCATCAGTCACCTCCCCGTTCATCTGTCACCATGTGTACTCTTCTGTAGATGATTACCATGGCATTTACTTGATTTTTTTAGAGATTCAGCTTCCTTGTCCATGAACCAAATACTGGTAGGGTCTTTTATGGATTCCACTATCCATAACCATCCCCAGAAAACGTATTAGAACTATCGAGAAATAAATCAAAGTTGCAGAGAATTTCAGGACGAGGTTAATTTGTACTGAAGTCCATAGTGGTAGATATTGTTAAAGCTCTTAAATGACATCTGATATTTCCTTAAGGTTTCTAGTTTAAATTGGGCTGTTCTTCCCCATAAGAGGGGAGTTGTTTTATTTAATTGTTAGGAGGGCAGGAAAAGCTCTCCAAATGTTTATTAACATCCCAACCTCTTGTCTTCTCATGTTCCTCAGCCTCAGGCTCTTGACGGCTGACTGTTGACCATATGCTCCAATAAGCATCACCCTCAGAAGATTTCACTTTCCTTTAATAAATGTAATTGAGAGAAATGAAACATTTGGCTCTCATTTTAATAAGTCAATAAAATGTAAATGGAGCCCATGGTTGGCAAAATCCCTTTCTCCTAGAAAAGGCTACTCTCTTCCACTACTGCCGGGTAGAGATAGCATCTACGGTTGACACTGAGGAGCTCTCCACCTGGCTCTGATCTTTATCTCAGACTGTTTGTGGTGTGTCCACTGCTGTCCACATCTGGACCCTCCCACTGGGTTCTCTTCTAACAATATTGTTCAGATTTTTCATTTTTGCTCATGAGAATTTCAACATGAGTTTTGTTTTGTTTTGTTTTGTTTTGTTTTGTTTTGTTTTGTTTTGTTTTGTTTTAAGGCATAAGGAGGAACTGAGGATGTACAGCACTCCTCTGGCAATCTCAAGGGCCTGGGTTCAGTCTCTGGTACTACACAAACGAAGGAAGAATGGAAAGAGAGAGGTGGGTAGAAAAGGCATGAGGAATAAAGATACAAGAAACAACACTCTTCTGAACCCCTGATAAAGATGTCTGTTGTGCATGGTGATAACTAAACTGGTCACACACTATTAGGGTTTAAGTCTGAAATGTCCTGCACAGGCTCCTGTGTTTGAACACTTTATCCTCAATAGTGACTTCAGGAGGCTGCTGAAGTTTCAGGATATGGGGCCTGCTAGGAAAAATAGGTCACTCTAAGCTTTGAAGGTTATAGTCTGACCCTGCTTCTGGACCTGCTCTCTGCTTCCTGTAGAACCTACATGTGAGGATCCCCAAAGGCTCCTGCCCTCACTAATAAAAATACTCTCCCTTTCATGCCATTCTCACCATAATAGACCAAAACTCTATTGGAATCATGAACCAAAACCTTTCTTCTCTTGATTTGCTTTTGTCAGGAGCTTGGCCACAGACATGAGAAACACGTTGAACAAACTTTAGCTGCTACAAACTCAACTATGTGACAAAGGTGGAAAAGAAATTTTCATCTTCGACTTTCCTATCTACTTGGAAGTTATTCCCACCAGAACCAAAGCAGAGGGAAGTTAAGGAACAGCCATGGTGCTGAGAAGCTCATGGGGGGAGCTTACAGCTGCCATGGGAACTACCTGCCATGTTTGTAAGAGACAGAGTTCTTTCATTCATGTGAGCAAATGGAATGCACTGTGTCTGCCAGTGTGACAATGAATATTTACATTCTCTGAGGTGGCTATCTCTGGATTTCTTTGAGGTTGATCCCCATGGAAGGCAGGTTTGTTATAACCATTGAACTTAAGAAATGTAACAGCAATCTCACCTCTAGATATTTACTATACAGATATACCACCAGGTTGAAAGTGCCATGCTTACAGATATTTGTGACCATATTGGTCACAATGACAAATAATTGGGAGCAACTTAAATGTCCATCAAGGGAACAGTGAATTGGCATAATATACTATGGGGGGCTACTGTAGTATAATAAGTAGCCATTGCTTATTCCCAAGTAGAAAGCTATCTGACATGTTTTGTTCCTTGAGGAAAGCATGGCACAGGACAGAGATCATTCAGAATGAATACACAGATATTCTCTGAAAACACATAGTGCTAATGGTGGGTACCTCAAAAGGAAGAAATGGATGGGACAGTAGCTGCAGCCATGCCTTTCTCTTCTTTGTGTTTTCAATTTGTGTACTGTCTTAGTTGGGGTTTCTATTGCTGCAAGAAAACTTCATGATCACAAAGCAAGCTGTGGAGGAGAGGGTTTATTTGGTTTACACTTCCACATTGCTGCTCATCACCACTGAAGGCAGTCAAGGACAGGAGTTCAAACAGGTCAAGAACCATGGGGCAGGAGCTGATGCAGAGGCCATGGAGGGGTGTTACTTACTGACTTATTTCTCATGGCTTGCTCAACCTGCCTTCTTAAGGAACCCAGGACCACCAACACAGGGATAGCACCACCCACATTGGGCTGAACTCTCCTCTGTCAATCCCTAATTTATAAATAAATAAATAAATAAATAAATAAATAAATAAATAAATAATAAAAGTCTTACAGCTGGATCTTATGGAGGAAGGAGAAGGCATTTTCTCATTTGAGGTTCCATCCTTTCAGGTAACTCTAGCATGTGTCAAGTGACATAAGACTAGCCAACATATATACTTTGTGATTTTTTTTCCAAACTATGTATTTCTAAAGAATAAACAGCATGACAAAATGAAAGAGAATGAAATCTGTGCTTAGACAAGGGTATGAGTTCCAGCTCTTCCCCACACTAGCTATGTGCCTAGGGTGTACTAACATGGTGGAGACTTTCTCAGGTCCCAAACAAGAAGAATGTTATGTATCATGCTGCATTATTTTTGAAGTTTGAAGGATACAGTGGACTCTGCTAAAGGTTTAGTAAGTTATATCGGCCACTACATGACAAGCTTAGCAGAGCTGCAAATCAAGAGCACCAAGTACCACTTATCCACAGAGCTGACTATGTACTACCCCTGACCTTAAACTCCATCTATACTCAACATCCTGTTCTGTTAACACCGTATGATGACCCCAGCCATGACCAGGGCAAGGGGTTGGCTTAAGTGGAGCCTACAGAAAAATGTGCAAACCACTGTAGCATGAAGCTAGTGATGTAGCCAAAGGGTGCCAGCCTCCAAGTTCTCCAGCACAACCTTGTGGTCCTCTCTTCTCCCCAGGGCCCATTGGTCACTGGACCACGAAAACAAAGGGAGCACAGTTGAAGGATCAGGTTCAGATGGCCTATGAGTAGGGCAAAAATGATGGACTATCAGGTTAGCTTCAGAGAGGCAGCTCAACTTAATTTCGGGTGAATCAAGGACCATACAGTTTGGAGGAAGGGTAGGGATTTCCTTGGTGGATAAGTATCATTGCCCAGAGCTTAGGGTACAAAAGAATGCCTCATTTGTATGAAGAGGCATTTCAGGAATTCTAGGTGCTTTCTGAACAAGTTCTTATTGGGAGAAAGGAAACTGAACCTGTAATCTCACCAAGGCTTTGTGACATTCTGCAGGTAGAGGATATTGGGGTCAGGCTCCCAAGACCAGGCAGAGAAGAGGAAGCACACTTTCCTCCCCAATCCCCTGCCAAGAGAAGAGAGTCCTCCATCTTGTGCTGAGCTCAAGAGGGCTGTCCAGACATGGAGGACTGCAACCTCTAAATAGCAGGATCCAACACAATCCCTCACTGTTTGCAGGAGGAAAACTGGTTTCAACACTCACCCAAACTGTCATGTAGCATAGGCTAATGCTACACAGAAACATAAGCAGTGGCTTTTTTTCTCAATGAATACTCAACAGAGAACGTACATATCCTCACAAAGACCTACACAAGGATGCGTGTTCACAGTAGCTCTGTTTGTGATAGTCAATAACTGATCAAGTCAAAAATTTACTCTTTAGAAGAATGGACAAGCATTGCAATACATTCATACTGCGGTGTCAGGCTGTGGGGTCTGCCTCAGTGTTGAGACGCTGGAGTAACACTGGCATGCTGCTCAGTGAAAGCAGAATGGAGTCAAAGATAGGAGTCCCAGCCTGTCTTTCCCCAGTTGAGAAACAGAAGAGACTTGGACTGATGTTGTAGTTATCAATCTCCTGTATACCCAGATGCTGCTGGGGACCTGGAATTGAGAACAGTGGCCCCTGGGTCAGCCCTTCCCCTACGTGCCAGGCAGGAAGGAGGATGGCTGAGCCTGGGTTTGGGCAGAATCTGGTTTGATTCTGAGTGAGTGCGGAGAGTATTTAGTGGCTGGAAGAGAGAAGGACTTCTGCGGAAGATTTAGGTGCAGCTCTTTATGACAAAGGCCACCCACTGCAGCTATCCTTGATGAAGTAGATGGTTCTTGCTTGTCCAAACTGCTTTATTTGATGGCAGATGTGAATGTATCTTACTCAGGGTGAACCAGGGATTAAATACCTTTTGCAGGAAGGAATGTCCAGGAAGAGAAGCTCATTGACTAAACACTCAGGGTCTATCTAGATACCTCATTAGCATGGAGAACTCTAGATTTTTATGCTACATGACCAGTTGTCATGATCCTCTCAGTGGAGCCTCATGATTATGTGGTCCAGGACGGGCAGAACCTGGCTGGGAGCTGATTCCAGCGCCTGGCATTCTCAGTTATGAGATTTACTGGGGTTTTTGAACTTGCTTCAATGTTACCAATTCTGTCTGGTGGCATGGTCCACTATGGCATGCTATCCAGCATCAAGAAAGAGTGAGCCATTACTACTCAACACAACACTGACAGCCAAACTCCAAAGTGAGCATGCCAGTGCCTTTAGCAACTGGCAAAACATCAACAGTGGCAGAAGTCAGAATGGTGTTGACCTTGGGACACTAGATACCAGCTTGGAAGTGACACAAAGGAAGTTGGGAGATAGCTAGAAATCCTCAATATCTTGATCTGAGTGACAATCTGTGGGTGTCTCCCCAGTCAGTAGCCTCAAATCTGTACTTACAATTTGTCTCCATTGTACAGCTACACCATAGGTTACACCATAAACGGAAAGAAAGCAGATGACCATAAAAATGAGATTTTTTCTCTCTAGCATTTTCACAAGCTCTCCCCATGCTGACCCCTCCCCTTACCAGTCAAAAGGTCCATCCTATTATCTAACCTATTCTTCTGGTAAGCACCCAAGTCTCTCCCACCTGGTTGTGTTCAAATTGGTCCTTGAAATCATTTCCCATCAAATGGTCACTTTCTTGAGAGACCAACTTCCTCCCTAGACGTCTTCATTATATGGGGGACTCACAACAAGGATCTGGGCACCAGATTGCTCTTCATAGGAATTGTAGGAAACTCACTACTCAAAGTATGAAGTCAAGAAAGACCAAAGTCCTCTGATCAGAACATAAACCCATCTACAGATTTAAGGAGGGGCCTTCCTTACTTGTTTGGTGTTGGAATCAGACAGAAACAGATGGGGATCAGAATTGCTAATGCTCAGTCTGAGGCCTTTGGAGGAGCTTGGCTTCTGTTCCCTGCTCCCTCTGCTGGTTCTTGGGGAAATGCAGCCTGGCCAGTGTCTGCTCCAGATGGAACAGGCCTGTGGGAGGGCACTGCAGACTGCTAAGCCAGGCCACAGTATCTGCTTGTTCTGCCATCTCTTCCTAGAGCCCCAGTGACAGAGTTAATCTGATGAGCCTCATTGTAGGAGAGTCAGGAGGCTGAGGGGACCGTGGGATGGTTTTGATTCGAGTGATCATGTGACTGTTATCTCCCCAAACACACTTTCTGTCTAACACACACACCCACACACACACGCACGCACACACACACACACACAAGACAGACACACAGAGAGAGGGAGACAAAGAGAAAGAGACAGAGAGAGACATACAGAGAGGCAGAGGTGGAGACAGAAACCGAGACAGAGACGGAAAGCACACCTGTTAGAGAGGCTCAGAATATTTCTTCACAGAAGTTTGCCCAAGTAACATGGAAAAGCACCCTTGATATTTCTGTCTCAGAAGCCTAAGCACATAAAGAGTGGACGGGTGGGGAAGAGGGGGTCTTTAAGACCAAGGTTAGATGTTGTTTAAAATAAATAACGTCTATTTCCATCTTCAGGAAATCTCATCTCTCCGGAATTCTCAAGACTGTTTTTATCTGGAGAAAGCAAGATTTGTGAACCACACCCAGATGAAGATAGGTGTCTATTCTGCCCAATCTAAGAGTTCAGAATTCTCTCCTGTGTCATTAAAACCACTTGTAGGGTAAGTATAGCTTGCTGCCCACTGACCCTTGGGAACAGGAGCACAAGAGGCCGGGAACAGAATACATTCTTAGTACACTCTGCAATGCTTTCTCAATAATCTATTTAAATTCCTAAAGAGTGCCCCAAAGGCTACAATATTATCAAAAATATATCTGTCTTCTTGTTTTTCCAATTTCAAACCTTGTTTGAATTTTGGTAAAAACTTTATTCGGAGCTCCTCAGCGAATGTTTGAATCTAATAAGGAAAGAAGCATGTGGATCCAGTGCAAACCCCACCTCTGCTGGGCTCTGTCTGGGCCAACAGCCAGAGTTTCTGGCCTCTTCGGTATTTGTTCAGAGACTTCTCCAGAATGCATTCATTCAGACCCACAGGACCTGGTAAGATGAAATGTAAACATAACAATAGCCTGGACCTTGAGGCAGGAGATTTGGAAACATCTGGTTGATTGTTTAGTGTTATCCAAATAATAATCCCTGCCGTTGGTCTCTGAAAGCAAAACTTCAGACCGCGCGCAATTTGCACTCATGTGATGGATGAGAGTCACATGTGTCCCAACAGTCTTTCTTGGGCCATCTAAGATCCCCTTGCTGGCTCTACCCCATGCCACCTCTCAAGTTCGAGGAAACAGCTTGTAGCTGTGGGATACAGGAAAGATGTCCTAATATGATAAAAAAAAAAAAAAAACGACTCTATTATTCAGATAACAATTTGTAGGAACAGGTTCTGTTGAAAAGGAACACCTAGGAACCCACTATTCCTGGGGTCCCTAGTTTCCTTCCACATACACTGTCATGTCTGATCCGCTGGCAGAACTGAGACTCTTCCTGCTCATACTGCCCACCAAACTGAAAGAGCCTGGGCTTGATGCTCAGAAATGCTGCTCTGAAACCCAGGAGCAAGACCAGAACTAGTAAGGAAAGACAGATGAAGAGACTTGGGCTGAAGAGTCTTCTGAGGGAAGAACTGTGGTGGTGGAAGGGGGTAGCACACAGACAGAAAGCCAGTTAATCAAGTAGAGACCTATTCAATGGAACAGCCACTAGCTATGCCCAAGAGAGGGTATAGGATGGAAAAAGAATTTGTGGAGTGCACAATAAAATTAAATGGTGTCCTTTTCAGCCATATTTGTAAGACCCTTTTGTAGGAACACGATCAGGATTAGGGGTCTTGGCTTCCCTTTCTCATCAAAGGGTTGCAAAAGTTAGTGAGCTGCATCATTTCATTTGCAACTGGCTCCAGATGGAAGCTTTCTTTCCAGCAAGGTTTTTTTCTTGATGGTTTCAAGGTGAAGTTGGCTGAAAGTTGGAATTTCATGACACTTTGAAAGTGGATGTAAATCAGTAACTGACTCTCCTTCCTCTTTCTCTCTCTCTCTCTCTCTCTCTCTCTCTCTCTCTCTCTCTCTCTCTTTCTCTCTCTCTCTCTCATCCTTGTCCCTTTCTCTCTCTGCCCTGAGGTAATCATTAAACATTTGGCTTCACTACAAAGTAATACCTACACCCACACAGCCATAATGAGATATGTCAGTTCAGGCCCAAAGTATTATGGTTGGCCATCTGGTCATGGACTGAAACTTCAAAATTGTAAGCCAAGGAAAACCTTTTCTTTTTATAAGCTGATTACAGCAGGCATTTGTTGCAGTAATGGAAAGCTATCAGAGAAAATTGCTACCAAGAAGCGGAGTGATCTCTGCTATAACTGTCTTCCCTGACAATGTAGAAGTGCCTTCTGGATTGGTTTGCAGGAGGATTTTGATGCCTTCTGAATTAGTTTGCAGGGGGATTTTGAAAAAGCTTCTGAGGAGCAGGCTGGCTAAAACCTAGAATGATGTAAACAGAGCTTTGACGGGGAATTGTGATAGGTCTCAGAAGATCCGCCTGCAGATGGGCATGTGGACAGTAAAGACTGCCCTTGGGGTTCCCAGGTGGGGAAGAGAATGCTAATGGCAATCGGATGAAAGGCCATGGTTGCTCAGCCATGGCAAGGAATTCAGCGCCTTTAGTCCAACACCTGAGATGTGGGAAGCTGAGTTTAAATTCAATGTACTAGTTGATCTGGTCATAAAGTAAGTGGTTCTCCCTCAGAAACACCATCCCCTGAAACACACTGAGATGTGCTACCTTGCACACACACAAAGCAATGACCAGGCAGTTGCCAGCAGAAATTTCCAAAACTGAGCCACATATACCATGTTTTCCTTTCTAAGTTCAGGTCTCATTGCAGACTCTTTCTAATTTCATGGACTCAGGTGGTCATTACACACTGGGGAGGCAGACCATCACCATCATTTCCTTCTTCCAGCTCTGTCTGCTAGATGATCTGTCCTCACAAGAAAGCCCCATTCAACTAGCCACACCGGCATCACTGAAACTCCCAAGGTTTCAAATGCACATTTTCCTTATGAGGATGAGAGGCTTTGCTGGAAACATCCTGAAATAAATGAAATGTGATGCGTGGTGCACAGCTGACTGCATAGACTCCTGATGTCACACTGCTTTCTGGCTAGTCGATGCCTAAGCACTCAAATACACCCAAACATGCATTTAATCCAAAAACTTCACTTCACTGTAAGAATAGAAAAAGAACCAGAGCAACATCTATGCTCAAGTGAGAACTGCTATAGAACGCCCTAGAGGCAAGATGGTTGCATCTTGTGCTGTGCTGTTCTTTTTTCCCACTGACCTCCCCGTGGGTCTTGGGTCTTTGGTAAAGCTAGTATGCTATTTAGATGTAAGGGAGGCCAATGTTTTAAAAATCAAGAGCTAGATGTAAGCTACGCCCACCATAAAATAGTAAACTTTCAGAAACAAAGTACAACTAAATCTTACTGGAGGAAAAGGCTATTTGCAACCCCAGAAACTACTACCTATCAAGTCTACAATAGGTGGGAAGAGTTGACTCCATCAAGACTTACTACACAACAGCAAAGAAGTAGCCTCGGCTGTCTGAAGCTCCATTAAACAAGACAGAGAAGGTCTTTGCTTATGCTATAAGACCAGAAAAGGGAGGTTTTTTAAGCAAAATATACTGATATCACTTAAAGAAAATAATGTACCTCCTACAGAAGTAGCAAAATTCTATTTCCACTTACATACCCAAGAAACGGTCCACATCTTGTAAGGGAACCTGTGTGAGGATGTTTACCAATGGTATTATTAGTTCTAATAGTAGGAGATTAAGCTCAGGGATCCATCATTGCGATGGCAATTAAGTGAAATGTACTGGAGAATGAAACGCCAGGCAACAGTGAGAAGCTGTGGACTAGATACACATAAATCAACATGGATGGATTTAAAAGCATAGATTTGAATGGGAAAAGTCAGAACCAGAATGGATTTTATGGGACATTACTTTTTATACAAATTAGAACCTCTAGACATTTTTTAAAGAGACATCCCTATTGTCAACTCAAATAACAAACAAAGATTCTCTGAAGATAATGGATTTAATCAGGAATGAACATTGCTATGGGAGTAGGCATGTCACGGTAAATTATGGGCATGTTCAAAGAGGGAAATGGAGACAGGGGTTTTTGAAAGGGGAGGGTTCCATAATTTACTTTGAAACAATTATCATGGTTACATGGATCGATAATGAGGATGGCGTCAGTCCAAGGTTGAACAAGCAAATGTCCTTATAGATGTAGCTATTGTATAAGGCTGGGTATGTTTGTGCAATGTGGTGATTCTAGAAGGTTCTGTAGTGACATTGCTTATTTTGATCCATATTCATGTAAGATCATCTCCACAGTCCCTTCTAATTATACTTTTTGTTAAGATCTGACACCGGGGCTCCATTTGGGCTCCAACAATTTTATGCCATCTATCCGTTTACATAAAACTCAGGAGACAAGGAGGAAATATGGAGATCAGAGAAAGGAGAGGAAATGAAGAGGCTAAGAATAGACTGACCAGCATGAGACAGTACCTCTGAATGAAGAGCTGATGCTGATGCTGAAATTCAAGTCAAGAGTTTAGCGCAAACAAAGGAGGGCAGGCAACCAGCAAGAATCCCAGACATCCAGCAGTGGCTCTGGAGGAAGCTGCGGGCTCCTTGTACTGCTAACTCCACTGCTTAATACACTTGACCTTTGGCGAATTATTTCACTAGACTCTGCTTTTGTTTCATCAACTGTGAAACATAAATGCTAACAGAACTTGTGCCAAAGAATATCCATGCATGGGCACATGACGGGTAGTCAGGATTTGGTGAACATTAGCCACAAAGCTGTTTCTGTGCCAGTTCTGTTTAATAACAATGTAATGCCTCTTGAAATAACAAATGAAATAATAAAGCATGTTCAATGAGATCTTTTCGTAAGTCACCTCCAAAGATTGAAAAAGAGCATACTCACAAAGTTGCTACAAGAGAGCCACCATGAAGACTAGAGAGATGGCTCAGAGGTTAAGAGCACTGGCTGCTCTTCCAGAGTTCCTGAGTTCAATTCCCAGCAACTACATGGTGGCTCACAACCATCCATAATGTGATCTGGTGCCCTCTTCTGGCCTGCAGACATACCTGCAGGCAGAATGGTGTATATATAATAAATAAATAAGTCTTAAAAAAATTTTTTTTAAAAAATGACCCACTGGTTGCACACACTAAATAAACATAACATTGTTCAGAGTTAGACGTGTAAAGAAAGCCCTTAGTGCACAAGATGTGTTCTGCAAATACTAGTTCCTAGCATTGCAGGAGTGGCAGAAGAGTCACCCAGATCTCTCCAAATAGAAAGAAGTCCCCATGGCAAAGTCCTTCTTGGGTAACAATGAAATCCTCCCAAGACTCCTAAGTGTGACTCCATGTGTGAGTGGATCACTAAATGATGTCACCTTTTCAGGTGACATGCCATGAGCATGCCAGGACTTGTCAGTTTTTAGGGTCTGTGTCCTGGGAAAGGGGACTTTGGATGAAACCAGGCCAAGCTAAAATTGCAACTACTTCCTTTTTCTCCCTGTAGAAATGAAAGAGGCACAGTGGAAAGGGTTTTAAGAAATGGCTTCTACTTTGGAATTAAGTAGCTAGAAGAGATTCCAGGAGTTAAGCTGTCATTCTCAGAACTTTCTTGTCAAGGGCAACCTTGGTAGAACTATTGACTCTCTGAGGATGGATCACATTTTCCAAGTTGTTCATGTCTGACGTCTATTTGTCAAATGGTGTCTCTTTCTTTCTTTTGGATGTATTCTTTCAGATCCTTTAATGCTCGTGTTTCTTAGGTATGAAAATTTAGGAAAGTTTTGCTCATGTGACATACCTTGGTATGCTAGGTAGAGCAGGAGGATTTCTTTGTCTTGGAAGACCAGGTCCTAGTTCCTAAGCTCTTGCTGGGCAGTTGGGTCTACACTCAACCCTAACCTCCCACAAATCCCTGTCCTGGAGACATCACTGTACTGTTACCAGACACCCCAAAGTTGGATCTGCTGACTAATGTGTATTGAACCAGATCCTGACTATAGCATTGTAGGGCATCCCTAGGTACTTCTGACTCCTTGGGCCACTTTCTCCATTAAAAAATAAATTTAAAAAAATTTAAAAATTTTTTATTTTATGATTGCATTAGTATAAAATGAATACAATTCATTTTATATTTTATTTGTTAATTGGCCTACTGTGCTTAGTGAGGTCACCCTCAGCATTTTATACCTCTTCAGACCAGTAACAACTGTAGGAATATAAGAAATAATGAAACAAAGAAACAAACAAAGAGGTGGATGGGAGGTGGAGAGTGGGGGAGTGGGTAGATGATAAGGAAAGATGCCATCAGTTTGGAGCTTATTTATATGGCAGGTACCATGAAAATCATTTTATATAAATTATTTTTAATAATCTATGAGGTTGCTGCTGTAATTCTCATTTTATACATACAAAAATGAGTTTCAGCAAGCTTACTTCACTTATTTATGAGTCAGTGAATGGTAGAGTCAGAGCCAGCTACATACACTCCACCCCAACACCACCACATACCACAGACAGACAGACAGACAGACAGACACACACACACACACACACACACACACACACACACACACACACACACACTGTCTTCCTCTTTCCTAGGCTTTGGTAAGAAAGATTTGTCAATCAGAATTAAGGGAAAGATCAGAGATTCCACCAGAGATAACTCAGATGGCTTAGGTGAAGGCTCACCTAAGGATAACAGTAAATAAGGATAAACCTGGGGTCTATGAATTAGTCAAGGTTCTCTAGAAAAACAGACACAATAGGAGATAGGGTGGGGCTTATGCTAGAACTGGCTTGCATCATCATGGAGGCAAGAGACCTTTCCATCTACCATCTGCAAACTAGAGATCCAAGAGAGTCATTGTAATGGTTACTCCTCGTTGTCAACTTGATTATATCTGGAATGAACTACAATCCAAAATTGGAAGGCACACCCGTGGTCCAAATCTTGAGGCTGGAAGTCCAAAGTTTCTGACCTGGATCTTGGCATGGAGATCTGGAGGCATAATGGTCATCAAAAGCTTAGGCTCAGGTGAAGTAGTAAATGCCTTTAATCCCAGGAGTCTGAGACAAGGAGATCTCTGGGTTCAAGGTCAGCCTGGGACAAAGCAAGTCCCAGATCTAGACATGGTAGTACACACCTTTAATCTGGGCCATACTTTCTGCTGAAGGCCTACATAAGGACTTTGGAAGAAGGAAGATTCACTCTTCTTTGACGCTTGCACTTACTTGCCAGCACATCTGTTAGAACCTACTTCTACAGAAGACCAGCTGAAACAACTAGCCTTGTGAGATTGAGCAACTACTAGATTCTTGGACTTCCCATACACAGCTTCCCATTGTCGGGTTAGTTGGACTACAGATTGTAAATCATCACAGTAAATTCCCTTAATATATATAGAGATTCCGTAAGTTCTGTGACTCTAGAGAACCCTGACTAAGACAGTCAGTAATATGGCTTAGTTCAGATCTGAAAGTCTGGAGCCTGGGCAACAGGGTGGATTGTAGATACAGGTCTTAGAACCCCCAAGCCTGAGACTCAGGAATTCTGATGACCAGAGATGATGGAGGTTTCTTCTCTAGAAGACAAAGAAGAATTTGGCCTTCTCTGCCTTTCAGTTCTGGCCTGGTCTCAGGGACAGGGTCGTGCTCACCTTATTCTGTCTATCTATTCAAATGGCAAACTCAACAGATGAGATGATGCACATCTGTAATCCCAGATGTGAGAGGCTAAGGAAAGAATATCAAGACTTCAAGGTTGGCCTGGGCTACATAGTCTCAGCCCCTCATCCCAAGTGTCAGTCTCTTCTGAAAACACCCTCACTGATACATACAGAAATAATATTTCCCAATTGAGTAGGTATCTCTTAGCCCAACCTCTCACAGTCTAGAACACTGTCTAAAATAACCACTAGAGTCAAGAAAAGGAAAGTGCATAAGAGGGGGGAAAAGGTAATATTCAGGTTAGGTAATATTACTGAGACAACAGTAGGGAAAGGAGAGAAAGTCCACAAGAAGCCCTACCTCCATCTTGCCTCCCTCTGCCTCTAGATACAAGCTACAGGTGTTCTGTGGGCATGTGCTGTTGAGTGACCCCAGTAGTTCTGTGCTGCTAAGAGACAGGCTTTGTTAGCAAAACAGAGTCCCAAAAGTCAGTGCCTGCTTCACGGCCAACTCTGTTGGGAAACATATGTTGCCAAATGGAGAAAATGATTTTATTATTCTTATAAATGATTATTCAACTTCTCTTGGGAGCTCACGGGAGCTTATGAGGGAGAAACTCAGCTTGCCAAAGACAGGGCTGTTTTCAAATCAGAGTTGGCATTTGCATCAATTCTGCTGAGCAGGAACAATTCTCTTCTCCGTCCTCTGCATGATGGGAGAGCCTGGGTTCCTTGTACAAGAGGAAAATAACGTTTGAAACTGCAGTGGGGAGGATGATAGAGGGAGGACAGCTCATAGACTCATTCCTTGTGATGGAAAGATACTATGATGAGAAACACTGTGTGGGGCGTATGCTATCCAAGGAGGGACTTTGAGCAGAACCCCTGGTTTTCTCTCCACAACAGCACTAGGGAAGAAAGAATGTGATGGGGGCCCCTTGGTACCTATTGGGGTTTCCATCTGCCTCATAGTGTAGAGCTGATTTTCTTCTGCCTACAGTCACTTTAACATCCCAATAGAAGCAGCAGAAATCTTTTAATGGCTCCTGGTTACATTCACTGGCTCTGTCAGTGTCCCCATAATCTTTCAGACCATATAGCAACTGCAGATTTATATTTATGCCTGGTGTTCAAGGCCTGGTGATTTTGTCTTACTGGCCTGAAATCCCCCGAGGCCTTCAGGTCCTCTGAGGACTCCTGTCTCCTGCTACACTTTTTTCATGTGGCTACCCAACCTGAGCTGTTAGCTCTCCATGACTCTCCACCTTGTGTCAACAACACAGTCAGTGAGCTGATCTCCTGCATGAGGTCAGGCCTGGCCTGCAGGTCAAGGGACACAGAGAGAACGAAGACGGCTCTGTTTTTACAGCACCAGAGTGGATCAGAACGAGAGTTCTTCGTGTACCCTGTGCCATCCTGACGGAATTCCTCATGGGAGAAAGAGGAGTCAGTCTGTCTCAGGAGCCTGGAGTGAGGAAAATTCAGAGCACTAGCAACCGGCCAGGACCTTCCTGCCATATCACTCCATGACCAAGAGTGAGCATACAGGTGTGGCTGAGATCACTTTAAGACGGGCTCATCCCTGATGGCATTGATCTGGTCATAAAGACATGAGGGTAGATCTTATTTATTTATTCTAGGCACCCCCTCCTCATACTGCTACTCAGGGGTCAAATTTTCAGCATGTGGAATTGGGGGTAGGGTGGGGAGGTTACACACTCAAGCCATAGCACAATGCAAAAAGTAGACAGTAGATTTTGCACTGAAGTAGGAGAAAGCATGTGGTATTTGGAGAGTGTCATGGGGGTTATAGCTACAGGAGGTGAAGTCCTTTCCAGGTGTCATAGCCACTTGATAACTTCCACCATGTCCAGGTGAGCATCTCTGCCCTGCCAGCATAAGCCGCCTTGGGCATGCTTTTAACAGGCAGTGAGTACAGGGGTAAGAGCTCACAGTTTGAGTTTGACAGCAGAGTTTTGAATCCCAGCTCTGCTTAACCTCCAAGAGCCAGTTTCCTCATTATGGAGATGATAATGGTGCTGATTGGGTAGAGTGATTATATGGAAGGGAGTGTATAAATATGTAGTGTTCCACTTAAAACAGCATCAAGTGCTACAAAGCACTCTCTGCTACGATCCAGGCTCTACACAACACATTCCATGAGGGTCTTCTCTAGCACACCGTATGCCCCACACACACTGTGGGAAAGTGGGGTTCAGAAAGACTCTGATTTTGTTTACTTAGATGTATCTCTACTGTGACACCCTACCTTTGTCTCCATAATGACAATCACCCTATCCCATTGACTTATGTGCTATCCTAGACACCCAAAGCACGCTGACGGCATTGCATCTTGATTGGCATTATAAAAAATGAGGGGAAAAAAAGAGAAGCTTCTGTCTGGGGTGTCCAAGAATAGACTCTGCATAAGCCTCAAAGCTCCAGGCCCAGGATGGAATTGGAAGAGGAAGTGATCATTTGTCGTCTTTCTTTATAGCCTGCATTTCTGGCATCACTTCTATGCTAAATGGGACTTTTTTAAAAATAGCTTTAACAAGAGTTTTGACAGACTCCATTATGGATACCACAGGAATGTGGCCACAGAGAGTCCAGTAACCAAGCGGTTTCCAAAGGTATATCAGGTGCCTGTGAAGAGGCGGTCTTCAAAAAGTACTTGGGATGTGATTGATGCTAGCTCTCCAACCTTCGTTGCCAGGAGTGAGAAATAGGATTAGCTCCGTGTGCCCACTGCTCTGCTTATCAAATCTCCAATGTTGGCAAACACTGCTAAGTACCTTCATCCATTAGAAAGCTTGTCAGGGATGAGAGGTCAGTAAAGAAAAGGAAGCATCTAGATAGTCACAGAACTATACAACATGGGGCGGAGGAAGTGGGGTCAAATACGTGGATATAGCAGGACCCTGTGCAGCTTCTGGAACTGTCCCAACAGCTCTGGGTCCCCATCTGCAGAATGGGAGCAAGTCAGTTCCCTCACAGAGATTTATAATAGATTGTACTGCTGACTGTTGTAAACATGGGGTGATGCCGTGATGATGATGTCGTCAGGATATAAGGCCTATGGGGACAAGATGTCTCCAAACACAAAGACACCCATAACAGCATGTTTCCTTCCAAGAAGAAAGGACCCTGATGCCATCAAGGATCCCAAAGTAATGGTACCTCCCACCCAAATGGCTACAGGGGTGACCAACTGATGCCCTTAGCCCACACCTGCTACTGCCCCACCCTCTTCAAACCCCTAGTCAGAAGCTAAGGCCAATTCTAGAACCTGTCATATCTCCTGCAGTCAAGTCTTCCCCTTCTCCCCATCCCTCCCTCCTTCATCTGGCCCTCCTTCTCCTCTATCACCCCGTTCTGATGGAAACTGAAAACTTTGAGATTGGGAAGTAGAAGGGAGGTGAGCCATCTGATTATTCTCCACTCTGGTACATGTGGCCCTTGGCACAGCTAAAATGGTGGTGTGGGGGTGTTGGAGGGTCACTGTTGCTTGAAGACAAGGTAGCCCCAGAATTCCCAAACAACCCAGATGACAAGAAAAGAGATCTGCCAAGGCCAAAAAAGGATTGAAGCCTTGTAAACTTGTGGCAGAGTGAACACTGCAATCCCAGTCAGTCTCGTCATCTCTCGAAGGCTGCAGGTATCCCTGAGACTTCACCTCCCTCCTCTTCTTTCATGGCAGGGACCAGAGTTCCAGAATTAAGCATCATGTAGGCCAGGAACCAGCACAACTGGAACTAAAATGCAGACCATGCCATTGTTTCATTTTCTATCTCTGTCTCTCCTGTCTCTCTCCATCTCTCCCTCCCTCCTTCTGACTCCTTTTGTACCCCGCTATGTGCTGCACACACACACACACACACACTCACTCACTCACACACGAATGCACACACGCATGCACACATAGGCAGGTTGATAATGGTACACAGATGTTGGAACTATTTGCCTATCTATGATAAATCTATACATGAATAGGCTTCCTGGTACTTAGCACTGGGCTTACTTCCCTAGGCAATCCAAAGTGACAGAAGGTGCCCAATTTGCTTAGAAATAACTGAGAATTCTAGTACTAGAGACCAGCAGATTCATATAGCTCACATACCGTACAACCTGCCTACAACAGTGTACACTGAACTGAGGTTTGACTTAATTCAAAGTAACACTTAATCAAGTGTAACAAAACCACAACTTTCAACCTAGAAATAAACTTTTCCCATTATTAGAGGTTCCCCCTTCCTTCTCCCACTAGCCAACTACTAATCTACTTTGTGTCTGTAAACCTGTCTAATGAACACGTCACATAAATAGAATAGTGTCGTGTATGATTGTTTGGCGCTGGCTTATCTCACCTTCCAGAACTTCACTTCTTCTATGGCTAAATAACATTTCACTGTGTGGATATACCATATGTGGCTCATCAGCCCATGAACACATGGGATGTCTCCACGATTTATCTGTAATGAGTAATTCGACTCTAGACACTCTAAAGCAAGTTTTTGTGTGGACATATGTGTTTGCTTCTTGCAGGTGTATACTTAGAAATGGAATTTCTGGGTCTTATGTAATGCTATGTTTAGCATTTTGAATAACTGCTAGACTGTTTTCCAAAGTGGCTGTACCATCTTACATTCACACCAGCCGTGTGTAAAGGTTCCATACATCCTTGCCAAAGCTTGTTATCCAACTGATTATGCCAGCGGGCTGAGGTGCTTCAGTATGAAGCTTGGGTTTTTGTTTTCTTACTAACTGGCTGTTCGGAGCATCTCTTCGTGCAGCTGCTGGCCATTTTTATATCTTCTTTGAGTAACTACCTATTCTGATTGCCTTCCCATTTTATAATTTGTTATTTGCACGCTTGGACCTTAGCCCTTCTGTATGAAATAGATGGACATGGATTGATATTAAACTTTGTAAATATTTTAGTCTAATCAAGTCTACAATTAGTCATTTCAAAATATTTATAGGTTCCCGTGCCCCAAGCCACATCATCTTTTTCCCAATTCAAAGTTTTAAGATACAGGGGGAAAAAATTGTCAACCAGCCAGAGGTATAGAAATGAGCTTTTAGGAAGGTGAGGTTAAGCATTCTGTTGTGTGAACTTTTTCTGGGGAGATGGATAAAAGTCAACCCATCCCAGACAGGACACCAACAACAGATCAAAGAACAATTCCCCTTATTGAAGTCCAGCAATCAAAAGCCCCTTTGTGCTACCCTAATTAGCCTGTCTAATCAAAATTAACATCAAAAAAACCCTATCCTAACATGAGGTTTCCCCTTTTTACCTTTATAGACTCCCATTTGTCCATTGGCCACATCTGTCTCCTCTGTATCCAGAGGCAGCCCTTTGTCCCTTCAGGACAAATATCCTTTCCCTCTCTGCTTTGCCCCTTTCTCTCCTCTCCCTTGTCCCCTTCCCTTTTTCTCCCTTGTCTTCTGTCTTAGTTAAGGTTATTATTGCTGTGACAAAACCCTATGGCCAAAATGCAAGTGGTAGAGAAAAGGGTTTATTTGACTTATACTTCCACATAATCACCAAGGGAATTTAGGACAGGAACTCACACAGGGCAAGAGTCTGGAGACGGGAACTGATGTTGAGGCCACGGAGGGGGGTGCTCAGCCTGCTTTCTTATAGAACTCAGGACCACCAGCCCAGGGGTGGTGGTACCTGTAATGGGCTGGGCCTTTGTCATTGTTCACTAATTGCAGAAATGCCTTACAGCTGGAGCTCATTGGAGGCATTCCCTCAACGGAGGCTTCTTCCTCTCTGATGATTCTTAGCTTATGTTGACATGTAAAACCAGCCAGTACATCCTCTTCTCTTGTCTTTGTCTCTTATCTCTGCCCTCTGTCCCTCTGGGGCAAACAAATCTCATAATGCTGAGATTATGGTCTTGGGGTGTCCTGAGATAACTTGGTCCCTTCAGCTCCAAGGTCTATCTTTCTATTTAGCTACTGACTCATTCCTGAGACTAAAGGCTAAGGCCCAGCAATAAAAATTCATTCTTTGGCTACACTGGCTGAACTGTCCAATCAGCTCTTACCAACTCATCCTAGCACAGACTTCCCCTTTTCTCCTTAAAAACCCATGCCTGCACCTGAATTTCTTGTAGACAGGATACATTTTGGGTAGAGAGTTTTGTGGGTGGGTTAGTGTCTCTATTGTTCCACTCAGGTTCCTGCCTGGCTATAGGAGGTGGCCTCTTCAGGTTCCACATCCCCAATGTTGTGAGCTACCTCCATTGATTCTTGGGTGGCTCCCTTACCCAAGTCTCTGTCTCATCCTGGAGATGTCTTCCCACCTCCTCACGTGAAGGAATGGCAAGCACCAATCTCTAACACTATTAATGATACTCTGTTATGCTTGCAGACAGAAGACTGTTGTCCTCTGAGAGGCTCCACCCAGCAGCTAACTCAGACTGATACAAACACCCACAACCAAACAGTGGATGGAGCTTGGGGACTCTAATGGAAGAATAGGAGGAGGGATGGAGAGCCCCAAAGGGGATAGGAACTCCACAGGAGGACGAATAGAGTCAACTAATGTGGACCCTTGGGGATCTCAAGAGTCTGAATCACCAGCCAAAGAGCATACATGGGCTAGACCTAGGCCTCTCCACACATATGTAGCAGATATACAGCTTGGTCTTCATATGGGTCCCAAACAACTGAAGTGGAAGCTATCCCAAAAGCTGTTGCCTGTACTAGGGATATGTTCTTTTAGCTTATCTGGCCTCAGTAGGAGAGAAAGTGCCTAACCTCCCAGAGACTTGAAGTGCCAGGGTAGGGGGGATACCAAGGGGTGCCCTACCTGCTCAGAGAGAAGGAGGGGGGAAGGATTGTGGAAGGGGGGGCCTGGAGGGGGGCAGTAAGTGGGATGTAAAGAAAAACAATTAAATTTTTAAAAAATTTTTAAAAACCCACTCTTGCAAATAACCACCTGCTGCTTGCGGTCTGTCTTTGCCTGATCCGGAGACAGCCCACGCACCCCACCCCTGCTTGCCCTTCTGGGTTAATGAATCTTATTTGTGCTGAAAATTTGTTTTCTGGACGTGTTCTGAGCTGACTCAGAGGAGCCTCCAAACCCCTATAGATCCAATGCTGACTGTCATTTCAACAACTTCGCAAGCAGGAATGAACTAAAGAAAGCACAAAATTAGCACCTGTCTCTGGAGCTTTGGCCTGCCTGTCTTAGAGATCATGGATCTGGAAATGATTCACACCTGTGGGAAGTCTGTACCCACCCACCTGTTCCCCCATCCCTTACACTAACCCAGCCACCTTGATGGGGGAAACATGTGCCCAATTTGGTGTAGGCAGCATCCTGTGAGTACCTACCGTGTGCCCATTCTGGTCCAGATACCATCATTATCAGTGAAACACTCCCTGACTTCTATTAGCTAGTGTCCAGAGGGGAAACAATCAATGTATTTCCTGTGCAATCTGAGAACTGAAGGGAGGAACTCCTGGAATTGTTCAGATCAAAGGAGAAAGACTCACTCAGCCTGGATAACCTCAAAGTTTTCTGGAAGGAGCCCAGGTTAGCTCTCCATAATGTAGTAGGAGTTGATGAGGCACCCCCCCATTTCAGAGCAGTGAATATGCACAAACCATGAGAAAGGAAAACTGCAGAGACTGCAAGCTCAAGTTTATTTGATCAATAATGCTGATAATAACAGAACATCTGTACTTTCGATTTTTTTATTTGTGTGAAAATTTAATAAATCTACAGCAAAGGAAAAGGACCAAACCCCATTCTACAAAAAAATTCCCCAGGTGCAATGGCTTTATTCACCTGCTCAGAACTCCTTTCCACCCAGTTCCAGATTTAGACAGTGTGCCTTAAATTCACAGATGGCCTGGAGCTGTCTCAGAAGCAAGGGTAACTTGGAGCTCTTCCCTATTTCCCCTGTCCCCAACCAATAGAGTGGCTTCCTGGAAAACACGAGACCATGCCTGATAAATGTTTGCACTCACAACTTGAAAAATAGTCTATGGTATACAGAAGGCCCAGGCAGCACCGGAAGATAACGGTAACACGTGAGAAGCTAGCACCTGGTGGTGAGTAATGAATAATGCCATGGAGTCCCTGTGGTCAAGGGGATCTCAACCTAAAACGTTGGTGCTAAGCTTCTGAGTCCCACATTTGGCCAAAGCCCTCCAGAGACTTGTCTCTAGCTTCCTTTTTGCAATTCTCTTTATTGAATGGCCTGACATCGTGTAAGTTTCTGATATCAAAAACCATGTAGCTCTGTGTCTTAGTTAGGGTTTCATTGCTTTGAAGAGGCATCTTGATCATGACAATGGCTATAGAGGAAAACATTTAACTGCTGGCTTACACTTTCAGAGGTTTAGTCCATTATCATCGTGGTAGGAAGCATGGTAGTATACAGGTAAAACATGGTTCTGGAAAGGAGTTGAGAGGTCTACATCTTGATCTGCAGGCAGCAGACAGGGACTGTGTGCCACACTGGCCAGACTTGAGCATATGTGAGACTTCAAGGCCCAACTCTGCAGTGACACACTTCCTCCAACAAGGCCACACCTCCTAATAGTACCACACCCTATGAGCCAAGCATTCAAGCACATGAGTCTGTGGGGAGCATACCTATTCAAACCACCACATCTAAATATCTAAATACAGCCAGATCAATCTGTTTAATGTTACTTGTATGTATACGTTTTGTACAACGATGGAGGACTTAGAGGGAGGAAGGGGAAGAAGGAAATTATGTAAGAATAATCTCAAAAATAACAAGAAATACTGTTTAAAAATCCAGCTTTGCCTGCTTCACTGCCCAGTCCTACCCACACTCTGGTTCAGCACCTCAGAGTGAAATGAATCCAACTCTTGAACATGTTCCATGTTAGTGTTTGCATCTTGCTAAGTAAGATGCCTAAAAGCTGCATCTATTTTAAGCTGTATCATATCGACTTCTACCAACAACTGTGTTGGTTTGAGTCCGCTCCCATTCCTAGCCTTAACACACACACACACACACACACACACACAGACACACACACGCACAGGACCTTTCCTTCCATCCTCCCAGCACAATCACGTCATAAATGTTTGGGTGTATCATGACTGTTTACATGGACATGTTGCTCACAACGGAGACAAATAGCATATTGTAATCACATTTATTTTCTTGGGTCTTGAATTTTTGCTGAAGTTGAAATTGCTTTACCTTTTCATTTGCTTGATGTTTTGTTTTTGTTTTGTTTTTTTTGGTTTGGTTTGGTTTGGTTTTTGTTTGGTTGTTTAGCTGATTGGTTCGTTGGTTTTGTTTTTCTGGGTGTTAATTACTAACTCAAGCTAAGCATAGCCCCAGATATAAACAGTTCTCATCAAAGTCAAGTGTATGAGACAAATCTCTAAGTGTCATTATTTTCCTGGCTGTTTCTCCTGGATCCCTCTAGC
The DNA here is from genome assembly GCF_004785775.1 of Grammomys surdaster. Classification (NCBI taxonomy): domain Eukaryota; kingdom Metazoa; phylum Chordata; class Mammalia; order Rodentia; family Muridae; genus Grammomys; species Grammomys surdaster. Next base: position 8,262,485 of record NW_021621048.1, read on the forward strand.
TGCCACCCTGGACCACAAAGCTACTTCCTTGCTCTCTGGCACAGCTGTCATCCCAATATGCCTTGGCCACCAGATTGCAAATCCCCTCTCCTGTTTCTGGCTCTCCTAGCTCCTGTTTGTTTGTTATTGTATTTTTACACTCTCCTTAAGCAATCAGAGGGATACTGAGAGACAATTGTTTTATTCTTGTCAGTTTGATCATGTGGAGAATTCTAGATGGTAAGAAGTTCCTTATCTCACAGCATTCCGGGTTATGCTGTTAAGCTGGACGCCATTTTGGCTCCCACTTACTTTTCTATGACTCTCATCTCTCTCTCCTCTTCCTCACATCATCTCTAACACTTCAGCTGTTACACAGAAGATTCATCTACGGTACCGAGCACCTGCCCAGGCCTTTCTATCTACAATGCAAGTCCTGATGCTATGTAAATTATGTAAAATGTATCTATATTAATGGCAAACGTATCTATATTAATGGCTCTATGTTAACATATCTATATAATGGCTCTTCAACAATTTCCTCTCCGCAATTCTTTGCTTCCTCACTCTGTTTCATTCTCCCTGGCCTTCTTCTCTCCTCCCTCAATTAGTTGAGTTTAGATCCCAAAGTTTATACATCACATATTGAGCCTATAACTCTTTTTCTTTCCCTCTGTTTTGTTGTTGTTGTTACTGTTGTTGCAGTAAAAGTCTTGTTTCTGCTCTTATTCTCTGTCCTGGAATATATCTACACCAGAAGTGAAGATATTTAGAAATAGAAAACATAAGAGATCTGACACCTAAGCTGTCCACATTCTTGTGGGACCAGGACAAGGATAGCTGAGACAGGTCTCTCCAACCTGCTGTGGGCTTTGACTTGATCCCTCTGTCTTCGGGATCATCCTTAGAACCCCCTGCTCTCGTTTTGAATGTTCTCATCAGGACCTCCCTGGTAGGGTTTCTACACGCCCACCTCCTATGATCAGCTAAGGAAAGAGAGGTCCAGAGTTCACCTGCTTTCTGTACATATGTGGGGTCTGTCTGTCTGCTTCAGACTTAATCTTGGAGGCACTGGGCCTTCTCGTCCTGAACCGTTTACCTCTGGGTGAAGAGATGGCAGGTTCTTACTACTTCCTTTACAGTAGACAGAACATTCTCAGTGTCTCTACACATCCCCACACTCCCAACCATGTGACCTTTCTCACCTGCTATCATCTTTGCTTCTCTTCCCTGGTCTCCGCAGATTTACACCATTTGAATATCCTTTTTCTGCCATTTTATTGGTATCTTGGAAGAGATTAAGAAATAAGCATGTGTGCAAATCACCCTGCTCAATGCAGTTCTATGTGTACTTCTTTTGTTTTTTTAAAAAATGCAATTTTATGTTGTTTCATACCAAACAGAGCTGTGATTTGTATTTAACAATTTAAAATGCCACATTTTTTACTTTTGACAGTTCTAACACATTTTAAAGAGCTTTAAAAAAAGTCTTTTCTGGGAATTTCACAGATACATTCAGTTCTCCCCGCCCCCTTTGGAACCCGATGTGTTCCACACAGGCTTCAGCCATTGAATGTGTGATAGGAGCCAACAGAATTGTCATTACATCACTGAACTAGAATCTCAGACTCTGCACGATCTCAGGTGGTATAGGGAACATGGAAAAACGGGTGCATTTCAGGCTGGCACAGGCACCTGATGAGAGTCTGGGTGGGTGATGGGGAAGGAGGAGGATGTAGCAGAGATGTAATACTTCAGTCTGTCTGCTGTCACTCTCACGTGCCCATCAGTAGACGGGCCAGCCATATTAGCCAGGGAAGAGTTGAGGGTGCTGAACGTAGCTGTGTCTGACTTCTCGAGAAAGGAAGTGGTCCATCAGTTCTCAGATACTGGGTGATAAACCTAAACGGTCTTGGAAAATAAAGGCACTATATATATTCACAAGGTCATTATCAGAGCCAGGGTAGTCTAGATAAGTCCAGTCCCAACTTGTTGCACACTATCAAGCAAGCATGCTACAATAATCCATTGTGGAGGAAGATGGGATAAGCCCCTGGAAGAATTCTGTGAAGAAATGTGGCATTCATTAAAGAAATTCAAGTCTGTGCTATGTGAGACTCATGAAGAGACCTGCCCCAACCCACATCTGCCTGTATGGAGCTCTCAGAATACGTACATGAGGACGACATCTGAAAATGAGGGTCTCTAGGTCCCGGAGTGACCAGATTGTGGTTCTCCCTTGCTGACCCGCATTATACTGAGTGACAAATGAACTCACGTGGGGCCAAGCCACAAGGATTTGGATAGGTTCATCACAGTGTAGCGTATCCTTCGCCTGCTGAGGAGCCTGGTTCAGAAGGCTGCTGCCAGGCCCTGGTGTCCAGGAGAGGCATATGAGAGGAGGATACGAGGACTCTGGGTGCAAAGCCTTCTCCCTGCGGAATTTAGTTGAGAACAGGAAGGGGCTCCAGGGTTTCGGCATCTTTAAACACTCCTGTGTAGATAAACAACGAAATGGTCTAAAGATAGTTCATCGCACAGACCATTGCTGCCTCAGCTTCAGTGCAGAGGCCCAAGCAGAGGTACTGCCCCATCTCATGGTCTCTCCTGTATGTGGTCCCTCCAGTGCCTTCCCTTAAACTTGTCCTCAGGAGGTCCTTTTCTGGCTTACCTATTTAAGTGGGGATGTAACCTCAGGCTTTTTCACCTGTGCCTCAGTTCCAGAGTAACAACTCAGAGGCTTATCATTTATAAATTAATGACTAGGCTTGTACCTTGACTAGCTTGTAACTTATTAACCCATTTATACTACTGTATGTCTGACCCATGGCTAGCTAGTTACCTCTCCTCAGTTTCATACGATCAACTTCCACTGAGTTCAGGGCAAACCTCCCAATGCCTGACTCTTCCCAGGGTTCCTATCTCTCTACTAGAACTCCCACCTTCTACTTCCTGCCTTTTGCTAACAGGCCATCAGCTTTTTATTGTAGGTGATGCTTCCACACAGTACGTAAGAGATTATTCCTACACAGTAGGGCATCATCCCGACCGAAGATATGCTTGTCTGAAAGGTGGCCACATATTTGACTCTTCAGAGTCTACAGAAGAATACTACTCTCCTTCTCTCCTTTGGGGTCAGGTTAAAGACTTCCCAAGGGAGGACATGCAATACTTCCAGAAACTTGAACCTGGATTCAGCCTCTGATAACTGCAAGTGCCATGAAAGTAATAGAATATAGGTAATGGCAGAGAATGAAGCCATGGCTGCCTTTAGCTCACTCCAGGTGAATGAAGGCTGTTCACCAAACCACACATACCTAAAAACTGGTCATCTGATCTCAGTGTCTTTATAAACAAGCCATTTTAACAATACACTTTCTTTTTAAAACTCAGCCCACTCATTTTACAGATGAGTAAAACCAGAGAGCTTGTGAGTTACCAAAGTGCCATGTCAGTGAGGACTCAGAATTGCCCTCAACCATTGACTCCTGACAGGACCAACACTGGTACCTGTGCTTGACTTTTAACTCAGTCGTTGAGTTGGGCATGCAAGGGTAGCACTTGGAATTCAAACCACCCGGCAGCTTCTCCCACCCCAGGGCAGTTTGCCTAGCATAAGGCAAGCCTAGACTGCAGAGAAGTAGATGGTGTAGAATCCATCTGAGACCAGAGGCCGAGGACCCAGCATGGACAGACGAGCTCAGCCATGTGCTTTTGTGCAGAGCCCCGTGAGTTTCAGAACACTCACGCCTTTATTCATGAAGAGTGGTTCTTGTGTTGGCTAAAGGTCAAAGCAAATCCAAAACTGTGTCAGTGTTTTGGTGCTTTGCTACTTTGGACAGTCTACCCATCAAGTATTGAATTTTAACATTAGACTGTTCCAAGGCCTAACTAAAAGAAAATGTGGATAAAGAATAGCAATTCTGTGCCCTAGTCTTAGGGAGGAAAACGTGTTTTCAAGTTTATCATAAATATCACTGAATTGTTTCAGTTTTCAAAAATTACCAGCCGGCTTCCTTTTCTTTTAGAAATTGAGCAAGCACAGCACATCTCTGGCATGCCTTGCTAACCGCGGATTTCATTATGTGTTTAATAATTGACTATTCAATAGAACATTGATGCATTTTTGTCTGGAACTAATTCACCTTTGTCTGTGCCTCAGCATGGATGTTCGGTGAATCACAGATGGGAGGGCAGAAGTGTTCTAGCACAGGCTGCCCGATGCAGGCCCATATCCTGGGGATTATTCACATCAGGCCCTGTGCTCAGAAATCTTTTAGCATGCTAAAAACCACCTGAAGATATGATTTATGAAAGCCGTGGAGTGCGGGACTACACCTTTTCCCTTCTAATGAGAACTAACAAATCTCAGTCTGCAGGCAGTTTAAACCGGCAAAGAAATTGTCAGCTACAAAATTAACAAAAATGAACATCCTTAGAGCCCATTAAGGCCCTGGAGCTACCCAGTTGGAAATTAGACTATGATGGGGAAGGGGAATTAGCCAATGTGTGTGTTGACTTCTCTGTGGTGAAAGGGAAGTCCCTCGCCTCCTGAAGAGTTTCCTTGCTTTTCTCTGTTGGCTTTATGGGTTTTAACAGCAAAGCAAACTACCCAAGAGTGCAGAGCTTTGCCAAGGATCAGGTGCTTCATCCTGCAGGGTGCTATGCCTGGACTTGGAGGCTGAGCAGGGCTGGAGTGATGTGGAGAGCTCAGGCTTGTACAGGAGCAGGGAGGACCTACTCCATAACAGTCACCTTGGCTGTGTCTGCTGCAGAGCCAGAAATGTAGGCAGGGTCTCCTGGGAAATGCAGTCCCTGACCGAGGGAGAGAATGTACAAGAGAAGATAACGGCCTGAGGAAAAATTTCAGATCTGAAAGACAAAGGGACTACAGAGGTACTCTCTTTTCTATGGCATCATGTGTGGAACCTGGGAACATAACTTGATAGCTTATGTATTAATTTTATAAGATTATCTATTTGCCTCAAACTTCCGGTGCAGTCTTAGCTGTCTATACTTTCTCCTTCTTGAAGATTGAGTTTCCATTGGCATTTCCATTGCTTGGAATGTGAGGCTGATTTATTATTTACTGAATGCCCTACAATGACAAATAGCAGGATCTCTTTATTCCACCAAAGGATGCTATGCCTCCATTGAGTGCGGGAGAGGGAACACAGTGCATTTCTCTCGCAGCCCTGGCCTGCTGTGTTCAGTTGACTTGAGTGCAGGTGTAGCAGTCAGCACACAGCCTCAGGCCAGGGCTGAAGAAGGCTGTAGTTGTTGGGTGACCAGGGTCTTGAGACACAAGGATAATTACAGCTGAAGCTGTAACTAAGCCAAGACTGGAATGATTTGGCCTGATGATTCCTTTTCTACAATTTTCTTAAAACATCCTCAAATGCAACACCCTGAAGGCCTCTTGACAAACAGGAAGCATCTACTTTTATTTTGTCTTTACTAACTTTGTCAGAATAGTGGGGCCAGAGAGCCCAATATCCCCAGTTATGACAATAATTTAAGGTGGGTATGATGGCAGGAGGATCACCATGAATTTGAGGACATAGGCTACTGGGAAACATAGCTATATAATGAGTTCAAGACTCACGCACTACACTCAGCTACACTACAGACTGACTGATAATATCCATAAATGAATAAATGAGTGAATGGATGGATGGGTGAGTGGGTTGATGGATGGATAGATAGATAGATAGATAGATAGATAGATAGATAGATAGATAGATTCAATTTTATAGCATTTTCTAAAATGGGCACTCTGTTGTAAGTGTATGTGTCTATTATTTAATTGTAACAACTGTATACAGTAATCTCCTCAAACTTACAGACATGGAAACTAAGGCACAGAAAGGTTAACCAACTTGCTCTAGACTATGAAGCCAGTGGTAGAACAGCTTGGCACCCAAGCCATCTACAGTCACTGTGTACTGACATGCTGCTGCCTCTCATGGGGAGGGAATCACGCAGCATCACTGGTGAAAAGACTTTCGTCTTTGGTCCATAAACTCCCCTATTCAGTCTCTCATAAGTGCAAGACACTGTGACAAGTCTTACAGAGCAATGAGAGATAAACAGAGGGTATGATCATCCTCTCTGAGCTCCAAACCAAAGATGCACGCCATGGCCTTCTGAAAGGGGTGTTGCCACCTATGTCTATTGGCAGTGGGGTGAACTAGGAGGTATAACTTACCATTTATAAAAGCTTCCATTTATAAAAGGAAGATGTTGTACATGGCAGCAAGGCATCCCCTTCCCTGGCATCAGGGCTTCTCTGCCAAAGGTTTGCAGTAAGTGGTCCCTGCTAGTATGTGCTTCAGTTGGTATGACAGAGGGTCCAGGTCTGGGACAATTAGCATCTCATGATCTTAAGTATGCTGGTGTTGGGCTTCTTTAGAAGGTGTCAGAGTCTTTTGCAGGAAACAAGGCATTATAATTTGAACAGAATCCCTAGAGTTATACAACATGGAGAGTCGCATATAATAAAGAAAGGCACACCAGGAGACGGCGGAGAGGGAAGTCCTAGGAAAGGGGAGGTGAGTGGACATTCATAGACTGTTTTAAAAGGATACTTAGACGGTTGTAGCAGATATGTGGTACAACTGTCTTCTCCATCTTTCCATGAGGGTGAAAAGGCGTGTATCAGGACTCTGTAGAGTTGAACTAGGGGAATGATTTGCAATGGGTAACAGCAAAATTAGAAACAAAACAAACTTGGCCTTTCAGCAAAAGTAGAGAGATCCAGAGGACCTGCCACAGTTCACTACCAAGCTAAGCGGTCACATCCAATATCAGTGTGTCTGAGATCACAGTGGGCATCAGTATAAGTGTCTGAGATCAGACTGGGTATCAGTATATGTATCTGGGATCACACCAGGTATTAGTGCTAAGTGTCTGAGATCACACTGGGCATCAGTGTAAGCATCTGAAAGCCCATGCTTTCATGGAAGGACATGGGGAGATTTCAGGACAGGCTCTTTAGAAGAGGACAAATTGACTGGAAGCAGCAAGTAAGTGGCTTTCAGCATATTTGGAGACAAAACCATCTTGTGCTGTGAGCTCTGAAAACCCAGCCCCATCTATTCCAGGCCTCAGGGGCCTAACAAAATGGCACCTTTCTTCTCAAATTATAGGATGAAGTCCTTCTAGACATATAGATGTGCCTGACACACCTGACCAGACCTTTCATCATTTTCTCTGGATACAATAGAAAGAAAGTTATTGAAAAGGCACTAAGCAGACGTAGTTTTAGGATTACTATGCCCCAAGCCTATGATTTAAGACTTACTACAATGCAGTGGGGAACGATTACTGGAAAGAAACAGAAAATGGGATGAGAGAGGTATGAGGGGCAGAAGGCCCATGACTCAGTCACCTCCTTCTGAGCTCTGAGTCAGAATCTGAGTTGCTGGGGTACAACCTGGTGTCCATGAAAAGGACTTCCGGTATAACAAGAATATGTAAATATACCCAGTACTTATACACACTGACTCTGTCAACCTGGGAACATGCCTCCTCTCCCTAAGGTGGTCACATGTCATTCTTCCTTGGTGGTTGAGCTTACTTTAAAGTCCAAGGATGCAGAGGGACCCCCTTCAACTTTACCACACCAGAGCAGTTAGAGGTTAGAGACCACCAGTTCTTTGTGAGTTCTCTGGTTCTAGTGGAGTGTGACTTTCAAAGGGCTTGACAATATACAGTTCTAGAGAGGAGGTTACTGTTTTTCCATCCCACTATGGTCTACTAACCATGCCTGGGAAAGAGAATGGGGTACCATTTATAATTGCTACTGTGAGCTATACACTGACTTGCAAAGGTACTTACTATATACCTGTCAAAAGCAACTTAAGGAAGGGGGTGTTTGTTTTGGCTTATGCATTGAGAGTGTATTGGGAAAGTCAAGGCAACAGAAACGTAAGGTCACATTGTACCTGCAGGAAGCAGAGAGAGATAAATGCGCATGTGCAGCCCATTTTCTCATTTTCTCTTATTTTTTGGCAGGTGCATATGTGTGGTATGCACATGTGCATGTACGCTTGCATAAGTGTATGCATGTGCATGTGAGTGACTATGCATGTGGAGGCCTGAGCCTGACATTAAGTATTTTCCTGGTTGGCACTCCACCTTATGCATCGAGAGTTTCTACTTGAGGTGAGAACTTGCCAATTTGGCTAGCCTCCATTAGCCAGTTTGCTCTGAAGATCCTATGTCCGCCTCCCTAAAGCTGAGGTTACAGGTGAACAGGCACACCTGCCTGATGTTTCCGTGGGTTCTGGGGATCTGAACTCCAATCCCCATGCTCACATGGCAGTGATTTCACCACTGAGCCATCTCCCCAGCTCCCTTTGCCCCACTTTTCATTCAGATGAGGTCCTTGCTCCTAGGATAGTGACACTCATATCCAGGGTAGGTCTTTCTTCCTCAGGGAAACATCCTCAAAGGGATGCCCAGAGTTGTGTCTACTAGGGAATCCAAGTCCAGTCATGCTGACAATGAAGCTTCCTGATGACCTTGTGAAGCCTTGTGAAGCAGAGGTTAGTCTTGCTGTTTGTATAGGTCAGGAAACTGAGTAGCTCCACATGACAAACACATTAACAGCAATCCAGCTACTAAGCTACAGCCTTGGGCCTTAAGGCCTGTAGCCACCAGAGCAGGCTGGCTCACACTCACTCTTCTCATGACCTAGCTTATGGATTTGGCCTCTGGCCCACCTTCTCTGTGCTGGCATTCATTCTATCCCTCATTCATGCTGACTGGCTCTGTCTCCCACGTGTCATCTGTCCCTTGTTCCAGCTCTTCTATACCCTTCCTTTGTCTAGTCAGTACTCCTAAGCGCTTCATCAGGATGACATTTCTCCCGAAATGATTTGCCCCACTACGTTACCCACCAGCAAGGCCCTTCATCATGGCTGGTCAATGCATGCCACGGTCCTTTGCTTCCCTTGAGATGAGAGCCAGGTCAGATTCATCCTTGAGCTCAGAACCTAGATGAGGACCTGGCTAAATTGAGACTCTAGAATTCTTTGTAGGAAATAATGGAAGGAGGAGGAGGGAAGATAAAAATCTGTCCCCAGGCATCCTATGCCATCTAGCCTTCCACTACAACCACTACTTGCCTCTCAGATTTGACAAAGACGACGACATCCCCAGCCCCACATCAGGGTACAGATTCCCAGGCTACAGCAGTAAATTGACACTGCAGTCAATATTTAGTCTTCCCAAAGGGCACGGTTTGTTAGTCGGTGATCTGCAGCAAATTTGTAACCACAGACCAACCGCTCCTGCTCCTGATGCCCTGACAGCCTCAGTGCTTCTGCGTGCTGAGGGACCAGGATTCTGTTTGATTAGGATCTGCAGAGAAACTAGTTAACAAGGAAGATTGTAGCTTAAGCCTCAACGCTGGCAGCTGAAGCCTTGTGCAAACATTTCCTCATGAAAACTCTTCTCTCGGTCCTGGGATAGAGCAGTGTGAGAGTGTAGGGAGGGTTTCCTCACTCCGGACTAGTAAGGACTGTGACCATTGTCTCCAGAAGGGCATGAAAATAGACGGCACTGTGACAGGGGCCACTCTGGATCTAGGGTTTCCTGGATTATAAAGTCTTTTGGGTCTGTGACCTCATGAATCCTCACAACAGTATCATGAGGGACAATTTCACAGAAGTCACTCCCTTTCTGGGTGTTTAAAAGATGCCAGATGGGACAGCAAGATGGCTGAGTGGGTAAGAGCACTTTCCACCTAGGCTGGCAATCTAAGTTCAACACCCAAGACTCTCATAGTGGCAGGAGAAAACCAAGGCCTCCAAGCTTTTCTCTTATACACACACACACACACACACACACACACACACAAATGCTGGACACTGCACACAATGCCTTTACAATGTTATCTCTTTTAAGGACATGGCATTTGTGAGACAGGTGTATTTTGTTTTATAGCTGGTGCTCTGAAGATACTAAGTTCTTTGTCTGAAGTCATGCAGCTAGAAAGGAAGTCTCAGTCTTAAAGCAGGTCTGTCTGACAATCCGACAATAAGGGCCCGTGCTTGACCCCTTCGACAAGCTATATGTCCATTTACTGGTGAAACGTCAGTGTCTGTCAGTCACATGGGATCTGAGAAAGCATGCAGAGAGATGCACATGGGGACTAGGATCAGAGGTATGAAACTTAAATTTGTGCTCAGCCACTGGCAAGGACTTGTGGCCTTGGGCAAGTTGCTATGCCTCTTTAAAACAGGGACAATAGTACGTGCAACATTATTTATTGCAAAACGTTTGAAGAGACCTGTTCCGAGAAAAATCAAAAGATTCTCCCTTTGATGGTCTGCCAGGCTTCTGCAATCCAAGTCCCCTGGAGCCAGCGAGCCCCTGTCAGCTCACACACTCTCCTCACACTTGCTCATCCAGCAGTCAGAAGACAAAAGAAATGAACCGTGCTGTTGAGGCCTGGCCATGCTACACTTACTGTGCTGGGGTACTTTCACGTACTTGAGAGCAGCATACAAGGTGAAAATATTTCTGCGCAGATAAGAAAAGTAAAGCAGAGAGAAGTGAGATGTTAGACTTATCTGGGCAGAGCCCGCCTCCTTGGCTGCCCACTTTGGCTGCAATTTGCCACATCAAATGTCAATCATCCCCCCTCCCATTCCTTGCTCAGGGTGCTTGCCCCTCACTCACCAAAAAAAAAAAAAAAACTTCCCTGGCCAAGTTCGGCTAAATTCTAAACAGCAGGGCTACAGTAAGTTAAGAACTTAAATACTTGCCTTTTTCTTTTTCAAGATAAATACATTCCATGTCATGTGTGTGCGTGTGTAAGAGAGAGGGATTTTTTTTTCCTTCTGTTTGCAAATAATATTATTCAGCCTTCTTGTACCAAAGGGAATTAACTTAGAAGGAAAAAAGAAAAAAAAAAGAAAAAAAGAGGGAGGAAAAAAGAGGAAAAGAAACGAAGGAATTACAGTGAACAAAAGACCTGGGGGACATAATTACAGAGACTCTGCAGGTTCTGCATTAGCTGGGAAATTGCCACCATTTCATCGTGGGAGCAAAGCTATTTTCTTTTATTTTAAAGTGGATCCTTCACCTTCCAAAGGGCTAATTATGGTGCTGCCTACATGTTGTGCTCATAGGCTCCAATTTCATCTTTTCATTAACCACGCCAGCAAATAGCAAAATTGTACCCGCACTCTGAAAGCATCTTCCGGCCAGCTCCGTAACAGGCAGAGAGCATGACAATCCCTCACCTGTGACTCGGTCCATGTTTTCCATAATTGGGCTCCCCAAAGACCTTGTCAATGGCCCCTCCTCCAGCTCAGCCAAGAGAAATTCATAAACCGAAGCAGGTGGGCAGCAGGAGCCAGAGGAGGTACAGGGAGGGTGAGGTGATGTCTTTTAAGCCCTAGATGATAAAATCATGTTTGTGGGGAGCTTCTAATGATGCAGGAGAATCTCTGAAATGCAATGCTTTAGGAGAAAAAGCAGATTACACAGTATGTGGACAATGTGGTTTCAACTGTGTTAAATACATAGACACACGTCATCGGGTATTATTATTATAATACCTTGTGTTACTGCATGATTCTTCACTATCCTATAACTAACTCAAGCCCCACTCATAGGAAAGAAGGCATCCAAAGCCTCTTCCATGAGACTTCAAGGACACCATCAAAAAAGAGAATTCCATTTTTCTAGTAGCTACCTCTGACATCATCTTCCAAATCCTCCGATTATCTGGGATACTTATCCCCATTATGAGAACTCAGTGCCCACCCAGGGTCCTGCCCCTCTTCCTAAACACTTTATTCCCCTCAGGCTAATCATCTCTCTTCTGCATTCTCCAGGGCACCCACCACATCAGGTTACTGGGTGGAACAGGTTTTAGAAAAAGTTTTTAAACTACAATGGCTAGAGCCATTCTGTGTAGACGTATAGTACTTTTCTGTGCCCTGATAAAACGCTATGGCTAAGAGCAATTTGTGGAGAAAAGGATTTATTTCATTTTATAGCTTGCCTCTATCATCCAGGAAAATTATGGCAGGAATTTAAAGCAGGAACTTACGCAGTGGCCATGGAAGAGTGCTGTTTACTGACTCGCTCCTCATGGCTTGTTCAGCCTGCTTTCTTACTGCACTCAAAACCATAAGCACATGAATAGCACCACCCACCATGAGCTGGGCCCTCCCACACTAACCACCAAGCAAGAAAATGTAACACAAACCAATATGGCGGGGGCATTTTCCCATCTGAGGTCCTGTCTTCTAAAATGACTCTAGCTTGTATCAAGATGATGTAGAAAGTATCCAGCATAGTCCCCTGTCCATTCACAATCTTTCCTCATCTCTGCCAGGCTCTGCACACTCTTTATGCATCCCTCACTTTCTCCCAGCATACCTTTCTCTGTCTTGGGTGATCTTTTACGCATCCCAACACCCTCAAACCCACCTCTTCCAGTTTCCAGAGCCCTAGTTATGAAATATCTCTGCTTTCAATAAAGGACTGAAAAACTTATTTGATTCATATGCAGAGAATTCAGGAACCTCTTTTATCCAATGCTTCCCATGCAGACTAGTCAAGGAGAACAAGAGAAGGGAGCTAATGAGCCCATTAAGGTGTCTTCCCAAACAAATGCTTTCCTTGTCCTTCCACCCTAAAACAGAAACAGCTGCAGTTTTAAAAATAGCATGCTTTCATCTTTTGAAGGAAATATGCCAAGTTTTTAACACCAGCTATCTTTAGGTGACAAGGAACAGTTTAGCATTATTTATTTCTTCCTATTTTTCTGAATTTTCCAAATTGTCTTTAGCTAGCATGAACTGCTTTATCATAATAAAATCTCCAATGTACTATACACCTAGTCAATATCTGATTTAATCTTCACAACTGCCCCAGTAACGAGATATTTATATTCTCGTTTAGAAGTTCAGAAAGGTTAGGCAACTTGTTCAAGGTCATAGGAGCAGAAGTAGGTCAGACTAGATCTTTGGCCTCTCAGCCACTAAATCATAGTATATGTACAGAGGCCTATTGTCTCCTTCACCTGCAGGAAGCATTCTCACTCAGGCCTCATCAGATCACCTAACTCTCCCTTGAAAGTGTGAGCAAGTCTATATAGTATTGACTCACAAGATGGCCCCCTCTAGGGAGAATTCTGTGAATTCTATGTTTCTGTCTCATCCAAAGCAGACTCAGCCCTGTGACATGGGTAGATGGGTGGGTTGAGTGACTTAAATGGCCCAGGGTTATGGAGAAAGGGTTGAGAGAGCTTCTACTCTGGATACCTCAGGAGTTGGCTACCTCCCGCACCCAACCTGGTGCCGTAAAGCCAGGATGCCTGTCTTCAACCTTAGTAAGAATTTATTACCCGGACTGTTATCAGGCTTCACTACTTGTTTGACTTTATACCATCACACACACACACACACACACACACCCCTAGGACCCTACAGCCCTGGGTATGTAGATGAAGCATCTTGTAACATCCCTGCCATTGCTAATGATACACAGCCACACAAACCCTAGCCACCTCCCTGGGGACATAAATACCATCCCTCCATAAAGGGAACCAGTTCTCCAAACTGTTCCCAGATGTGTTCATTGCCCAGGTACTCATTGAGTAAGATCCTGCACTGCACTGTGCTTGCCTGTCCCCAGCTAAGCTTTCCTCCTTCCAGTCCAGCTCAATGGGCCTGGCTACCCTGGTGGGGGAAGTGACACAGGGCCATGGTAGGGGGCTGGGTACGTTGGCCTGTGGTCCCTATAAATAGCACTGGACTTGATTAACAAAACACAGAGGACTATGACATGACACTTCTATGCCCAAGTGTGTGGAGCTGGGTGGGGCAGTTTATGCTTCTCCATGTGTCTCTTCTGCTTCTACAAAGCAGTGTTCCCAAGGACAGTGTGTAAAGAAGGTAGAGGTGACTAGAGTTTCTCATACATCCTCCTTTTAGAAGGAAAAAGTAGGGGACATCCTCACCAAACCATTAGAGTGAAGTTCCATTTATGCAGAGATTTGGGAATGATCTCGGGACAACTATCTTATCCGCAATATGCTGGCACAGTGGCTTCCTGCCTGCCAGAGTCTCCCCATCACAGGCTTTGGAAAGGCCCAAGGAAATGCAGGCCAATTAGTGCATGACTCTGAGTCATCCCTAGACTATGAGGAAGGAGTGCTTGGCCTCTCTCCTCCTCTCTAGAGGAGTGAGCTTCCACCAGCTGTGGCCAAAACTGGAAACCGCAGCCTCAGATGCCATCTGGGCACAGTGTGAAGCAATAAAGATGAACAGAAGGGAAGCTCCAGGTAGCTCAGTCAATTAATACTTTTCTGCTGGAGACCAGGGAAGCCTGTGGCCCTCCCAAACAATCTGTGCTCTCTGCCATTAGCAACACTGCCTTCTAGGGAGAAATGGGGACTTAAGCCAGGAACTGCATGCTCAGACAGAACATAAGAGCCCTCTGTACTCAGAAATAGGCAGGAGAGAAAACAGACTGCTCTGCAGCCAAAGGAGGCAGCAACTGATCCTGAAAAGCATCCCAGGCTGGGAGTCAGTCTCACCCCAACTGCAGTGACTGAGTGGTGTGTTTTGGATGCTGAAAGGTATTTTCTCTTCTTGCTGCCTTTCATCCGGACCACCACTCCTTGCCTCATTTATTTCTGCAATATATTTATTCCCTGGTTTATTCATCCAGCAGGAGGTCTGAGCACACCAACCTGTGCATCCCAGGAGGATGGAGGGAGGAGCCCAGGAAGAGGATGGAGCTAGGGTACCCAGTGGAGCCTCCTGCTAGGTACAGGAGGACCTCAGAAAGTCTTCCGTTCTAGGATCTGATACTTGGAAGTGGGGAAGAACTTTTTTTCCCACTACATATATAACTCCAATTTACCCCATTTTGCCAGAAACTTTGGCTTAGTAGTCCTGTATAGGTAGTGCTCCTGTGAAAACATCCTTTTGGATAGGAGGCTATAGCCCACAGGGACAAGCAGTGCTCAGGCCTGCCTTCAGAAAGGATTGGCTTTGAGAGGTGAATGGTCTCCAGCTGTCTTCTTGCCTCTCTTGCTCTCCCATCAAGGCCATTATATTATTGGGCAGCTAGTGACCAAGCACAGGTGAGGCCATGGCCTGGCCACTGCTACCCAAGACAGAACTTCTCTTGGGGGACAGCATCCAGGGCTGAGAATCCCCCTTCCTAACCCTGCTTTCTATTTTGCTTTCTGAATGTTTCATTCCTTGTAGACCTTTTGAACCTCTGTGTCCACTTTAGCATCTGCCTCCTGGAGAATCAAGTCAGCCCAGGAGGGGGTGATAGAGGGAAGAAAGAATTAGCAGGCTCCTCTCGTCTGCAGAGAGCTACGTGGTTTGAGAGTGGGTGCTGTTGTTTGTCTTAAAGTGCTTTTTGTTAGTCAGAGATATGACTTTTCTGAAGGCAGAATTCTGCCATCTTTTACAAGTCTTGCCTGAAGTAGGGCGTTACTAAGTACTCTGTGACTAGTGGGAAAGGTCAGAACAGGTCTTGTGGCCCTTCCAGATCTGGATAAACTGGGCAGGGCCATTCCGCTGACTGTGAGAATGAGTGTCAATATTCAAGTGGTTCCTGAGTGGTCCAGGTCCTAAAGGACCACTGGTTATTGGAGCCTTGCTGAGACAGTAGAAAGCAACATGACTTGTCCACAGGTATATGGATCTGGAATGGCTGCATGGTGGAAAATGGGTAGGAGGTATGTTGGAACATAGTCCAAGAATGGAGTCCTCAGGGAGGAGTTCTGAGTGCTTGAGAAAACTCCAAGAAAACATGACATGAGTCTTGAGATGTCAGTTTCTTCAAAAACATGAAATCGTTAGGATTATGCTTTTGTGTTCATCCCAGGTATAGTGGATAGGAATGAGTTTACTTCAGATTATTCATTATAGCTGACTATTGTTATTCGTTTATTTGCCTTTATGGAAAAACAAGTTTTTACCATATGTGGCTCATCCTTGTGACTGTATACTTTACTCGAGTGATTCTTCTTAATCCCCAGAGTAAAAATTGTCAGATGCTCTAAATAAAGCTAGCTATTATACAAGACTTTAGTCCTCATTAATAGGATCCATTTTCCCAGCTTCCACTACCTCTAGATCAGTAAACAGAAGCAGTGATATGTGATCTGCACTTGACCATAGGAGCTTCTTCAGGATATAAAGCAAAGCAGGGCCTATGGCATGCTTTGTATACACATTTAGAACACAGACCAAACCATCACCAAGGATTCTTATATACCAACAAAAGAAGCATATTCTGGCTAAAGTAATAGGAAAGGAGATTCTTTGGGAGGCCATTGAGAAGCTGCAACAGACGCAGACAGAAAGAAGCCAGAAGCTGTGGGGTCACATGTAGTGAGAAGTCCTTCCTCAATCCTACCAGGTCTTGGGTGGAGGAAATGAGTAAATGCCACCATTTTTAAAAAGTGTCTTAGTTGCTGTGTTCATGGTCCACTTTCCAAAGAGGAGTACAATATTTTGCCAGGTTAAGTTTTTGTGGTGCCTTGAGGGACAGTCCTGATGCTCTGTAGAGTCCAGAGAATGATCTATGATTGCCATACTTCCTATTTTGAATGAGTGAGTTTATTAACAACATAGCAAGCAAAAGTAAAACCTTAAACAGTAAGTGATAAGTAGAAAAATATCATCAAATGAGGACTTGCAAGCATCTAGCAGAAATTGGCTAGGAAAAACCAATTAAGGCAGCCAGCTAGAGGTCCCAATCAAGAAGGAACAGAATATCCCCTCTGGTGAGGCTTTCATGTAAAATGACAAATATCAACCCAGAGAGAGTATAGTCAAATTGGGTGCTCGCACTGTCCAATAGAAACTGACTGGGAGAGTTGTAGTCAACTGGAGTTCTCTGCTAAGCTTTCTCTCCATAGATGAGCTTCCCATGGCTAAACTTGTAGCTTCTCTTTCCCACTGGAGGCTCTTTATCATGGGATAAATTATTGTAACCTCTGTGGTTTACCTTCTAGCTGTGTTTCAAGGCTTTGATGTTTTTATCCATGGACAGTTTTGTTGTTCTGTTCCTTTCCTGTCATGGAGTGAGAGGTTTCAAGCTCATGCTCAGAAGAGCTTCCGAGGATACTTTGAGGCAGACATATTTGGGTCTGAACTAGGGTGAAGTAACACTGCTTCAGAGACAACCTCCCATTGAGCTCAGACAACATATGATAATCATGTATGTTACACCTGGCAAGACAAAAGCATCTCATGACACAAGAAGAAGAGTGGGAGAATGCAAGGTCACAGCCAAAGGAGGAGTTTCCACCTATGAAGCCGGGGACCACCATCATCTGGTGTGGCACACAGGTCCAGGGAAGGCAGGAAAAGGATGTGATGGAAGGAACTGACAGTCACCAAGCAGTTCTGGGTGCAGGCAAGGACAGAGCTAGACGCTGGGGGCTGAGGATTAGATGGAAGAGAGAAGATGTGGGCAGAGCCCTTCTTTGAAAAGCAGAGATTAGAAGAGGAGGTGAGGATGTGTTTAAAGAGGTCCCTGGTAAAGGGAAGATTTTTTCCCCCTAAGATAGGAGAGAGTTAGCCTCTTTATGAGCTAAGAGGAGAGAGGAGAAAAGATGAACATACATCAGAGAATGGTCACAGTTCACAGAGGACATAGACAAGAGGGCAAGACCGCCTGGGTTGGTGCTGTCCTTTGAACCTGGTCTTTGCCATACTTATAATCCTAGCTGCTAAGGATGGATTACAGGGCCATGGAGATGACTCAGCAGATTAGCACACCTGTGGCTCTTTCTGTGTGATTCCTAGCACCCATGTTAGGTGGCTCACAACCACCTCAGACTCCAGCTCAAAGGGATCCAACACCTCCTTCTGAGTTCCAAGGACACCCACTCTCTTCTGTTCAGATGCATATATTAAAAATAAAAAATGTATCCTGAGTAAATTTCTTGCTTTCTAGTTTCTTTGACTTTAACCTCTGTGATGATTAATTTTTGCATGTCCACTTTACTTCAATAAATGATGACCGAAGAATAGGAAAGACATTGTTTCTGGGTGGAATGAAGATGAGAGTGTTCTCAGAGGAGACTGAGCATTTTAATCAGGGATCCTGTTTCCTTCCTTCCTGCTCCTTCCCTCATTGCCTTCTTTCCTTGAGTTGAGCTAGGGCAACCAATATTTTCTTCTCTTGCCTTCTGACTTTGAGGCTCTTATCCTAATATCCTTGCTGTTGAACCCCCACCTGCCCCCTTTATCCTCTTAAGTCTTCAAGCTCAGACTAAATTCCACCAGTTTTCCTGTCTCTCCAACTAGCAGAAGATGACAGATTGTAGGACTTTACAGCTTCCATAGTCACAGAAGCCAGTTCCCATAATAGATCCTCTTTTCTATAGCTCCATAAATCATACTGGGTCTGATCCACTAGAGAATGTTGTATAATACAACCTCAAATTGACCTTAAAGTCAAGAATTGTGTCTTTGTAAGTAGAAAGAATGATGCTGCATAGAGTCAAAAGACCTGAATTTTAGAATCCATTTATACTATGGGCCTGCTCTAGACTGTGTGTTACCAAGTTCAGTGACTTGGTCAAGGCAACGTTCAGTCATCCTGTAGGACGTGACAAGGGAGGAAGTTCAGCATTGGTGCAGCAGCTATGGTGTATTTAACCCGACTTCGTTTGTCCAATCCTCCATTCTTGGCAGAGAGCTCTAGATGTTCTGTTTGTCAGCACACAGTTTTAAGATGGTTGTCTGGCTTCCAGGATCATACCCACATTCCATGGCCTAATGAAGAAGAAATCAGGTTATGTGCCCTGTATTTGGAAAACAAAGCCTTCCTAATTGACCCAAGTCAAGTCCAGTTTACATCTCCTGGCCACTTTCAGATGAACAAGGAGCTGCCACTGTATAAACTAAATGAGATTGTCATTGCATCTGGCTTCTCTACTCCCTGCCCTCCTCTAACAGCATCCTGGGATATGGTGCCCGCTACAACGAATCTCAGAAAGAGAATAAATTAGACATCTTCCTCTCAGCACCCAAAGCCAAATGCCTTCCCCAGACTGTGGAGTGGAGTGTGTCTTAATACTAGCCAATCAGAGGACCTCTCTCTGGATTTGCCCCAGCATGTGAGTGTGACAAGGCCAGAAGAAGCATCTGGAGTTTAATCATCTAGCCTTGCAGTGCATTCCAATTAGGCCATTTCCACTTAGGGCTCGTTTTCTAAAGGTTCACATCCTAGCTTTTGGAGCTGCCTTCTTCCCATCCCTTTCTTAGCCCAGATAGCCAGTCCACCTGTAAGTTCTGAAGGACCATTTATACCAATAAGGCCCCTTCTACTCATTGAGAAGGGACTATTTCTGCTGTTTATAACACACAAACAAAAATCTGAGTGACACATGCATGCCATTACTGGCTGCCTGTGTGTGACCTTGAGAAAAATCACCTTCTTTCATAGGGCACTAATGTTCATCTCCAAATGATGGATTGGTCCCAAAGTATCTTCTTTTCTCAATGGTGACTGCAGTTTTGATCACTTACAGGTGAAGACTTTGGTACCAAGGAGGTCCAAATGACTATCCAAGCCTAATTGCAGGTTTCAACTGAGGCTGCATTAGGAAAGCTAATTTCAGAAATGGGATGCTATCACTATAATTCTTTAGGACAGCCAAGCCTAGGGAGACCTTCTTGGTTATGGGTTGTGCCACAGCCCAAGGTTTCCAGGAGCAAACAGGCACTAGCTGGTATCTTCCTGCCTTAATTTGCAACCCTCTCCTTTTGGCTGTGTTTAATTGTAAACATCTGAGTTCGACCCAGGAGACACATCTGAAGAAGCATGCATTGTCCAAGGGAGGCCCCCTCCTCAGCTGACTTGCGTCTGTCTTACAAAAAGCTCAGAGTGCAGGGAAGAGATGCAGTTTGTAAACTCTGAGTCTGCACCATCAAGGAAAAATTATTTGTTAGAACAGCAAAGTGGCCTCAGTCTGGCCTTATGTTCTAGAAACAGCTCATTGCTTAGCTGCCTTTAATAATCCATGAAACACTTCTATTAGCTTTGGTGTGAATTGTATGATTGCCAGAGTTAAAACAAAGTGAGGGGCAGGAATACGAAACATGCAAAAAATGAAAAGAAGTGAGATCTTCAATATTTGATCAAGGCCTCTATTTTCAGGTAACCAGTTACCATCACAGGCACGCCAACACCAACAGAAGCCATGGAACATCATGCTGAATTATTCAAATGACCAGGGAAACCTGTTTTTTTCTTTTCTTTTTCTTTTTACTAGTTTTAAATGAGTATGCAGCCTTTCAAGCTAACCTTTACTTAAATATTTAACACAGACACTGGGGTCAAATCTAAAATAGGAAAAATTCTCACTCAAGAACTCAAGCTGTAATTATGAATCAGATTATGGGATGCAGCTTAGCCTCTTCATCTTCACCTTCCTGTGCTCCAACAATTTCTTCTAGTGTGGTCTCCGCTAGGTGAAAGTCTGAATTTTAGAATGACTTTTGGGTTTGTGTTTATCCACAATATTCTTGTCATCCACCCAATTCAATTCTGTATTTGTCCGTTTGTTTAACACATGATTTTCGAATATTTGTTGTGTACTAAGCACTTTCTTAGGTGTGGGAATATATCAAGAAGACTCAGCCGCTCTTGACTGTTTACTAAAGTGAGAAAGACAGGTTAAAAAGTAGAAATGTACCTCAAAGGCGGGTTAAAGATACTATGAAAGGGAGTAGTGTATTGGAGTGTTTCCCTGAGGCCAGCCAGACTGACTGGAAAGCTACTGAG
Organism: Grammomys surdaster; assembly: GCF_004785775.1. Lineage (NCBI taxonomy): Eukaryota > Metazoa > Chordata > Mammalia > Rodentia > Muridae > Grammomys > Grammomys surdaster. The sequence continues at coordinate 8,283,260 of NW_021621048.1, forward strand.
TTGGGCAGCTGGCCTTGAGCGTAGGGGGAGCATATCCGTGGGTGGGTGAGAAGTGCTGTTTAGGCTCTGGTGCAGACAGCCAGCGTGCCTGTATTACTTTCTCTTCTCCTTGCTGGGACTACACACCTGACTCAAACAATTTAAGGGAGAAAGGAGCTACTTTGGTTTGTAGTTCAGGGGGAGGAGGCCACGGTGTGCACACTAGGGAAAGCATGGTGGCTGTAGCAGATCGTGGTGGGGGCTTGTGGTGTATGACTTGTTATCCGCTTGCCAGATCAAGAAAACAGGGAGAATCAGAAGACAGGTGCTATAATAGTCAACATCTGCCCCTTGTGGCGTGGCCTATGTCAGCCAGCTAAGCACTATGTTCCAAAGTTTCCACAGCCTACCAAAAATGCACAGTCAGGATCAAGTGCCCAAAACACTAGCACATGGGGGACATTTTGCATTAAAACTACAACAGTGTCCTGAGAAAGAACAGCAAAACCAAGGAGAGTGTAGATTAGGACGGGTCAATGTGTATGGTATAATTTATGAGAGTCTTAGGGGCATTTTGATGCCTATGCAGGCCATGGGAGAGACTTAGAATTTTAGCCTAATTGTGATATAAGCCAGTCTGGCTTCTGTATGGTGGGGATTCGAAGTTTAAAAGGCTCATTGTTCTTGCTCAACATAGAGGCTTTCTAGTGGAGGCCTGCTTCAGTAGCCATAAAAGGCTTGCCATGAGTGCTGTCTGGTCTTTGGTTATAAGAGAGTGCCCACCTTCTGAAGCACTTGCAGTGGTTAAAACGCCTGCCATCTTTGGTCATTTTTAAAGTCCGCCTGTCTCTTTTCACACATCCTATTTTTTTATTCAACCAAAGCTTGCTCTTTCTGAACGAGAACTTAGAAGTCAAGTTAAGAAAGATCACCCCACTAAATGTGGAGGTTGGCCAGTCAATGGTCCCATGCACAGTTCTTCTGAGGACCAGCTCTTCAGAAGGTCCTCAGAACACAGCCTAAGACAATCACTCTCAGCTAGCTATACATTGATAGCTGTCCAACGTGCTTCCGGAAAGGGAGACATCCTCAGAACAAGTTAACTGATAGAAGACACAAGCAGAGAGTACGGTTATACATTCGTTGATCTTGTGTAGGTAAGCATACTTTTATGCCTAGAAATGATTTCTGAATTGTTCAAAACACACAAGCTAATTTGTCAGCTTATTTTTACTCCTTGGGGACCCGCCTCCTGCAGATTTTCCTTGGGTGGGTTAATCCCAAACCACGGTCATGTTCAGCATACTGCTTTCTAGACTATTCCTTCAATAGACACTGATTCTCATGACCTGTTACACAGGAGTGCTGGCTGTACAAGGCCTCCCCACTGTGCATGTTCCCTATCCACTAAACCATTCTCCTTACCTGCAATCGTATACCTTGTGCATAAACTTTCACTCAACTGCGTGTACTGTAGTCTACTTAGGAGAGACTCAGGCACATATTCTCCATCAAATCCTTTGCCTTTCTTGGATGGTATCTCTAGATGTCTTCCTGTAATGAACAGGGTCATAGAGAAATTAAATTTGCCCATAGGATCCCATTACACTTATGATGGAGTAGCCAGCTGTGACCAGGATCCAGTTATTCCCCTTCAGAACAAAAGCAGGTAGGCTTCTGTCCAGACTTGGTTTTTCAGGCCTGCCTCTCCCCACTATGTTAGCTAAAGCCTGGCTGTTGTGTGAGGTTTGTGCTGCCTTCCAAAAGCACACACTGCTTCTTCCCCAGCCTTCTCCTCAGCCAGGCCTAGTCTTCAATGATGCAGGGTAGGATGCTTCTTCTTCAGGAGAAGTCATTGTTCAGTCTCTCCTCTGGCTGGCTTCGTCTAGTCTCTGCCTTGATAGCCCCAGGTCCTGACTCAGAAAGACTTGGCTTTTGATTAATTTATGAAAGTAAACCAACCTTTAGGAGAGTATACTACACATACTCACAGAAACTTCCCAACTGTGACAAACCACCTTCGCTGCTGGCATCAGTTAGAAACTGTCCAAAGGACACTGTACACTATTGTGCTGCCTCCAAAGCCAGCGTGGTAGAGGGTTGTTTCTGCTGACTACAGGGAAGGAAACTAAAACTCCAAATAGGTAAAGCTGCTTGCTCAGGGACACTTTATGGAGCTGCATTGTACTCTAAGTCCCCAGAAGAAACCCAAAGGGCACAGGAGTCTACTACCTGAGTGAGGAGATATCCTTTCCCTGGGTACTTAGTGGGGCTACCTGTGTGCCCACATACTAATAAATGACAAAGGTGTGGCCTTTCCTAAGAGCCTGGGAGCATCGTGGGGGGCTGAGGACAGAAACAGGGTCCAGAGCTAGCTTCACAAAGCACTCCCCACCCAGGGGTTGATTTCTCACTGTGGCTAGGAGGAGGGGGGTGGTTAAATGTTTAGCATTCACAAAGCCTTGACATCACCCTTGATTTTTTTCCCCCACATTCCAACTCACTCCATTAGGATTGACAGGCCATGGTGAACTTGATCTTCAAGACTCCTCCAGGCAAGCTCCTTGTGAGTGCTGGGCAGATACAGAGGGATATAGGAGGCTGAGAAACTACTCTGCATTAGCGAAGCAAATTAAGGTTCTAAATTACATAAAGACCTCCGGGAGTAGGACCTAAATCTCCAAGGATTTGGTTGCAATTTCTTAGTATGAATGAATATACTCGCTAAAAAGGCCTAATTGTATTTTCTTTCTAAAATAACCCTCATTTTCCCCTCCCCCAAACTGTGTCAGCTTCAGAATCCCATCCCCCCACAACCTTTATCCTCACCAGGGCAGAGCTGGAGAATAGAGGTGTAAATGTGTCAGAAGAGGGAAGCAGGGGCGCAGGAAGAGAGTAAATCCTCATCTAACATGGCAGAAAGTCAATAGATAAATCAAGAAATTGCTATGTAAGCTCTTTTTTCTTTCTTCCTTTCTTTTTTTTTTTTTCTTTTTTTTTTTGGCGACAAAAAGTGACCATCCAAGGAAGGGACTGATGAAAAAGGGCTGTGGTGAAGCAGAGAAGGAGGGGCTTGTTGCTTTCATTATAAGTAGCTATTTTATACTTTAAGAACTGTTCATACATTGTTTGATGTATTTTTAATTCAGGCTTTTAAAAAGCAGAGTGAAAATTAGATAAAAGAAACAAACGGAATACAAAACCCCCAAAAAACCAAACCAAAACAACAACAACAAAAAACAAACACAGAGCAGAAAGGCCACAGATTACAACCTACTGGGGACCTGAAGAGCGGGGGCGGGGCACTAGGCGTGGTCTTAGGTCGCTGAGAGGGGTGGGGCAAAGCTCGGCTCCCACTCCCTAGAGCTCCGCCCACAGCAGGAAGCCCAGAGCTCAAGGTCAAGTTCAGTCCGGGCTCCGCCCCCAGCCTGGGTCAAATCCAGTTAGTCTTGGGGCGATCAGCCCGGTGACCTGATCCCCACCCTGGTCGAGCAGCAGATCCACGGGTCCCTGGTCCCTGTTGACCCCCAAGCTTCTCCCGGTGCCGCCGCGGAGCCCCGCAACGCGCAGGTAGCACAGCCAGCGGCCTTGGCTGCCTGCTTCTGCCCGCGTGGGTGCCTACGAAGCCTTAAGTCTCCGCGTAACTACCAGGCCCACGTGACTCTCGGCGGCCGCGACTCGGGTGCGCGCGCGCACGCGGGAGTCGGATGGCTGCAGAGCGCAGAACCGTGCTAGCCCGGCGGTCACGTTTCTGAAGGAAAGGATCGGGCTGACACGGGTTCGGATCCTTCCTGCAGCACGTTTACAGTCAGTTAAAAGTAAGTGTATAGCAATTACAGCGTATTGTCCAGTGTTCTCTTTCCATTGGTCTAACTGGGGTTCCAGCGATTGTCGTAATGTAGAGCGTGCCACCCCGCGGAGCATGAACTAGTGAGGAGACTTTCAGCGAAGATAAACCACACACATTAAAGTATGACAGTTCAAGTTAATAGGAGCTGTGGAGATAATTTTTAAAGTAAGTAAATAAAAGCGCAGGGTGCTGGAGAAGTTTTATCAAGTTTCCTGTGAGCAAAACCTGCTGGAGCTAAAGCTGTCCTGTGAATGACCGAATTCCAGATGAAAAATAAGGCTTGGGAAGGAGGTTCAGTAGGATCATCCTGCAGAGAGCTGGAGTCTGCGAGTTCCTGTCCTGGTTAGTTTCCACCAAGTGAGAGTCGTCTGGAAAGAGGGAACCTGGAGTTTTGTAATGCCCCCATCAGACTGTTTCTCCCATTAGACGAACCTGGCCAAGAGGGTATGGGGGCCTTTCCTTGATTATTGTATGTAGAAGGGCTCAGCCCACAGTGGGCGGTTTCACCACACTTTTTCCCATCCCTCCCCCACCCCACACACACCCCAGTGGTGGTCCTTAGTTGTAATAGGCTGAGCAAGCCTTGGAGAACAAGCCAGGAAGCAGCGGTCCTCCATGGCCTCTGCTTCAGCTCCTGCCTGGATTTCTATCCTTAATGTACTGTGATGTTGGAAGCACAAGGTAAATAAAGGCTTCCCTCTGGAGTTGCTTTTGGTCAGGACATTTGCCTTTGCAGTTTCTTAAGCCACTGTTCTAAAATGGGATTGTGTGTACTACTGGGAACTGGGTTTGTGGAAAGCCCTGCCAGAGCCATTCAGGACAGCAGCAGGCGCAGTAGGGCTGAGGGTATCTTACAAGTAGTCTAGGCTCCTCAAGACTGAATTCGAGGTGTCTGTCTCAGAGCTAGCTTGCCTCCTCTTTCCTAGTGTCCTCCCCTCTGACGTCTCAGCAGTCTCACAATCCAGCCTGTTCTCTAGGTTGAGGACTGGTTCAACCACTTTTTGGAAAACACTCGGCTTATGCCTTTTCCTGGACACTAAGGGTTCAGAGAAGCCAGATCCAAGACCTGCTCTCCTGGATCCTGTGCAGGGTTGGCCGCTTGCCATGCTGACCCTGAGCCTGGTGACGAAAGCTGCCTTGCTTCCATTTAGGTCAGTCCTTCTCAAGCTTCCTGATGCTCCAACCCTTTAATACAGTTCCTCATGCAGTGGCCTCCAGTCATAAAAGTATTTCATTGCTACTTCTTAACTGTAATTTTACTCCTGTTATGAATTATAATTTAAATATTTGCTATGCAGGATATCTATGTGATCCCCCAAAGGGATTGTGACCCATAGGTTGAGAACTGCTGGTCTAGGTACACATTTCCCAGCAAGTTCTACCTTATTTTGCCAGCCCCACGAGCATCTACTCCTTCACAGGCAGCTTTCAGCCCTCGGTGTCGCTCAATAAAATCAGCCAGAAGATTCCCCAGAGGCAGGATCTCTGCTGGTCCCTTGCTGAAGACCCTCAGAACTGGAGACCAGCACAGATTTGAGAGAGTGCTTTAGGAAACACCTGTCAGCTGCTTGGTATTTACATGTGTGTATTTATATTATTACTTTTATATTTTTAAGGTTATAATATAGTTACATCATCTCCCCCTTTCCTCCCTCCAAACCCTCCTGTATATCCCTCCTTGCTCTCTCAAATTCATACTTCTTTCTTTATTAATTATTGTTAATACATATATGTGTATTATATATATAAAACATATATAGTATACCTGTATTGTACAGTACATATGTATCATATATGCACATACATACACATATACATACACATTATATATATGATACATATATATGTATTAACCGCAATTAATGAAGAAAGAGACTTGGTATATTTTATTCTTTCAATGATCCTGATGTCTTCTGTGGTCTTGTCCACACTACTGATGTAGAGGAGAACAGCATGAGGAGCCAGAGATGGGGAAACACACGTAGGGGAAGAACCCACATTGCTGGTTTGTGGTCAAAGGAGGGTTGTTAATAGGATGTTGGAAGGAAAGGAGAAAGAGCAGCCCTGGGGCGGCCCCTTTGTTCCTCCTCACAGGCTATGGCAGTATGCTGGCCAAGACAGGAAGAGAGGCTTCAGTGTGGTGTCCATAGATGTGCGACTGCCCAGGTTTGTAACTGCTCTGAAGAGGTCGCTTATCCTCAGAGTCGTGAGGGTTGTGTGGGCTTAGTAGGTTCTTGGCACATTGTTCTGCTCTGGAGAAATACTAATTTCCTACCCTTTCTGTTTCCAAATTAACTAAAACAAGAATAGTGCCCGCTCTAGAGACCACTGGGCTCTGAGTAGAACACTTGGAGAAGCACCCACTGTGTAGGGAGTTACTATGCTACTGGTATTGCCCATTCCCTATCTCAGTGGACACTGATGAAGTGGAGAGGGCGGGTAGGGTAGTGAGGAACTGGGCAGGGTGATTAGTGGGGGGCGAGTTATCTATGTCAAGGGTTTCCTCCCGAAAGCACCAGCCTCCAAATGAGAGGCATGTTCTGTATGATAGTGGACCTCTGCACAGACACACTGTCAAAAGGGCCAAGAGTCAGAGAAGAGAGGGCCAGAAAAAACACAGAAGAAAAAAAAAAAAATGGAGAAACTAGTTACTAGGTCTAAAATTGCCTTCAGGGCTTGTCTTTAACTCATGACTGGATGAGTCCCCAGCAGGAGACTCCTGTTGTCATAACTGACCTCTGTTATCTTTGTGACTACAGTAGTGTGCTGATGACGACTCCCTGAGACTGGTCTCTTTCACCAGGTAGCCTGGGAGCTGAGGAGCACTGTAACCTCTGCACTGCCATGCTCAAAATATACAAACTGGTGAGCGCATGAGCAAGTGAAAATAAACCCCAAAACATTTAAGTGTGTGTGTGTGTGTGTGTGTGTGTGTGTGTGTGTGTGTGGTGTGAAAGCAGAGAAAAATAACTAACATGTTTATACATTTGCAGAGGGCTAAACCTTTTCATACAGGAGGCAGCCTCATGGATAGATAACCCCATGGTTTTCCAATCAGATAACACAGCCTATGATGGAAGTCTTAGCATCTGCAAAATGGGAATCATACCCAGCTCATAGTAAGCAAGATAAGTTCATAGCTGGGGTGTGGGAAAATCCTCAGTCAGTAGTAGCTATTGGAATTATATTACGTTTATGAATCCTCCCACAGATCACCACCACCACAAGGAAAATGAAGGTCACAGATGTGTGACCTCAGTTCCAAATTCAGTTCCAAATCAGCCCTTTCTACTAGCAGACACACTTCAGACAGCGAGGCCACATGGTGAAACTCATGTATATTTCTCTTACTCCTTAAAATATTTGACAATGGGATAGTTTTTCTTTTCTTTTTGAGATTATAATTATATCATCTCTCCCTTCCTGTCTCCCCTCTAAGCCCTCCCATTCGCCCCTCCTTGTTCTTTTTTCAAATTCATGGCCTCTTTTTTTCAATAATTGCTGTTACTTGCATATATGTATATATATATTCCTAAATATAACCTGCTCAGTCTGTATAATGTTCCTCGTAAAGGAAAAATAAAACCTGAAAAATCATAATTTATGTGCCCTTTGAGTGCGGGTGTTTTATCATCTAGATAAATCTTCCATGCATCTATGTTAAACCACTTCGGGCTGTCAGAGCTCTTAAATAAAGTGGCTTGTCCTGACCAGTGTCTATCTGTGCTCGTTCATCATCCCTCCCTAGTAAAGATGGACAGATCCCATTCCACAGGGCAGGCCTCGGGCCAGCAGCTCCCACCCCATGTGTTAGCCGTGCAAACCCTGTGTGGGATGGTGTTTAACTAGCTACCATGACTGCACCTTCCCTCATACACGAGTGTCTTTCTGTTTTCTCTTTGGTGCTGGGGATTAAATCTGTGACCTCATGGGCTCTCCCGCTGAGCTGCATCCCCAGCCTCAGACTAGCTAGGCATTCCGTGGCCAGTGTGGATGTGGGAACACACTGTGAGGAAACCTGAGGTGATGGCTTTGAGGGGAAATGTACCTGGCTTGAACATACCCACATCTTCAGGAAGTCATACTTGTTCTATCTTGCCATCCAGGGGTACCATCTCTGTGCCTGGTCTTCCTGCTCCCTGCCTCTGGCCACAGCTACCCCTGAAAGCTTGATTCATGGGTAGCTATAGAGGCACAGCTGTGGCAAATGAGCCCTTCCTCATAGTGGTGGGATACCTACCTGCAGGCCTCAGTGCTGCCTCTGCTGGCTGGGGCTCTTCCATAGCTGTGGGGCCAAATGTTCCTGGGTCCCAGCCCTGCACCTGGGCCATTGCCCTCTATCTTTTCCTTACACAGATACCTCAGCCAGTGTCTTAGGGATTTGACTAGGGACACAGAAATGGCAGTCTTGACCCTCATGAAGCCCATTCACTGGAGTTAGGGTTATTAAAGACAGATGTGAGCTCATGAGCAGACACACACAGAGAATCACCATGGTAGTTTTCTGCTGGGCAGGAGAGGCCAGCGATCCCAGGTGGCATGTGAAAGTGGGCCTGCAAACACAGTTGTCTGAAGGCTTATACTCATAGAGTCACGTCTTTGAAGACTACCGAAGGGCATTTCTGTACAAATTCTGGTGAACAGTGATTTGTGAACTTGCCAAGAATGTGCACTTTTAAAAGGGTGGGCCTCCAGCTTCCAAGTAGGAGAGTAGGCCTCATGTTCACTGCTAGTCTTTATGTAGTTCCTGCCTGCTTATCATCTCCTCATAAACCCCTTCGTCATTACTGCTCATCTCAGGCTGAGTCAAAGCAGCAAGTGGGCACTATTCATCTAAGGCTGTGTCTGGTGAGGTAGGGACAGAGTGCCCAGAGAGCTTGTTTTCTCCTGTGTCTAGGCCTACCTATCAGGCTAAAGGTCCATGTAGTTGTTACCATATGGTAGTCAGAGGCCTGTCATCTCAGAGGAAGGAAGGGCAACAGGACCTGCTGCTGACCCCCAGGGTGGGCCTTGTCTGTATCCATTTGAGCTGGCTAGGCTGGTGGTATCAGGGTAAGCCTGGCCTTCTGAGAGTAGTCACTTGTGAGGGAGACCATGCTTGCCTTCAGCTGGTAAGGCATGACCGGAATACCTATGGAAAACATTATCTTCTATGCCTGAATATTATTAGACTAACAGAATGTGCTTGGCCAGGAATGTTGACAAGTGGAAACCTTATTTAGAGAGCTGAGCTGCCCATTTACCCAGAGCAAAGAGGCACAGGAGGCCCCTGACTCCTCCTGGTGGGGAGTGTTTAACTGCCACACAGGGCAGTGAGGAAGGGCTGGATTCCCAGGGCACAGCTTTAATAGGATTGTAATTGTGTGGCTCATGGCCATGGAGCAAAGAAATAGTTCTGGCAATCTCCCATCCATAAAGGCTGACACACAGGAGGTATTTATGCCTCCTGAAACCGCATGTTAAGTGGTAGATATTTATGAAAGGGGTGCCGAGGAGTAAATGTGTCCATCAGTCAACATGGAACTCTTTAGAGCTACTAAGAACGCTTTTAAATTAGAGCCAATCTTCCACCTGTCTTCCACCTCCATCAACTCTCCACCCCAACACACACACACACACACACACACACACACACACACTGTTCTTGTAAAAAAAACCACAAAGTGCCAACACAGGGCCAAGCGCAGACAGGAGGGTGGGACTTCTTGTAGTAGAGAGTGAATCCTTCCCCATCTCAGTGCCCTGGAGATGGCAGGATGTGGGACAAGGCTGACAGAGTTCAGCCTAATTGTGTCAATTGTGTTGTACCACAGCCATCAGCACTCAGCCGTCTGCACTCTGCCATTGGCCAGGGACTTTGCTCTTGAGAATGCAGGGGAGGATGGTGAGAACAAGCTATGCAAACAGCCTTAATCTGAGCTAAGGGAGGGGCAGATGGGAGAGAGTGAGTATCACTGTTGTAAGAGGCAAGCCACTGACTGAGAGAAGGCTGCAGGTTTGATGAGCAGGTGCCCCTTAGGATCAAGTACCTGGTACAGGAACTAGTATGGAGTCTAGCTAGGTGTATTAACTTCTCAGTGTTGATTTTAAAGATCAGAGGTAGGTGTTTGTCACAAGAAGCCTAAACTTAGTAGCCAAGCCTGCTTAGCTTCTAATTCCCCATCTGGCTTCTTTTATGAAACTATTATTGGCCATTTTTTTTGTCTTACTGCTTTTTTTGTATGTGAGAGAAAAAGGATGCTGCTGTCTGCTCCCACTACATACATACTTTGTTAAGAATTCAAAGAGCTGTAGATGATAGAAGGAGATGTTCTCACCATCCTCCCCTGCATCCTCAGGAGCAAACGCCCTGGTCAGTGGCGGAGTGCAGATGGCTGAATGCCAGTGGCTGTAGTACAACACAGTTAGGCCGTCACTGACATGTGACTACAACTCAGCTCCTGGGATTCTGCCTTGAGACAACAATCTGAAAAGCAGAAAGATCAACAGTATTGATGACACTCATCCCCTCCTCACTTGTGATGGTGAAAACTTGGGCATAACCTGAGTGGACTGCATAGGGAGCTGTATGAAATATTTAAGCCCGGGCCCAGCCCGCACCACAGAGAGAGCAGAAACCCATTAGACTGATGACATTCAGAAGGACAGTCTGCGAGGACTTCTTAGGGTAGCGTGTGAGCAGAGAGACAGTGGATGCTTCCTTTTCATGACTTCACATTTCCTTATTGCTGTGTCCTTTCTGTTAGTTACTTTTGTCCCACTGTGACCACAGGATCTGACAAGTACAATTCAAGGGAGGGAAGGTTTGATTGTGTGGCTTGCTGTTTTGTGGGTCTCAGTCCCTATGTTTTCAGAGTTCCACAGCCTTCTAAAGTACTGTCGCTGGCTGGAAAGAGGAATGGGGCCATAGAGAGGAGTGGCTGACCCTAGGCAAGACTGAAATGCAACAGGGCATTCTTGAAATAACGTGTATCCACATCCAGCATCCCGGGCATGTGGTAGTGTCCTCTGAGCTCCAAAGGCTTACACAACCCCATCTGGGTGACCTTGCTGTTTGAAGACTACATGGCCTCTCTCTTGCCCTGACTCCACTTGGTACCTGCAACTTTCTTCAACAGATGCCCTGTATCCCTTGCATCTCTAAGATCCCTTGGATTTCCATAGAAGCTTGGGCTTTGTCTTCAAAGAGTTATGCATTCCATTATCATGAGCTCACCATAAAGAACTGACCCTTCTGTATAGAACCTAGCCCACTAGGCTTTCCTTGTGAATCTGAATGCAAGCCTTACATTCTGCTTGCTCACAAAACTAAGACCACTCGGACAACGCCAGATTCTGACATCAGCTGGTCCCCCTAAGCCATGCAGTGGTCTCTGTGTCCTTCAACTATTGAATCCAGAAAATCACTTCCCTAGGCATCTCTGAGTGAGCAGGGTACTGTGGAGAATGCCTCTGACCAAAGGAAAGTCTTCGAAATTGCTGGAGTCTATGGTTGGTGAGGGAGATGCTCTCCATTCCCAAGATGTTCTCAGGGCACATTTCTTGTGGATCCAGGGGAGAGGACAGAGTGTGTGGCCTCTCTTTAGGAGTGCCAGTCACTTAAACACTTAGAACCTCATTGTCCATGTAAATACACCATTTCTTAAGCAAAACTGCAGGGATTTCAAATTGATCCCAGTCTTCAACAATAGTCATGCCAAAGCCTAAATACTATCCTACCTTGGAATTTCCTCTGCCTAATTAATCAATCTATTACTTTTTAAAAGCCTTGCTAAAAGTTATTAGTTTGTGTGTGTGTGTGGGGGGGTGCCTGCTTATACATATGTGCAACATATGCTCCCTAGTGCCTGAGGAGGTCAGAAGAGGGTGCCAGATCCCTGGGAGTTGGGGTTACAGACAGTTGTGAGCTGCCACGTGGATGCTGGGACTCAAGCTTGGGACCTCTGCAAGAGCAACAAGTGCTCTTAATCATTGAGCCAATCTACCAGCCTCCAAGTCTATATTACTTTTAAACTCATCCTCACTCAGATTTTCTGGACATGGGCAGAATATAGACAATTCTCTTCTTCCCAGTAGAGTCCATAATTCCATTTGAAGGCTCATGAGCCTGGCCTTCACCATTCACATTTCCATCAGTATTAGGGTCTTCTGAGTTCCGATCAGAATGACTTGGTCCCCTCTGCATACAGCATTCTAGGACTTCGCTGCACTGTCTCTCTAAACTCTTCCAAATTCCTCCCATAAACCAGCTTCAAAGGCCCATGACCCTTAGGCCCGAGACCCATTGGCTAGTGAGGTTTCAGCACGTTCACTACCCTGGCACCAGTGCTCTGTACTAGTAACTTTCATGTCATTCTGAACATTGTACCTGCCAGAAACAACTTAGGGGAAAAAGACCACTGTGACAGGAGGAAAACCTGGTGGCACAGCTCGGGTCATGATGAGTGGAGTATTTATTAATGGGCTGCTCACATCAGGGTAGGCCAGGAAGCTGAGGGACAGGAAGAAAGCAGAGGTTGTGTATGACCCCCAAAGGCCCATCGTTGACGATTTTCTTCTGCCTACCAGACCCTACCAGATCCTAAACATCACAGGCCTTCCTAAATACACTATCAGCTGGAGACTAATATTCAAACCATGATCCTGAAGAGCCATTGTAGATGAGGCAGGTTAAATGATATTCTTTCCTGCAGCTTGCACTCAGGTGTGCCTTTATCCTGACTCAAATCTTCCAGTCAGCTGTTATCCTTTGTCTGAGCTAAGTTCTCACTCTGTAGCTGTAACTTGCTGTGTATAATAGGCTAGTCTTGAACTTGTGATGATCCTCCTGCCTCAGGCAGTTGAATGCTTGGATTACAAGTGTATGCCACCACATCCAGCTCAATCAACTACTTCTAAAGCAGGCTTGGTTTTCCACCTCTGTCTATAGTTAAATGTCATATTCTGGGTCTCCTGAATGAATGACCAATGGATATGCTTTCTCCAGCCCCATAGACTTAGAATCTTGGGGTTTTGAGGGGAAAAAATGGCAATGCCTATTCTGGTATCCAGTGGCTGGGGAGGGGTTGATTAGTGTTAGATTGATTTAGGTTTGTAACTTTTAAGAACATCATTGCTGATGTTTCAGTAGCCTCTTTCCCCAAGATGTGTGCAAGTACACACAGACCCAGGCACACTTACACTCATAGACACACACATACACACACACACACACCACACACACCACATACCACATACCACATACACACACACACTACACATACACATCACACACATATACCATACACACACGCACACCACACACACACCCCACACACAGGAGCATGCAGTAGCCCTGGCCCACCCCTGTAAAATTCTGTCTTATTGTTCAGGTTTTGATACCTCGGAAACTGAATACAGTGTTCTACAATCTTCTGTGTAGCCATATATTTTTTTTCTGCCTATTGCTGGCCAAAGTCCACTGCACGGCCAACCGTATGCCCTGAATGAAGTGTATGCAGTCAGCCAGATATTGTGGAGTTACCATATGCCTTTATTTGAGAGATGGATTTTAGTCTGAGTGGTTTATTGAGGAGAGAGTCCAGGCAGTACTAACAGGAAACAGAGGAGTGAGCCAAATATGTGCTCTGTCAAACAGGAGCTCAGCCTGGGCAACTAGAATGTAACCAGAGACTTCAGATTATCCGTCCCAGAGTTGTTCTCTCAGGAGGGTTGGTGACTGAGCACACACACCAGTCCTGTCAGTTGTGGGTTAAAGCATCATTTCTTAGGGGTAAGTTAGTGGTTAGATTCCAAGGCACCAGGCAAAGCACCTGTACAAAGAGTGACAGATCCTGGTGGTTGGAAGTCAAGCTGGCTTGCCCCAAGATAGCAGAATCCGAAGCCAAGGACACGCAGGCCATGTCTGCTGTAATACTTACCACCACAAGCATCACCCGGGTACGTGGCTACAGATGATCCAGCTCATCATCCCACACTAAGTCTCAGCCAGTCACACCAGACCGAAGACAGCGTTGAGCAGTAGCCAACACAAGACGTGTGAGAAGACAATCCTAAGAAGAATATGCCTTTTCCGGGTGGATAGAGCTGGAGTCCCAGTATTGATGTAATAGGCAGGATGCCCGTGTTATGCAGCTGTACAGTTTGAGACCCACCACTTCAAACGAAGGCCTGATGGTGTAATCAGATTTATCTGGTTCGTGGCAGCTATTCCCCCATCTGTTGATTACTACTGCTATTTCTCTAGGACATTCAGATGCATTGGAAAGAAAAACTCACTGGGAGAAAACATTTAACCTCATTTGTATCAACTCACGGTTAAATCTCCCATGCCATGTTTTACTACTTACTGGATTTACTACACTGGTGCTAAAGCCAGAGTGTCAGGGAATTTCTGTAGTTGTGGTTTCTGCTGCCCTGATAGCTGATTTGTAGTCACTGGCTTCCTACTGAAACACTCCATCTCCAATTAACGAGTTAGTCAGCTCTTTAACGAAGAACGGCTGTGTGCAATTGAGGTGTGGGCTATGGGTGGCCTGACATTTTGACTTAATACACCAGGTAGTTGTGTGTCCCTAACCATCCCATCTGTTTTATTTTCATAAACAGAGGAGGAATGCCAGTGGCAATTGGGGGCATAATAAAGATCCTAGGAACACTACATATGCTTATTGTCATTGAGTCTACTGGAATATTTATGACCACAGCAAAGGTCTCACTGAGTGAGGATAGAGGCCAAAGTCCATATGCTCTGGGGTGCAGGTACTTTAGCATTTATGTAGTAAGATTTCAAGATTCCACTGTTTTAGAAAAATGAAGCCATTTCCCTTTAAATTGTGTTCTGGGGTGCATTCCACAGAGACCGAGATGACAAATACTCTATTTCGCGCCCTGTTGCTATGCCCTGTGCACACACAGACAGCACTGACTGATGCTAGGGCCCAAACCCTGCTCTGCAGGGGCTTCCAGCAGCCACTTAGTAAATCATAATTGACTCACAGGCTCCAGCCCGTGGACGCTCCCTGCTCTACTCTGACCCTATACTGACTACTGGTTAAAATAGTTACTGCAGGACTGACCTGAAAACATATACACAATGAACATTATGGAGACCGAGCAGATTGTATTTATGTGTATAGGAATATGTGTGTGTGTCAACAATTAATGAAAAAAGAGGCTATGAACTTGAAAAAGAGCAAGGTGGTTTATGGGAGAGTTTGGAGGAGGGAGGGGAAGGGAAAATTATATAAATATAGTCTCAAAAAATAAAATAATTTAAAAAGTAATTGCTGCACACACACATGTGTAATGTGTATGTGATTGCATATTTATCTTTATAAAGTATAGGTGTGGCTGTGGGATTTGTGGGTCTGTGTGTGTGTGTGTTTGTATGTGGGTCTGTGTGTGTTTATATGTGGGTCTGTGTATGTGTTTGTATGTGGGTCTGTATGTGTGTTTGTATGTGGGTCTGTATGTGTTTATATGTGGGTCTGTGTATGTGTTTGTATGTGGGTCTGTGTATCTTTATGTGGGTCTGTGTGTGTGTTTGCATTGGGTCTGTGTGTGTGTTTGTGTGTGGGTCTGTATGTGTGTTTGTATGTGGGTTTGTGTGTGTGTTTGTATGTGGGTCTGTGTGTGAGTGTGTGTTTGTATGTGGGTCTGTGTGTTTGTATGTGGGTCTGTGTGTGTGTGTGCTTGTATGTGGGTCTGTGTGTGTTTGTAGGTCTGTGTGTGTGTGTTTGTATGTGGGTCTGTGTGTATGTTTGTATGTAGGTCTGAGTATATGTTTGTATGTGGGCCTGTGTGTTTGTATGTGGGTCTGGGTGTGTTTGTATGTGGGTCTGTGTGTGTGTTTGTATGTGGGTCTGTGTGTTTGTATGTGGGTCTGTGTGTGTGTTCGTATAAATGTAATGGATTCAGTTAATCAGTCTCTGTTTTCACATTCTCCTTTGTGTCTCAGAGATAATTATTCAATTTGCCATTTTTTGCATCCCTTCATATCTTCTATCATGAACATTTTTTGTTGTCCAAAAGATTAAGCAGGCAGTCCCAGTATTATGTGCCCTTGTCTCATACAGGTTAGCATTGACGGGAGTGCACCGAGATGCTGAACATCCAGGTTCAGGGCAACAGATCTGCTGTAGGTCACTGGCGACCTTCATATTTCGGGTCTTACAGACATTCTCCCCAGTGTTTTCCAGCAGCAGTTGATCTCATAAGCCATGCACTGATGTTGAGCAGCCTGTAACTACCCTGTAGTTCCAGATCCAGGGTGTTTGATGCCCTCTTCTGGCATGTGCAGGCACCTGCACACACACACACACACACACACACACACATACACACACAAAGAGAGAGGGGGGGACTTAAAAATAAAAACATATCTTCAAAAACAAAGAAACATACAAATGAATACAATAAAAATGTACTCCTACCCCACCTTCCCATAGATGACCAGTGTTGATCTTTAAATTCTTTTGGAGTCTGTGTTCTCATATATCACTCTGTAACTAAGTGCTTTGCTTTTTTCCCCCTCATCTAACAGTGTATCTGAGATGGATTATCTTATCAGTATGCTGAGGACCTCTCTCCCCATCTCCCCCTTTCAATTACAGACGCACGCTATTCTGTAATGAACAGCATTCTACCTTAGCTTATTTAATCAATTTCCTGTGGGTGGATCCTGCGCTGCTTCTAGTCCTTTGTTACTGCAGACAACGCTGCAGTGAATAACATATGTGTCCCCTTCCCAGAGGGGGACATAAGTCAGGAAGCTTCCCTCAGGAAACTTCCTAGACATGGGTATCCTCTTCACAGCTCGCTTTACATCTGTGCCCACTGAGCTGCCATGTCTTCTGATTATTTTCCTACTCTGCTGTCATCAGGTACCAAAAGGAAGAGGCGTACAGGAGAGACAGTTTACTTTGGCTCACAGTCTGATGGAGTCTAGTCCACGGTGGCAGAGAGGCTTGGAGGCAGGATCGAGAAGTGGCCAGTCACTTTACATCCACAGGATGAAAGCAGAGATAATTGCTGTGACCAGTTTACTTTGTCCTTTTCATTCATGTGAACTCTCACCCACTGGTAGACCCTCCTCAGTTAAGCCTTCTCGAAACCCCATTGTTAACATGGCCAGAGATGTGCTTCTGTAATAACTAAATCCACTCAGGTTGACAGTGAAGCTAACCATTACACCGTGCCGCCACTCATCGGCCATGGGTTCTCACAGGTCATGGAATACATCTACCTTACTCCCTGTCTGCGCTCCCCACAGGGCCTGAGGGTTAGCCTGAACAGAGGAGGCCCAGGCAAGGAGGAGTAGCCGGTGACTGGGTGACCATGCTTTATGTCAGCTTGACAAGAGCTAGAGTTATTGTAGAAGAGGGAACCTCAACTGAAAAAAAAAAAAAATGCCACCACCAGCTCAGCCTGTGGGTAAGCCTGTGGTACATTTTCTTAATTGATTGATATGGGAGGGCCCAGCTCACTGAGGATGGTGTTACTCTGATCTGGGGGTCCTGAGTGCTATAGTGCTATAAAAAGCAGGCTGAGTAAGCTATGTTGAGCAAGCCAATAGGTGGCACTCCTCCCTCCAGATTCCTGCCCTGCTTTCTTCTAGAATGGACTGTGACGTGGAAGTGTAATTGAAGTAGACCCTTTCTCACCAAGTTGCCTTTGGTTATGGTGTTCTATCCCAGCAACAGAAACCCTAACAAAGAGTGACAGCCTGTCCTCTAGTTCTCTTCTTCAGTGTCTCAAAGTAACAGGTAACACTTTGGGCCTGGGTGGTGCCTTCCTCCGTTTGTTCCTGCAACTGGTTAATTCCCATGTACGGGGCAGAGGCGGCTCAAGTCCTAACTAAGATCAGTGTTCATGCAGACAGTCCCCTTTGTCAACCCAGATGACTCCTTGGCAGCTTGTCTAGTTCAAACTAGCACCGCACCAGGCTTTGTGGTAGCTGACAGTGGAAATGGAAGACCTAAAATATTGATGCATTGCTGTCCTCTAAAAACCCAGCAAAATGGAGGTTTTCTGCTTCTTGAGGGAGTATGTTTAAATCATATGCTTGTGTTGCTTCTGTTAGGAAATGTATTCATAAGGAACCATGCATTGTTTTTGTTAAGCAGGGGAGTAAACTCTAATAACCGCAGGGAAGATTGACAGCTGTGCTCATTGCCTTCTCATGCTCTCTGGGAAGGCGATGGACAGGCAGGAGTCTCTGTTGTCAGAAGTAAAACCTTCACTCAAGCTAGATTAAGCGGAAGCGGCGATGTGAGGCATTACTCCTCCCTGAACCTCAGGCAAGGCTGGCTCTAGGTGCTCAGAGGACACAGGACTCTTGCCCTCATTGCCTTTCGGTTGCTACAGAAGCCTCATTCGCTGCAGTTTGGAATGCAGCAGCTCCTGGCTTCTTAAGAAGCTTTTGTCCAGAATCCAGATCAAAAAGAAACTGATTTGTCGTGCTGGGCTCATGTATCTAGTCCAAGGGTTTGAGTTGTTTTGTTTTGTTTTTGTTTGTTTTAGGTGTGGATGTCTTCAGCCATTTTAATTGTTGGAAATTCCAGAATGATAAATGACACAGCAGTTTGGAACAGAGGCGGGTGGCACTTCACACACAGGGAGGCACATGTCCTGTGATGTTTCAAAACTTGAATGCAGGGTAAAAAGTACCTGAATTGCAGACCCGGGTGGGCAGATGTAGGCCAGGAAAGGATTATTGTGTTAATTTTTCAGCTTTTGTGTCTGTTAGAAAATTTGTGTAATCAGAAGGTCTTTCTTAAAGCCCCTCACAAGGAAAAGAGTCTTTTCTACCTTGATCTGAGAACTCTCAACAAACAGACATTCTTGGCCCCAATTGCTCTCTATCCTGGCTTTCTGTTTTCCTTTTGATTGTACAAAAGAAATCTTAATTCTTCCTTCCCTCCAAGCTGAGGGTGGGGAGAAACACAGAGTGCTTTACTTCCGCTGTGTCTGTGTGCACACAGAGTGCTTTACTTCCACGGTGTCTTTGTGCACAGAGTGCTTTAGTTCTGCTGTGTCTGTGTGCACACAAAGTGCTTTAGTTCTGCTGTGTCTGTGTGCACACAGAGTGCTTTACCTCCACTGTGTCTGTGTGGACACAGAGTGCTTTACCTCCGCTGTGTCTGTGTGCACACAGAGTGCTTTAGTTCTGCTGTGTCTGTGTGCACACAGTGTGCTTTAATTCTGCTGTGTCTGTGTGCACACAGTGTGTGGTTGGAGGGGTAGAAGAGATAGAGAGGGGCCCTCAAGTCTCCCAGTTTCTGGACAAAGGCCTTTAAAGTTCTACCTGGAGCGAGGAGGGTGAGCTGGGATGTGCCTTCTGAGCCAGGTCAGATGGAAGGGCACACCAGGTGGGTGCAAAGTTGTGTCCTGAACTTTGATGCAGATGTGAATGGGAGGGAGGCCCAAATACTCAGTGCTTTATGATATCTGTGTATTCCTGTGCTGCTTTGTGATATTAAAAAAGAACCTCCATCATAGTTTGTCAGACATCTTCTCAGGGTATGCGCTGTTTTTAACAGGCATTGCATTTGTCATCTCCGATTCCCTGGTACTTTCTTTTTCGAAAGGGGAGAGATCCTGTGATCTCATCGGTTTTACATGAAAGTTCATTTTTCAGACATAGCCGTGGAATGGATAATCAGATTCTCCCATCTCCTAGTAGCTTCTTCTTATTTGTGTTTTCCCTTATCAAAATAGCCAGCGGGAAGAGGCACAGCCCTGCAAGTGTTCCACTTTTGTTATCTTCTCTGACTGTAAGCTAACAACACTGCTGAGGACTCTACCAAATAAATCAGAGACCTGTGTTGGGCATCTTTGAATAGAGAGATCTTTGCTAACCAAAAGGCCAGGCCCCCAAGCATTGGTTTAGCTCTCTGAAATCCCATTAGCCTTCAACAGAATTCCTTTCTTTACTTCTAAGTTGTTGGCATAGGAACACATACTCAGCAACCTCGGGGGTGACGCCATACATTTTTGGGAAGATGAATTGTTCACACCCGTGTATCCATGGATGCCTCACACTTTTTGAGCTGGTAAGGGACTGTAAAATGAATCCGGTACAGCTCTGTTAGTGGAAGAGACATTCACTTTTACTGCATAGTCAATTCTCAATTAACAAGGGTAATGGAGTGGAAGGAGGTCACTGCTAATCAAAAATCATGGTGAATATAAGATTACGGTCAACACTCGATTTCCTGAGGGCTGATTAACTAGTTTGCAGGTTAACTGTGCTTAAGATACAGTGGGCCTTAGGATGACATCCCGTGGTAATTGGCCAGCAGCTGCTCAGCTGACACCTGCCCACCTTCCCTATCCCAGGGAGAAGAAGGTTTCTCTGGGGTAGGGTCAGCTGGAATGGCACATTCTGGCTGGACTGTTACTACAGCAGTGGAGATACGGTTTTGGGTGTGAGTAAGAGATAGTTAGAGCTTGTCCCACCAACCACTTGAGCAGTGACTTGCAGTGCCAACCATCGAATTATCAGAGGGCTTTGTGAAGCTCCGGACTGCTGGACCCCAGGCCTTATTCCTGACTGAGTGGACTTGGAACGGGACCTTGGGATTCACATTCTGAATGAGTGCCCAGCAGATGCTGATGCTGCTGAACTTCAGAAGCTGCTGCTTCCTAAGTACATTTAGCATCTCTCGGGAGCTTTTAACAGCTATTGTTAGCTGAATGCACTTGGTCAGAGATATGAAAGGCTCCCCGTGCAGGACCCCGGCAGGGCCAGTGTTAGGACTCCCCTGGGTTTCCGTTGTACAGCAGACATTGACAGCCATTGCCTTACAGAGTGCTGCCTATGCTTCAGACATCCACACTGCAGGTCCACAAACCTGCACCTTAGACACAGCATACTTTGTGATTTTCTTCCTGGTCATGGGTCATACATGGAAGATAACTGTCAGTGCAAATAAATTATCTGTTGGCATGTAAGGTCATCTCATCATTCTTGGGAATCTCTACTCTAGAGCTGTGCTCTTAAGTCCCTTTTCTATCACAAAGGTGTGACAAACACCTTTGTGTTCTTCACCCTGGAAGGGCTGTGCTGACAGACACCTGGTCTGCCTCAGACTAGACAGGGAAGAATGACTGCATTTCAGAATGGCCTCCGATGGGTCAAAACCTTTACTGTTTATTTTAAAAAGGAACTGCCCAGGAAGAGCATAATATTTTATAGACAAATAATGGGATACCACTGAGGAAAAAAAAAGCAAACTATGGATTCAAACCATCATGTGGATCGTGCCAAGGGAAATCAGACAAATACGACTGTGTGTGCGATTCTGCTTCTGCTTCAGGTTCTAAAGGACAAACCCATGATGGGAAAGCAGTAATGGTGGCTTCTGAATGGGGACAGTGCGATTGAATGGGACAGACATGGAGTCTCTGGGGTGAAGAGATGCTTTGTATGCTGATGGGAAGGGCTGGGCTGACATGCCTGTATTGTCCACGTTCACAGACTGGTGTCTCCCAGATCCCTGCGTTCCACAGTATGTGAGAAAGGCAGGGGAGGGAGTGTAGCTGCTGGGAGTATGCAGGTTGTAGGGCTGGGAGCACCGCTGTCAGCATCTAATGTTGTTAAGTGTCAAAGAAGTGAGCTGGATCAAAGGATGGACAGGAGGCAAATTTGTAATAAAATAAGAATTGTGCACTTTGGGACATGGGCAGGCAGGTGTTCCCTTGATAAGTCTTTGAACTTGGCTACATGTTTGAAAATCTTTTGTCATCAGGTTGGTAGAAATTGACAGATACACTCAAAACAAGTTTTTCACCCACATGCCTCACCTCTTCTGTGCCTTGCCTCCCAATAAGTCATGCTAATGATGGCTGTGCAGGTATTAGGTAGGCCAGAGATCTAGAGGCTGAGCCTGGAATGTAGGGCAGGGTCATTCATGACGAGCTGTCATGTGGTAGGGGCAGACCAAGTCTGTTTTCTACTGCTGGGTTTCTTGTAGAGGAGAATACCAAGGTATTTCCTTCTGTCACCTATGCTGAGTCCTTGGGGGTTCCCAGGGAGGGTCAACTGTAGAGCCAACCCTGGAGAAGGAGCAGAGAAGAAGCCATGCCAGATATGAGCCACACATCCCTTGGGCTTTGTCACAAGTGAGACTGTCCCCTGCCTCTCCTAAACCCAGGATATGTTAAGGCTAGCAATACCAGGGCATGCGTGTACTCGCCCGGGGATTAGGAAGGTTGGGAAAGAATGACCCAGGCACAGTTGAGAGCTTACAGTATGATACTATGGCACTATCCAGGGACCACACTAAACCCTAGCAGCTATCTCACCTCAGCGTGTCCAGTGTCTCCACAGCACCCCTCCACAGCACACCGCAGTACAACCAGACAGTGTGTGTCATAGCATACTCATAACATACCCCCAGTACACCTACCACATGTGTGCCATAGATAGCCAAACTTGCTTACATTAGACTCTCCTACATCCCCACAACTCTCTCACAATGTATCCTATTTACTGTGTACAACATCGTGTCCACAAAAGCGTATATCTCTATCACCTGCCCTCACGCCATAGCATCTTCACAGGACACTCTAAGGACTCTTCCTCTGTCACAGCCCTCCCTGTTGGACCCCGACAACATCCTCTACACTGCAGACTCCTCGATACCTCTTGAGACTCATGCTTCCATCAGGCCACAGTTCCTTTCCATGACACATCCCTGAGGGAAGCCTCAGATGGCCCTGTCTGTGCCCTTGGGGGAGGCTCATCCTGGGATCCAACTACAGTAAGCGCTTACCTGCTTTTACCATCCTTAACTTTTGCAAAGCATGAGGTGTCCTGGGGGAAGAATTTATGATTGATGTCTAAAGGACTGTTAACGTGCTGATTACATCTATTATTTCTGACAAAAACGAATGTGCCTATCATGAATACCAAAGTGGTGGGAGCTGGGGTGGACAGTCTGGGCTCTTCAAGGCTCCTATCACCTCCAGAGATAGATGGAGTAAGTGGTCCCTCAGGTCCACAGGAGCTGCACATGCTCTGTAGGAATGCATCTTTGAACCAGGCCTTTGGCCTCTGAGTTCCCATTCCAAAACAAGAGGGCCTGACAGTTTTTCTCTGTATGGTGGTAGCACAGAGTAAAGAAAGCATGCAGGGCAGCTTAGGTCCAGTCACAGAATATGAGTTCAAAACCATAAAAGGTACCTCTTAGATGACACTATTTAACTGTTTCTACTATCGTCTCTATGGCTGTGATTTGTCTTTGTTACCATAAGAGTAACTGTCTTTTCCTGCATCCCTAATAAAAGCATACCTGAGACCAGGGACTGTATGAGCTCTACTCATCTCCGTCTTTCAGGACCAAGTAGGTGCACACAGACCTTAGGGACCAGGATGGTGTGGGCAGTGGTAGCTTCCTCGTGAGCCAGCTATCCCAGGAAGCTCACTTAGCTTCTCAGAGCTGCACTTTCCAAACCAGCCATCTTCAGAACACACTCTCATTCCGGTCTACTCTCCAGTTAATGTCACATGCTAATTAAATGGGCCATTAAGATGCCAGTAGGTCTGCAACGACCTGTGGTACGATCTTTTCACTTTCAGCCAGTGACCTGAACTCATTGCTTCCTACCCATCACCAAGGCTTGTCCTCAACTCCATCTCCAGCTACCCCCCTTCACACATGGCCCTGCCCCAGACCTGCTGGGAAGAGGCCCCCATCCCAGTTAATGGGGTGGTTCCAATCACAGTAGGACCAAGCATTGGAGCTATGAGCGTGTATTTGAATTATAGAGATTGTCATCTTTAAAATGTCCCTCCTGAGGGGCAGAAAACGCATAAGCTAGAGAGCCCAGCAGTCAGGGGCAAGGGCTTGCTTGTCACCTAGGGCAGCCCAGCTTCTAGGAGCTGTTCTTGGAGTCACAGTTTCTGTGACCAGCCAAGCCCTTGGCTCGCTGCAGTCTCGACCAGGTTTAAGATAGAGATCGCTGTGAGCAGATGAGGTCCTCCGGAAGGCTGCTTCAATGCTGCCCACAGCTTGCCTGGCATTTTTTGAACTCTTACTATTTTATTGCCCCGGGCAAAAGGATGTGGCTATGCTTGCATCTTCCCTCCCTCTGTGGCTTGAGCACTTTAGTAATTTAAAAATGCTTTCCTCCTTCTTCATCTGAAGAAGTAAAAATAATTATAATAGAAAACGGGTAATTTGCAGCTGCGATGCCAGGCTGATAATCAAAAACTTGTAAATGGAAACATGAGCATATGTTTATCACTTCTTGAAATTAGAATGCAATTGAACAGAGCTGTGGCCTCTGAGAGAGGGCATTATGGGAGGGAAGGCAGGTGTAGTTGTTAGCTGGAAACCTGCCTGCTAATGAGGGTTTTAAGCTACTTTTGTCTCAGGAGCAGTGAATAAAGAAGGCGTCCCAGGAGAGGCTCAGCTGTTCAGGGGAGCTTCAGGCCTGAGGATTGGCCACACCCTTAGGAAACGGCTCACCAGCCACTGCCCCCAGGATCAACTTTAACCTTAGCAAGCTAGACCTCTCTCCACCTTCACTACTATGCCTGCCCTCTTACCATCCCAGCATGCCCTAGAGCCTCTTACTTTCCCAGATTTTACCAACACCACGTCTCAACTCCTACTCATCCTTCAGAACTCAGAGCAGCTTTTTACTTCCTCCTGGCCGCTCTTCCTCAAACCGGCTGGCCCATGGCCCTCTTCCACACATCTCGACTCCTTCTGTTCTCCTTGTGCCAGCTCTTTCCAGCCTGTGTTGTGTGTGATCTTCTAGCAGTCGGCCTTTCTACCTATTACTAACTCAGACAAGCCACTGGGCAGGAATGCACCTTACCCTCTGGTTCCTGGCTTATGGTAGGCACCCTGTGAAGTTTGTGATACGTAAAGCTAGTTAAGAGCAGCTAAGGACTTTGAAATATTTTTTAAGTCCTTCTTTGAAAACGAGCTGATTGGACTTAGTGATAAATCCGACAATGCCTTCCATAGCCATTTGAGCAGTGCAGAGCCTCTGTGTCCCTCTTCTCCTTTGAGTTGGGCAAGAGATGAATCATAATGTGTGCCTGTTCCATCTTCAAACCAAATGGACAATTGGGTGGTGAACGCCTCCCACCCCTCTGCTGTAATCAGCACAGCGAATGTGTTTGTTGCTCCCCTCTCCTTGTGATATTATTAGAAGTTTGAAGGGCTCACAAATGCTTTCAGCATCCGAAGGAGGTCAGTCCTATTACTGAATTGGTTGCAAACCTGAAAAATAGTTTATCCTATTTGTGCTCTTGCTTTGAAGCCCAGTGCTTAGCTCGGTCTCCCTGATAGGTCCCTAGACTCTGCTCCTGTCTGTAAGGGGCACTTCTGTCTGTGGCCTGGCTTCTCATCCCTACCCTATTCCAGTTTCAGGCCCATTGATAAGGGAGCAACATGTTTCCCTTTCAATCTGCCCCTGGTTTGCACTTGGCTTTATTTTTATCAACAGTTCATTGCCACATAAATTGCTCTTCATCTGGCCTTCTATTACCTTCTCCTTCTCCTGAGCCTTAGAAAAGACAAGAGTGCCCCACCATGCCTCCTGCTTTGAGCATCTTGCTGGTAAGACAGCTAATGGAAGCATTCCAGAGTCGTCCTTGTTGTATTTCTTAGTTAGAATTTCATATTGAGGATTTCTATTGGTGATAAAACACCATGACCAAAAACACCTTGGGAAGGAAGGGATGTATTTTGTCACACATGTCCTGAACACAGCCCATTGTATAGGGAGGTCAGAGAAGAAACCTGGAAGCAGGAAGTAAAGCGGAGACCATGGAGGGGTGCTGCTTGCTGGCTTGTTCCTCATGGCTTGCTCAGCCTGCTTTCTTATAGCACCCAGAACCACAAGCCCAGGGATGTAATCGCCCACTGCCAGCTGGACCCTCCCACGTCAATCATCAATCAAGAAAATGTCCATAGGCCAATCTGGTAGAGGTTTTTCTCAGCTGAAGTTCCTTCTTCTAAAATGACCCTAACTTATGCCAAGTTGACATAAATCTGGCCAGCACACATGTTCAAAGTCTCAATTTAGATCCCTGCTGTGTTAGTTATCAAAGAATTAATTTGAACCACAAGGAGGGAGAAGAGCTGGGAACCAGGTCTCATGTGCCCTTGTTCTAATACCTTACCTTATCTCCAGTGTGCTGACATACGGACTAGCAAAGGCCAGCCACTGCTGTGGTCTGGCCTCTGTCCCCTTGCCCAGGAATATCGTAGTACTCTGAGTCTGAGTTAAAACATGTTGCTCTCATGATGGAGGATGAATGGAAGCAAGACGTGGAAGGCTGGGTCACCAGCCTGGATCTGCGTAGGAGTTCTGGGAGGGACAAGCTAGACTGTGGCACGTTCCACTCAGCTAGCATTTCCAAGCCAAGGCTCTGTGCCAGTTCTGTGCAGGGCACAGAAATGGGAAGGCAGCAAGCTGAGCCCTCTGCCCACACCCTGCTGCTCCTCCCACGTGGGCTCTTACTTCCCAGGCAAATCTGTAGTTCCAAAAGATACTGGAGCCAGTTGTACTTAATTAAAGTAGTCACACCACATTATTCAGTATTATAGAAGCTGATGGACGGGGAGCATGGAAGGAAAGAAATTTTGAGCACCAAGTTGAATACTATGGAAAGAGTCAAGGTGGGGAGACCTGCCCTCTCATTCACCTCAGAACGATGATTAGAGGCAGACAGTTCTGGCCGACTATCGCTTATGTTTCAGTAGGTCACTTCTCCATCTCAGCTGGAAGCCAGGAGTTGTTGCTGATGAATATAGTTTGTGGGAAGTCCCATCCTGGTGTAACTCAACACCCTGGCTCAGAATCTAGTGACCTTCTCGTGCCCATTTTAATTTGAATCTAGAGTTCACTTAGGCATTTTAAAGGATTCTCTGTTTTGCCCTTTTCTTTCTGATGTCCTGTTCAGTGGGTCACAGTCATCACTGGGGTGGGGCTAAGGGGCTAACTGCTGGGTCATCTAACTACACAGGGTCATCAGAGCCAGCTCAGGCCCCTTCTAGGCTCTGGACTAGGAGCAAGAGGTGATGAACAGTGTTGAGGATCTGCACAAAGGAGTGGAATGCCACAGCCTCCGAGGGAAAGGAACCTGGCCTGGCATTGGGGGGGGGGGTGCTAGTATAGAATGAAGGTGGCAGAGCCTTGTCCCGGAATGGGGATGCATGACTTGGTATGAATGCATTGAAAATAAATAAGCAAGAGCAATGTTCAGGATAGTTTTATGATAGTGTTTCATTATAGCAATAGAGATCCTAACTAAGACAAGGTGGTACCAGGAGTGGGGTATTGCTGTGACAGACCTGACCATGTTTTTAGGAGGACTCTGGAAGAACTTTGGAACTTTGGGCTAGAAAGGCTGTTGAGTGCTGAGAGCCCAGTGGGACGTTCTGTAGGAGCTTGGAAGGTAAGAGTGTTGAGAGTAGTGCAGAAGATGGAGGCCTGGCTTGTGAAGTTTCACAGGGAAGTTTAAAGATTCTATCAGGACCTTTTGCTATTTTGAATTATGATTCTGTCAATTTGGTCAGCTGGGGCAGAAGAGTTGGCCACAATTAGCAAGAGACCAATCAACACCACTGAAGTGAAACCTTTTTGCTACGGGGACAATTGATACTGATTAGCTGGAACTAAGAAGAAGAGACCAGCATGGTTGAAGTGAGATCTTCTGGGCAAGTGTTTCCTCAGGGTCAGCACACAGAACCTGTGTCCCAGAGGTGCCTCATGCTGGTAGCTAAACTTGGTAGCGTACAAGTTACCCAGGTAGTACTGGTTTTGAAGGCACGAAGAGAGAGCAGCTGAGGCTCAGTGCTGTGTGACAGGGCTGGAGTCCATGAAGAGTCCCAGGGAGAGGCTATTGGTGAAAGTGCAGCCCAGCTGCAGCAATGGAGCACAGTAATTTTCCAGTTATCAGTGCCTGGGATGATCACCAAGAAGAGCAGCAGTTGTGGAGTGGAGCCAGCCAGTGCCTAGAAGACAAACCGTGTGTGCTGCAGAAGGCAGAGCTGGAGAAGAGACCCAAGGGCCTTGGAGGAGCCCAGAAGACAGTGAGTGAATCCCAGATAAAGTGTCATTGAGTTTATACTGCTGGAGTTTAGTTTTGCTTTGTTCAGATTGTGACTGTGCCCTGGTTCTTCCCTTTTGTAGTAAGAAACTACTTAATTTATTTTTGATGTTATAGGAGCTCCTGGTTGAGAGACTTTAAACTTTAAAAAAAAAATAGAGAGATTTTGGGGGTTTTACAAAGAATTTGGATTTTAAAAGAGGATATTTTTAAATTTATTTTTTTTTGGTTTTTATTTTTTCAAGACAGGGTTTCTCTGTGTAGTTCTGGCTGTCCTGGAACTCATTCTGTAGACCAGGCTGGCCTCGAACTCAGAAATCCGCCTGCCTCTGCCTCCCAAGTGCTGGGATTAAAGCTGTGTGCCACCACTGCCTGGCAAGAGACAACTTTTAAAAGTGAATTTGTAAGGCTATGGGACTTTTTAAGATTGTAAAGTGATTTATATTGTAAAATCTTTATTAATGTGCAATCTTGGGAATGAACAAGAAAAGGAAAGGTTGAAACTTAACAGTGATGTATTTGTGTGTCAATTCGACATAGGGTCATTCAGGTTGAATAGTTTTATGTCAACTTGACACAGTCTAAAGTTAGCTGAAAGGAAGGAACCTCAATTGAGAAAACGCCTCCAGAGATCCAGCTGTGGGCTGTTTTCTTAATTCATGATTAATGAGGGAGGCTGCAGCTCATTGTGAGTGGTGCCACCCCTAGGCTGGTGGTCCTGGATTCTGTAAGAAAGCAGGCTGAAAGCCACAAGGAGCAAGCTAGTAAGCCTCTCTGCACCAGCTCCTGCCTCCAGGTTCCTGCCCTGCTTGAGTTCCTGTTCTGGCTTCTGTCAATGGACTTCAGTGTGGAAGTGTAAGCCAAGTAAACCCTTTCCTCCCCGACTTGCTTTTTGGTTATGGCGTTTCATCTCAGCAATAGTAATCCTAACTAAGACAAGTAGGCTCTGAGGTGACTGAATGAGTAACAGTGCTGCCATTCGTGAGGAATTGGAGTCATTGTACCTACACTGAGGGACACAGGGCCCTCCAGGTGAGGGAAGAGCCCCAGTGAAGGAAAGGAAGCAGACAGCTCCAGGCCAGATACATCAAAAGGGTTCAAGACAATAGTGTCATTTCTTCAATTAAACACCTTCTGTGTACAACCTTGAAGGCCATGGATATAAAAACAGTACATTGATCTCCGAGCTGCATGGGGACAGCACAAGACAGGGTGTCCACTTAGCCTGCTGTGAGTAAGTAGAGTTGATGAAGAAGGAAAAGTCATCACAGTAAAGACATACATCCTAGCATGTTGAACTTTGGCAGGTCATGAGTGATGGATGGCCAGCATCAGGGGCTGGGAGAGAGAGGGGGGCTGGCGGGGAGGTTAGGCCAGACAGGACGCACAAGGACTAGATGCAGTAAGAGATGTCGGTGTCTTAATGCAGATGTTTTCATGCTTGGTGCTGATTCAGGAAGATGGTGGCCACCATCCTGCTGGTAAGTGATCTGTTAGGTACTTATAAAATAATGGCTTGCTTCACACAACCATTTTATAGCTTCTGTTTTCAATTATTTTTTAGCTGAACAGTTTTTAAAATTATGATGTTTTTAACAACACCCCCTCCCCACCCCCATGCATGGCTTTCCGTTCTGTGACCCACTGAGAGGTGTGAGATTGCTTTGCACTTGAATTTAAAAAAAGAAATATGTATTCCCATCGTATCTGCAAGATGACTTCTTGGGACCAGTTCACCCCACCATGTGTTTTTGTAGGATGTAGTGGACACAGAACGTGACAGAGTAACACCCACGGCCCTCACAGATATAACACCCCACGGTCTGGAACTGAAGAGCTTGCTTTATGTGTGGTGGAAATCCCCGTGCTGAGCTGGAAGTCTGAGCCTGAAGCGCTGCTCTCACCCTAACTAGCTTCTCAGACAGCCCAGACTAAGCAGCATCCTGACAGTCTTCTCAGCAACAGGACAGGTGGGGTTTGGCTCAGCTGTTCATGCTGCAAATGGAAGCACAAAATAAACGGGACTAAACTTGAATTCACTGTGACTCATCCTTCAAGATGGAGTCGCTGTACCATAGAAAAGCCCAGCTCCTGATCCTGAGTATCTCCATGACAGTTTGTTTTAAATACAGGAGATGAAAGTCCTGAAATTGCTATTAAGGCATCTTAAAGTGTCACTGCTTTTAAGATTTGTTGCAAAGCTTGGCAAAATATACCTTGAAGAGTAAGCAGTTCATCTTATGGAGGAGAAAGAGGAGCTTGGTTTCTTTCAGTAGGCAAAACCCAGTAATTGCATGAAATGCCATCTTAAGTAGCACATGTGTAGGCACTTGTGGCCGTCAAGTGGCCCCATAGCTTGTGTTGCACATTACAGGTAGAATGGAGCAGAATGATACAGAGAGGTGTATTTCACCACACTCCTCAGAGCAGCTAAAAATAGAAGCCTCTAAAAGTGGGTAAGGAAAACTCATTTCAGTTTGAAATTACAGATCTACAGCCTAAGTGAGTCCACTCCTCTTGCCTCCTCCCAACACCCCAGATCTTTCTGTAGAGATAGTGGCTTACTAGACGTTAGATATATACTACAATAAATTTATAAATGTGTGTAGATACTTATGTACTGAGCATCATTCCTGTGTGTTACACTAAATTGATTGCCTAGCCTAATATGAGACAATGCTACAAAAACTTACATCTCCTTATCTAATATTTACTCGTTAATAATCTGCCATATATATACATATGTATATGCCAGTCTTTTTAACAGCTATATAAAATCATTCAGAGTTTAACCAGTCCTCTATTTATAGACATATAGATCTCTGACTTATTATTATTGTAGACAAACCTTCAGAGAACAGCCAGCTGATAGATTCTTGAGGATAGCTGATAGGTTCTTGAGGATAGCTGGCCATGTTTGTTAATAATTACATGTCATTTGTTTGAGGATGTGCTTCCTATACACACACACACACACACACAGACACACACACAGAGAGCTGCACTATGAGGTTAATTTGTAGGACGTTTCTTAACTCTTTGGTGTTCTCTGTCCACTTCACACTTACTTGTTCAGGTGTTAGTTTTAACAGCTGTTCTCCATGCTGTCTATTTCTTGCTTCAGGAGAGTACATCACCCAGAGCTCAGAGCTAGATGCCACGTGTAGTCCACTTGCTGAAGGCCGAAGTTGAATTGTGTTAAAAATCACCAAGGAGGGCATGAGGAGATGGTTCAGTTAGTGCATGAGGGTCTGATTTTGAATCTAAAGAATCCATATTTTTAAAAGCCAGACACGACCATCTGTTTATAATGCTAGCACAGAAAGAGACAGACAAAACCGTAAAGCGCGTGTGCATGTGTGTCACATACACTCACACATACACACATTCACTGAGGAATTACAGAGTGTTTAGGATAGCTATTGTACAGAGTGACATTCTTTCTACCAACACCTCTGTGATACCAGTTTCTAATAGCTGCTACAACAGAAGAGCACAAACTTGGAGGTTTAAGACAACAGAAAGGTCCACATTTACTCACAGTTCTCAAGACCAGAAGTCAAAATCAGGATCCATAACCCCAGATCACAGTGTCAGGAACACATTCTAATGGGGAGTACCCAAGAGTCTGTTTCAAGCCCTGGGGGCTTCCAGCACTCAGTCTTGATCAGGGTTGTATAGAAGAACAGTGCACATAGAATGAATATCTATTGAAAGAGGGAATTTCTTAGATTGGCTCATACAGTACTGGCTGGAGAGTTCAACAGTGGCTGTCTGCACACTGGAAAACCCAGAACTGCTCAGTCCGTGCAGAGTCCCAGGCTGACCTGGAAACCTGGAAGATTTCCAGAGAGCCCTGGTCTTCAGTACACATAGGAAGGCTAAAGAAGTGGAACCTGACGCCAGTAGAGCACGGTGGCTGCAGCAGTAACAGCACCAGTGATAATGCACTGACCAGCAAGAAGCCAAGGCAAACAGGCATACACTGCTTTTTACCTCAGACCTCTATCTCCAGCTCAACAGTTAGGAGGTGCTACCTATTCAGAGGGAAGAAGAGCTTGCCCTATCAGCAGCAAATCCTTTCTGGAAGCCCCCTCACAGACATACAGAGGTATGTCTTAGCTGATCCCACTTTCATCAAGTTGTCAATCAAGACTGTCACACATGCCTTAGTTTGTGACCCTGTCACTGCTGTCCTCAGTATCATCCTCCCCAGATCTTTGTTTCCTTCACACACCTTTGTCTTTGTATCAAATACCCTTTTCTCTCCCTCTTAAGGGACACATAACACTTTGCATCTCAATAGCCTCAATGACATCTGCAAAGACTTCTTTATTTTAAATAAAGTAACATTCAGTCTGGGGTCTAGAATACGATATCTTTGGGGGACATTATTCTGTGTGGGGTTTTGTGTCTTAGTTTTCATCATATTTTAAGTTATGACTAGGGACATGCTTGATGTTACCTTTGAGCTCTGTGGAAGAGTGTCTGTTCACAGAGAAGCCAGGTGTTTTGTGCAGAAAAATTGGCCTCAGAGGTGAAGTGGCAGAGTCAGGGTCAGACAGAATCTCTGGCTGACACACTCCTTGAACCAGAGACTGCCGGCCTGAACAGCATGCACTCCTGCTGCACCTCAGCCCACAGCCTGCTAGCTCTTTAATTAGAGCTGCTTAGCTCTCTGCCCTGTGTACAGACTGAGAGGAAGTTGTGAAGCTACCTGACTTTTTTTTTCCTTTAGAAAAAACTACACTCAAACAATGAGATAGTTTTTAGACTATCCAGATGAACACACGGGTGTTCTCCTGTTGTTAAAAAACAACGGAAGGTCTTGGACAGTAGCAAGGACAGAAGGAGGCCAGGAGAAGTGAATGCCTGTCAGGCAGGAAGCACCACTGAAACACAGGCTGAGCTTGTGAGCACACATTGATCTGACAGTGCTCAGTATCCGGCGCCTTCTAACTCCAGTCTTCCCCCAGGAAAGGCTTGTTAACAGTTTTGGACTCAGCCCTGCCCTGGTCACGTGGAAGCTAATGGCTTAGGCTCCCATTTCTCGACTTCACAGCAGAAGCACATGCTCCTAAACTGTGAAGCTCAGCATACCGCGTGGATTCTAGGATTTGGTCCAAATGGCTCAGACTACTGCCTATTTCAGCAGAACTCCCTTTGGCCGTGGCTTGTTAATATATTATAGAGACATTAGGACAGCAGTTCAGGAGCGTGTAAGGCAGGGGCTGAGCATGCTTCCCTGAAGCACTCCCCAGCCAGATAGGAGTGATCTGAGGGATGGAGAGAGATGCCAGCCATGTCCGTTCCGAGGCTGTTGTACATGGGGACCCCTACAGAACCTTGACTGTAAGGCTGAGCTGCAGAGACACTATTGTATCAGCTGCAACAAGCTTGTAGAGGCTGGGGTGGGGTGTGTGTGTGTGAGAATGAGCACATCTGCCTGTCAAAGGGGCAGCACCACTGTGCACTCGGGAGACATGAGTCTCCACCTAGGGTTTGTTGGTGTCAAGTGTAGATTTGTAATCTCAGTGAGATCAAGGGCAAACTCTGAGAGTATTGCTACTGAGTCCCAAAGAATAAATGAGGAAGAACCTCAACTGGCCCCCTTCTCCATCAGAGAGGCTTTGGTCATGACTGTGGACTGCCCGGCAGCCAGGTCTCATTTCTGTACAACACAGCAGTGATTACACATCTCGTTAAATAGGTGTTGGGTGAACATAGTTAAAATTGTTAATTAATCACAGCCTCTTACTGGGCTCAGGTCTTTGATTTCATAGACCGTTGCTTGGATTTGCAGCCGTCTGTTCACCAGCATGGCAGTCTGCTCATAGCTCAGTAAAGTGAAGGTAGGCTGCTGGGCTTCTAGTGTCTAGAGGAAATCATATTGCATGAGGCTGGAGAGAATGGCTCTATACTTGGTTATGTCGTCCCCAGCAAAGCTCTTAACCTAAGGTTAAGTGTCAGCCTTTCCCCCCTTCTCCCCTCTGTGTGTGATGCTCTGTTCTGCCTTTGTGGAGAGCCTGGCTAAGTTTCTACCTCTCTGGTATTTTGAGGTCCTCATAGTGTCCTCTTGTGGCCTTGAGAAATTTGGCAGCAGCAACAACTTTTCTTATATAACGGCAAGTGAAAGAATGAACAAACGGAAACAGATGTTCTTTTTAGAATCCATGTGTGTGCTTATGCTATGTGTGATGTACAGAGTGTGAGTGTATATGCTGTGTGTGATGTACAGTGTGTAAATGTATATGCCATGTGTGATATACAGTGTGTATGTGTATATGCTGTGTGCAGTGTACACTGTGTGAGTGTATATGCTGTGTGTGATGTACCGTGTGTAAGTGTATATGCATGTGTGATGTATAATGTATGTATATATGATGTGTGTGCGAGTGTGGGTGCTCTCGTGCCATAGCACATGTATGGAGGTTACAGGTCCGTGTTGAATGCAGGTCCTTGGATCTCACCATCCACTCTGTTTGAGAGTTTCCCTTGCTTACAGCTGTGTACACCAGACTAGCTGACCTGCAACCTTTCTAGAAATTCTGTTCTGTCCCCCTCATCTCACTATGCAAGTACTGGGATTATAGACCCATGCTTTGGGGTCTGGCTTTTAGGTAGGTCCTGTAGATTTGAACTCAAGACCCATACTAGTGTATTAAGCGCTTTGCTCACTGAAGAATCTCCACAGCCCCTCTATGTTAGAATTCTTATATTTTATTTTAAAGCTTGTCTAAAAATAACCAGTCTAAGAGGATTTGAGATCATATAGGAAAGACAGCTGTCACACCATATTCTTTGGCAGGTCTTGTCTCTTCATTGCCAGAATCTTCCTTCCTCTAAACAAAAAGAAGTCTAGCTGACCTATGAGTTCATGGGACAGACATGGTCACCAACTACTTGGGTCCACATGGTTGCCTGGAACCAATAACTATTGCTAAAACTCCTGGAAGCTTTTGAGGTATTACACTCAAGCACAGCTCTGGGTGCCCTGCCTTGCCCTTCATCTCCAGTCCCACCACAAGCTCTTCACACTGGGCTCAGGATTCCCTAATCACTTTTCATACAAGGACAGCTGGGCCACACTTGCATACACAGTCTCCTTTCTGTGAGTTTCTTTCTGTCTGAAGTAATATATTTGTGTGGAGTATGGAGTAAGTGTGGTCAGGGCTGTGGACATCTTCCTGACATCCCCCTCAGTTCCTCCCCTGTAGTATTTCATGGGTCATCAGGGCAGTCCAGAATTTATTTTTGAGTTTCTCAAGAATGGTAAAGGAGCTGAGAGGTCACCCTCCTTACAAATTACTACATTGGCATGCGACAGCCTCATGAATACTGGAAGGAGACAAAGGAATCTTGGCCAGAGGCAAAGGATATTGCAGCTGTAGCAACATCTGGATATCAGGATTTCTTGTACCACCACTCTGGGCTGTAGTTCCCCAGGGTCAAGAGAACTTCATAAGCAGTGGGTGTGGTTACAAGAGAGGAGCCCTGTGTCGACTGGTTTTATGTCAACTAGACACAGGCTATAGTCATCTAGGATGGAACTTCAATTAAGAAAATGCCTCCAGAAGACCAGGTTGCAGGCAAGCCTACAGGGCATTTTCTTCATTGGTGATTGATGGAGAGGGCCTGGTCCTTTGTGGGTGGTGCCATCCCTGGGCTGGTGGTCCTGTGTTCTATAAGAAAGCAGGTGAGTTAGCCATGAGGAACAAGCCAGAAACCAACCATCCTCCATGGCCACTGCATCAGCTTCTGCCTCCGGGTTCCTGCTCTGTTAGGGTTCCTGCCTTTATTCCCTCAGTGATAGACTGTTAACCTGGAAGTAAGCTGAAATAAACCCTGTCTTCCACAGGTCATGGTGCTTCACCACAGTGATAGTAACCCTAACCAAGACAAGCCCTATGCTTTGAGAGCCCAAATATTTTATGAGTGACAAACTTTCTGTCCTTTGTACAAAAGACAGGCATCTCTTTACTATACTATTCAGCAACCACATCTGCTTCTGTCCCAGAAGATGACACTATCTCTACCTTCCAAGGCAGAAGGATACTGCATTCACTGCATAGCATCCTTAAGATATTAGTCCAGAACACTGAGCACTCAATGCTCTGCTTATAAGATAAGCAGAAGTGCAAATGATCCCTGGAGAACTGGCCCTCAGTGCTGTCCTTGTCCAAACTCAGCCATATAATCTAATAGTCCATCCATGCTGTTCTCCTTTTCATCTGTGTTGCTGTGATAAAACACTCTGACCAAAAGCAACTTGGGGAGGAATAAGTTTGTTCAACTTACATTTCCAGGTCATAGCCAGTCATTGAGAGAAGTTGGGCAGCAACTAAAGCAAGAAGTGGAGCAGAAACCACAAGGAATGCTGCTTGCTGCTTCACTCTCTGACTCTTGCTTAGATAGGTTTCTTATCCAACCCAGAGGCCCCTGCCTAGGGATAGTGCCACTCACAATAGACTGAGTCATCAATCAAGACAATCCCACACAGACATGGCCACAGGCCAGGCTGAGCTGAGCAATTCCTCAGCTGGAACTTCCCCAAATGACTCTAGGCTGTGCCTAGTAGACAGCTGAAGCTAACTAGACATGTTTTACACCTGAGCATGCTGTGTTTGGAGCTGGAGGATAAGAATAAAATACATTTGATGCCCTCAAGGAATATACTGTCCAGATAATGAATAGAGAATAAAGTATTGTGGGATTGGCTATAAGGGGAAGGAGTCAAGGGGATGAAGACCAGAGGAGAACCCCCACCCCAGCTTGGAAGGAACAGGCTTTAGGAATCACCTAGTGGAGATGGGCCATCAATGCTATGGTTATTACTCTGGTTTGAACATTTGAGAGTGAGCCCAGTGCTCAGGGTGTGAAGTAAGCAGGTAGGGTGTCAAGGCAAGTGCAAGGGCAGAGAACAGATGACTGCCTGTTCCAGTTGGGCACTGCCTGGCCCATGGTGTCATCCCCTACTATCATGAAATAACTCCTACATTTTTCTGCCATAAAGAAAACCCAAGAACAATAGCAGTGTGAGACTGCTTTTCTAATCATGAATGTAGCTTTGTGCCCGCTGCCAGAGCAGAGCAGAGCAGAGGCCCTGTGCACAAACCCCAAGTTAGACATGGGCACAGGCTGCAGAGAGACTGATTCTGCTAAGGTCTTTGGTTGGGACTGTGAATCAAGGTCCTGGGATGGGGCCACCCAAGCAGTGACGTGTTTATAAATTGGAAACAAAATGTAGGTTCAGAAGGGAGCTGGCCCCCAGCCAAAGAGGAAGGAATACTCCAGAGCAACAAACTGGGCAAGGCAGAGTGTGCCCTGTGTTGAAAGCTAGAATAGAGATAGGTGGATGGTAGCTAACCCTGGGGCTCTGCTGTTTTCATTGTGGGATATTTCTTCCCTGGTGGCTCCCACCTGCTCCAGTCTGGACCATTCCATGATGAGCAGTTGCTCCCAGGCTCAGGTTTGATCTGCTTTTAACCCTTTCCTTTAGAAAACAAAGATTCTATCTAGTATGTACTAGAGCCCATGAGACCCTGCCCCTGGGGATTCAGTGTAGCAGTCAAGGGAAGGGTGACACCTCCCAGTATAGCACAGACCAGGTGTCATCTTCATTAGGTCTGAAGAGGAGACTGACTTCTAGATAGGCTACCAAGAGATACCGACCAGGAGAGATGACAAGAAAGAGGCACTTGAGTAGATGAAGGTGCGTGAATAGGAGCCCAAGAAGCAGGGATGCTCAAAACCAACGTCAGGTGATCACATCTTGGTAAGGAAGTGGAGGACATGTGGACAACAAGGGGTTCCTTAGAGCCAAGTGGGAGATGCAGAATGAGACCTACCTTTCCAAAAGCTGGATGTGCCTGACCAAATGAGTGTCTATGAGACTGTGCCACCAGGTAGACATAAGGGTCAAGGTTCCATACACCACGCATGTGGCCAACACTCAAGTTCATAATGTCCTGAGCCTAAGCTTCAGGACTGGGTTATCTGCTTAGCATATTGAACTAGGGGCAAATCTATAGCAAATAGCTAATACAGAGTTTCTGTCACCTTAACAGGTGTAGAAGACTTCTCTGGAAAGAGGAGGGGCTGCTTCTCTCTGGGAACAGCTTTGTATGTATGTAGTGGGTCCTCACTTTCCATGTCTGCCTCATGAGATCTCATCCATATTGAGACCATGTCATTGCCATGCCCCTTGCCTTCCATGAGAGCACATGGTCAACTCTATTCCTTGAGGTGGCCTTCTAGGGACTGACATGTTCATTGTCTGCTTTGTCTTTGCTGGGGTCAGGGATTCAGGTAGCCAGAGTTTGTTCTTTCTCTTGTTGACTATCAAAAACCCTTTGATAGAGTAAGGTAATACATTCCTCAAGTAAAGCAGCTCTCTGAAGGAGAAAAAACTGAAGGATTTCTATAAGGACGCTGGCCATCTCTGAAGGCTGGCTGAGTTGGAATAAGTGCTGGGATGACAGAAGGGAAGATGTGGGGCTGGGGGCTGGCTCAGTCAGAAAAGTCTTTCCCAGGCAAGGAAAATTTGATTTCCAAAACCTATGTAAGAAGCCAGATTTGATGGCACACAAGTATCATGCCAGCTCTAGTAAGCAGAGACAGGCAGATCTCTCAGGCTGACTGGCTAACCAGCTTTGTTAAGCCTCAGGCCAGTTAGAGAACATATCTCATAAAAACCAAAGGTATATTTTCCCTGAATGTGGCAGTTTGATGAGAATGGCCTCTACAAGCTCATGTATTTGAATGTTTGGTCCTTAGTTTGGGAAGAATTGGGAAATGAAACCTTATTGGACGTGTGTCACTGGAGGTGGGCTTTTACCACAACATTCCTGGTCACTCTTTTTCTCTGCCTTCCACTTGTGGATAAAATATACCCTCAAACCCACTGTTCCAGTGTGATTCCTACCTGCCTGCGGCTATGATTCCAGCCATGATGTTCATGTACTCACACACTGAAACAACAAGCAAGCTCCAACTCAATATTTTCTTTCATAAACATGCACTCAAGCACACACAAATACATGCACATGCACACACATGAGCACATGTACACATGTATCACTCACACACAAATAAAATGGGGAAATATCATAGCAAACTGGTAGGTTTTGATCATGGACAACTAACAAAATGATTGAGTCTTTTTCAGGCAAAGAGTACAAATAACCAGAACAAGTTTCAAAGTTTTAAACAGAGAAAGGGAAAAGAACTTTCTAGAGAAGCTTCTATGAGCTAGCTTTCTTCTGAGTGTTCATCACTGCTGATGACCCTCGAGATAACTTTTGGAGGTCTTTGATTATATCTATCTGCTCTGTGTGTCGCTGAGACTTGGGATAATTGATGAGCCCACTGTAGTAAGAACAAACTAATTAGATGTTTCTCGTCATCCTCTTAGGATGTCCTTTCTTGTTCATTTTAGTAGAATGGAGTTCATGGAAGTGATATGTGCCAAGTTGTGACCACAGTATACTTCCTGGTAAAGGACTTCCTAGAGGCGTCTTTGCTAGGACTACTCAAGGTAGTAGTTCTCCTATCTTGAGTCCTAGTTCGAGGAATAAATATGCACAGAGTAGAGTTCCAAGCTGCATGGAATGAGTGTTTAAATAAGAAACAAGTTGGGGGGGGGGGTGTTTGCTAATATAACTTACCTGTCTTTGCTTAATGGACAGTCATTCAAAGTAGCTCAACTAGAAAGTTGTTCATTTGAGTCCATGTCTGTCTAGCTAGTTATCAAGTTGGTGTGGATCTGTAGTTATCTATAAGCAGGATTAAGACCAGAGATGTGGGTCCTGCATAAATGTGGCTAAGAGTAGATAGAAAGGCATTTGGGTTTATTCTGTGGACTTTGAAGCCAGAGTTTTCTGGTATTCTCTCTCCCTCAGTTGATGGTAACCTCTACATGGCCTCCTATCAGACATGACTACTGCCCACAGGCTCTGGTGGTTCTAAGATATTGGCTGGAGCTTGTGGACAGCCGAACCCTTAGAACATTGCTGAAACCTTCACAGTCTCTGATGTCTGGAAATAGCCCAAGTGACTTGAGGTTTTGCTCACTTGTAAATGTTTGAGTGTCGTGTCCACAAATTGCAAATTGAGTAACTCAATTTTGAGGCACAGCTGTTATTTGGAAAAGACCCATCTAGGAGCCCAAGCTCCTTGCAAAATGATTGCGCTTCATTTTTTGTCAAGTACCAGGAAATGATTAAACCACCAAGCCATATGGCAAATGCCCACTCGAAACAGAGAGCAACGGCACTGTGTAATGAGTCTGTTCTGGGGGAGTCAATGGGGCAGCGTCTGGTTTCTGCGATGTTCACAAGAGCAGACTTGCCTCTGCGTATTTCAGGTTTCCATAGTCCTGTATAAGGACTTTTCCATCCATGAAAAATTCATATAAGAAATTAAGTTACAGTAGACTCCTCCTACCCCCGTAGGTGTATTTTTCTTTTCAAATGATATGCACTTGAGTTACTCCATATAAAATGAATTTAACTGAGGCCACAGAAACTTGTGAAATTTTATGCTAGTTAGATCAACAGTCTTTAGCTATGACTCACTCAGTTAGAATCATGTTCCATAGCATGTAACAGGAAAAAGGAAGAAAACAAGGGTTGCTTGGAAGAGTATTTCTCCTCCAGGTAGAAGACACTAAGAAGTAAGTAACCTCGCTAGTGTGGTCATTAGGTTCCTGTTTTTTCTTAGTTTGTTCTCTGCCCAACTGGAGTTGGCCCTTGCCCTCAGCATCAGGTATAGCTGCTATCACTCTAGCCATCGCGTTTCAGGCAGCGGAATAAAGGGTAGAAGAGGCATGCTTTCATTGGTTTTGGTTTTCTTTGCTTTTTATAGTGACAGGCTCTCCCTATGTAACTGAAATCTGCCTGCATCTTGCAATGTGGTCCAAGTAGCCTCAAACCTATCATCCCACTGCCTCAGTTTTCTGAGTGCTGGGATTACAGGCATGGCTCACTGTGCTCAGTAAATCACCTTCAATCTCTCTCTCTCTCTCTCTCTCTCTCTCTCTCTCTCTCTCTCTCTCTCTCTCTCTCTCTCTCTCTCCCTCACCCCCTCCAAAAGAATATTCCTGGAGGTGTCCTAGTCAGTTATCCAAGTTATCCAGCCTCTCCTCCTGCCAAGGCAACTGGGAAAGGTAGTAGTTGTCCAGTCAGAGGGAAGATCCAGTGAGTGACAAGAAAGAGAATGAGTCTCAGGCAGTGACCAGAAGACTCCACTCTACCTGATATCAACACTGCCTGTTCTCCTCTGGACCACATATGGAGGGCAATAACAGACTTTTGTACCATCTTGCTATTATGAGGGCCTCTTGCTTCATGTCTTGTAGAAGGAAAAATTCAGTTCAGAGACACAGACGAGGTTAAAGATGCATAGCTCAGTGGCCGAACACTTGCCTAGCAAATACAGGGTCCTAGGTTCTGTGTCAAGAGGCATAGACAGTTTGTGGTGTTTTGTTTTGATTGTTTCAAGACATGGTCTCAATATGTAGCTCTGGCTGTCCTAGAACTTGCAATTAGACCAGGTTGCCCTAGAATTCACAGAGATCTGCCTGCCTCTGCCTCCTGAGCACTAGGATTAAAGGAACATGCCACCATGCTCGCCAGACAGTTAAGCAGTGGTTTACTTAGCAAAACAAAGCAGATATTCTAAAGTGAAATTGGAGTAGGCTCCCCTAAAAGTGGGGAGCAGCTCAGTGGGTTCTCAGTGTGGGTTTTGCAGGTACGTATGACTATGAAATAAGAGGCATATTCATGAAATAAGGTGATAGCCAGATCACTGTGGATCAGAGCTTCCTTTAGGTGTCTATTCTCATGATCCTCTAGGGCAGCCCACAGCAAGGGGGCAAACCACAGTCAAATGATATTATAATGAGGTCAGGGTCCCCTGAGGATGCAGACCCTTCATTAGTACACATGTGTGATAATTGGGTAAGTGACCTTAGTTTTAGCTATAGCAGAAGGAGTCTATCTGAAGCTTCAAGGATGTTTAAGGACAAAAAGGGCTAGAAGATACGGCTACCAACTGCAGCATTCCTTGGATACTTCGTACCCAATTCCCCATCTGCCTGTTGTTCCCAGGCATCAAGTCTGAGTGCCTAGATGATAGCAGGAGGATGCAGGTTGTGTGCCCAAGGGTTGCCAAGTTTTACACATAGGCAGCTGGAAAATTGAATAAACAAGCGGAATAAACAAGCACCTAGAGGCAGCCGCAGAAATGGAAATTATGGGTTAAGCACCGTGAAGGGAGCAGGCTAAGGCTCTAGAGAATCCCGTAAAGGGGAACAGGCTGTAACCAGACTCAGGCAGATAGTGAGGAATGGAGTCACTTCTGCTTCCACAAGATGGCTTGCTGCCATGTGCTTGTCCTCAGTGAATCCCTTTTGCACCCTTGCCTACCAGGAGGACCCTGGGAAGTGGGGATTTTAAACTTTCCACTCCTGCAATACCCAGTCAGATTCCTACTTTAAAGCAAGTCACCCAGTCAGCGATTGTTTCCTGCTGGTCCACTCGAAAGAGGAGAACCCAACCCCACCCCACAGCCTACCCAGAAGGATAGAGAAAGCACAGGTTCTCCAGCCAGGCAGAAAGACTCCCAAGTCTGTCTGTCTGCTTACTGGGCTGTAGATAGTGTGACTCTCGTTATAATAAGTTTTGACTGAGTGCTCTGTCTTCAGACTTCTCAGCTTGTAACTCTTTACTCAAAACAAAACAAAGCAAAAAACCTAAAGAAAGACCCCCTAGACAGTATAATTTGAGGCCTCACTCAGGACTTGCGGGAAGCCCATCTTCAAATTAAAGTCAGTCACAACCAGACCAAACTGCAAGCAGGGCTGAGAACACGATTGTCTGGTGTGTCTCTCACCCTAAAAGCATGGGGCAGGGAGGAGGGTGAGGCAGTGAAGACTGCTTCCATTAGCAAGGCTAAACCCCTAGGCCAGTATTTCTCGTTCTTCTTGGTAGGAAGCCCCCTTCCCATCCTGAGGTGCCTGGTGCTGACCCATAGGCTTAAAGGTGGTCTACAGGGTCTAGTCCAGGATCTAGTCTGACCCAGCTCATGCCAAGAAAGTGCTCACTAACGACCCCAAAAGGCCCTGCAGCCACATAATTAAAATAAAACTAGAAAAGAATAATTAAAGAAAATGGCCACCAGAAGGATCAAGAATTCTCACCCTGTTCTCCAGCTAGCCTGTTCTGTAGAAAGGAAAGGAAGCAGTCTGCACCCATCCTGTCTGCCTTTCTTCTTCCTCCAGAACCACCCTGAATTAGCAAAGACATCAGACTACACTCCCAGGCCCTAGCAGTACTATGCTTTCTCCCAAGGGAAGACCCATCTGTCCCATAGCCAGGAGGAGAAGTGGTGTGAAGTCCCCTTGGATGCTCCCCTCAACCCAAACATGCTGCTGAATATTCCCAGCAACCCACCTTGCTCAGGATTGAGTCCCTTTCAAGTCACGTGGGTGGGACAGGAAGCCATGTGTCTGTTCCTTCTTAACCAAGGGGAGGGGGGAGGCACTGAAGGTAAGTCCCAAGCTGACTTAGTCCAGGCCCATACAGAGTGTTCCAGTCAGGGACAGGAGAAGGCCAGGAGGGGAGATAAGCAGCAAGGAGAGTTGGTAGTTGGAATGAGATTCAGCCTGACAAAGGGTGCCCACCAGAAGCCCATCAGGCCTGGAGCTGTCCTTGCTCTGTAGACAAGAAGGCCACTATAAAGGGATATCTGCAAAGACACAGGCCCCTGCCAGGATGCTACCCCAATTTCACAGGTGATCATTGGAGGATTCAGTGCTCTGGGAGCAAGCTGGGTTCCAGATATCTCCCCTCAACCTGTTGTAGCCCCTATAACACCCCAACCTTAGGCATCCAAAGGTTCTCAACAAATGGAGGTTAATCCCAGACCTCTGTTTAGGCAATGAAGCAGTGATCCTTCCCTGCTGGTAGTTACTAACCCCTAGATCCTCATGACCCCGACACCCCCAGTATAGCCCACTATTCAGTGCTTGATCACCACCACCCCCAGACAGGGTCTCTCTGTGTAACAGCCCTGGCTGTCCTAGGACTCTCTTTGTAGACTAGGCTGTCTTCAACCTCACAGAGATCCACCTGCCTCTGCCTCCTGAGTACTCCTGGCTCAGTGCTTGATCTTAAGGGTACCTGGTTTTGCATTCCACTTCACCCTAATTAAGCCAAACTTCATTCGCATCTGATGCTCTCTGGCTAGGTTATATGAACTATCCTCATCTATTTGGCCCATTTACCCAGTATTTAATGAAATGCACATATCCCCAAACCAACATAACCCTTTATCTCCATGACCTGCTATGGGGGCCAACTGAAGAGACCATCTCTTGAGGGACAGAATTCATCCTTAACTTTCTAGTTGATGGAAGGTACATGGTTTCATAGGAAAAGACTTAATTTAAGTATGTCAGACAAAAATCTCGAACATAGGTCTAGTTTTATCACAAGAAACTGTTGCCCTGGGACCAGAATGAATCCACACAATCTTGACCCTTCCCTTCCCCCATACTTCCAACTGAGAGCTTTTGGGGGAGCTGGGATGTTATAGGATTTGGATTCCTGGATAAACAGAGCTGGCTGAGCCTCTTTATGAAGTTCTCAAGAAGGCTTGGGCCAAAGGTCTTAACCAAATAGAATGGTCCCCAGAATCATGAGGGGACTTTCCAGAAACTGAAGGATTAAATTTAAGGATATAAAAAGCACGGGGTAAATGGACGCTGCTCTGGG
The DNA here is from genome assembly GCF_004785775.1 of Grammomys surdaster. Lineage (NCBI taxonomy): Eukaryota > Metazoa > Chordata > Mammalia > Rodentia > Muridae > Grammomys > Grammomys surdaster. The sequence goes on from NW_021621048.1 coordinate 8,327,943, forward strand.
TCTGCTTCCCTCTCCAGGACTCCATGTGCTGTCCTGGGCGGGGTTACTTTTGCTTTAATAAATCTTGACTGAGTTGTGTCTCTAAGCTTCTCATCTTGTTATACTGTACTCCGGGAAGAAGGACCCTGTGTTGGTTTGAATGAGAGTGACCGTCATAGGCTCACACATTTGAATGCTCGGTTCCCAGTTGACCTGTTTGGAAGGATGAGGAGGCGTGGCCTTGTTGGAGTATTGTGTTGCTGGGGGTGGCCTTTGAGGTTTCAGAAGCCCACACCAGGTGTAGTATCTCTCTGCCTGCTGCCAGGGATCAGGATGTCAAACTCCCAGCTACTGGCCCAAGGCCATGGCAGTTTGCTTCCCACAATAATGATAATAGACTAACTCTGAAACTGTAAGCATACCCCCAATCTAATACTGTCTTTTAAAGTTGCCTTGGTCCTGGTGTCCTTCCATAGCAATAGGACCTTAACTAAGACCCCCAGATGACATCCCCTCTATGGGCCAGGTACTGTGCAGGGGTTGGCCCTAGTCCTCATAAGAGTTTGAGGAGGGGACTGTAATCATCTCTGTTTTCCATGAAGCTCACGGAGGCTTGGAGAATCGAATTAGGCTGTTTAGCTGAATGTAAGCACTAGCCTTTCCCTTCCAGGTGTGTTGAAAAATTAGCCTCAATATGTGCAGCGTCTTTAGCACAGTGTGGAGCCTATTGCTCAATAAACCCAGTAGCTACTACTCAGTTCTGCTTACAGCGGCAGCTGAAATCTGTCCTAGACTCTCACACACATGGCAAGGGACCTCCTTCCATTCCTCCTGCTCCTTCGAACCTTTGGAAAGTTCTCAAAACGGAAGCTACCTGCTTCCCTGGGAGTCTCATAATTAGGATGAGTGCTTAATTGGAATGTTTGTTTCCTCCAAGGGGAGGTTGGCACAGGATCTTCACAGCTACATACAAGGCCTGTGTTGCCTTTGTTCTTCGCAGCACTGGGTGCCCATAGCAACAACGGACAGAGCCAACCAAGTTAAAAGGAAAAAAAAAATAGCTAACTGTCTCATGAAGGTGAATGGCCCCAGAGAAGTTGACACATTGATAAAAAATCACCCAGAGTCCTGAAAAATGTGGTTGCCAGTCTTCCCCCTCCCCATGTCCCACCCCCACCCCAAATACAAACTATGTCTCTTGTTTTCTTTACAAGGAGGCGCCTGGTCAAGAGGTCTGTGTAGTGAAAGGCATGGAGGATGCTTGGTGAATCCATTTCCATCCTGCCCAAAGCCATCTGTTCTATGTCTATAATAAACAGGATGTTTGCAGCCACTCCAGAGTCTGCTGTCAGAGGCACTCACTGCAGGGAATGGGAAGTTGACAGCCTCCCAAGCCATGAGCATTAACACATTACATCTGCAGTGATGACTCTTTTTTTTTCTTTTTCCTTTGGTTTTTCGAGACAGGGTTTCTCTGTGTAGGCCTGCCTGTCCTGGAACTCACTCTGTAGACCAGGCTGGCCTTGAACTCAGAAATCTGCCTGCTGCCTCCCAAGTGCTGGGATTAAAGGCGTGTGCCACCACTGCCCCGCTCGCAGTGATGACTCTTAACCTGCCTGGCTCACTTTCCTTCCCATGTCTCTGTGAGGGCTTGAGACAAATGGCCACAGGGTGCTTGCTGGGTTAGAACTGAATATGTGCGGGGCACTGGCCAAGTTTGAAGTGAGGTCTGATATGTGTAGCAACGAAGACTATCTTCCTGGATAAGGGAATTACCTTATCCAAGAAAGAAAAAAGCCCAAGGATCAGGGCCAGGTGGAGTCCTCCCAGGACCCCCTGATGGCCCTTTCTGGAACACATGAGTCTGAAATCTGAGCAGGTCATTCTTGGCTTAAAATCTTGTAGGGATTTCTCCTTGCTGGTAGGATAAAATTTACACTTCCCCTGTTGCTGAGCCTACAGAATCCTCCTGCCTCTGCACCCTCATGTTGACCCCTCACATCAGCCCACCCCTCTGTGGGAGCCATGCTGACACCTTGCTCCTTCCTGCCTTCCATTGCCTGTGGTTTCTGTAATAGTATGCCTCTGCCTCACCCAGGCTGTATCCTCCTCCCGGGTTCCTGCTCCGCTCCAGCCTGGAGCTCGTGAGCAAGCTAGACAGTGAGAGGGTGGATTTCCTATAACTGCTGTGACATTTCACCACAAACAGTAATTCTGGAAGTCCACAGTGTGCTGGGAGAGTAGAAGCAGGCCTGAGACCCCTGTGTCCCTTCCAAAGGTTCCAAGGACCAGCTTTCCTTGCAATCTGGAGGCCACGTGCATTGTTTGCTGTGGGCCCTTCCTGAAGACTTCTCCCTTCTTGGCCACTGTTTCTATTTATATATCATCTCTCTACTGCTACAAGGTGTAGTAAAAAATTATCCTGATAACTAAGATATCCACCTTGTTTCATGGCTTTGGTGGTTTGAATGAAAGTGTCCCCCCACCCCAGGCTCACAGAGTGGCATTATTTGAAGAATTAGGATGTGTGGCTTTGTTGGAGTAAGTGTGGCCTTATTAGAGGAAGTGTGTCACTGGGGGTGGGCTTTGAGGTTTCCAAAGCTCAAGCTAGGCCCAGTGGCACACTCTTCTCTTCCTACTAACTGCTGATCCAGATGTAGAACTCTCAGCTACCTCTCCAGCACCATGTCTGCCTGCATGCTGCCATGCTTTTTGCCATGATGATAATGAACTAAACCTCTGAACTCTAAGCCAGCTCTCATTAAATGGTTTTGTTTGTAAGAATTGCCATGGTCATGGTGTCTCTTCACAGCAATAGAAATCCTAACTAAGACAATGGCCTTGGTTTTAATCACTTTTGCAAAGTCCCACTCCATGTAACCCAACATCTGTCCAGGGTCCGAGGATTAGGATGCAGGCGTCAGCAGGCTGCTGTTCTGCCTCTTGTGGTGAGCTGTTAAATTATAAGCTCTCCTATTAGCATTCTGTCTAAACTCCATCCCACTGTTACCTGGCAACAGCCAGATAGGCCTGGCCCACTATAAAAGGGGCTGCTTGACCCCACCCCCTCTCTTGATCTCCTGCTCTCTTGCCACTTGCTTCTCTCTTATGCTCTTGGGCTCTTCCCTCTCCCCTCCCCCATGTAGTCATGGCCTGCCTCTACTTCTCTATTCTCTTGGTCTCTCTGCCTCTACTACCCTCTTAACCACCCCCCTACCCCATACCCTGAATAAACTCTATTCTATACTATACCGTGGTGTGGCTGCTCCCACAGGGAGAAGGGATGTCTCAGCATGGGCCCGCTGAGACATCCCCTTTCCTCATACCTCACCACACACCCATAGAACATATTCTATATCTCCTATCTTTTTATAAACACATCACCTCTTGAACTGTCACTTTCATCCATGACCCAGAGCTCTGTGAGGACACAGGCTATATCTGCATTGCCTTCTGCTATACCTGATGCCCCTGTCCTGACAGCAGAATAGGCTGAATACAGTTGTCTGGTAGATGCATGAAAGATGGGCAGTGCCAGAGGCCTGACCATGGTATGAAAACAGGACAGTCTCTAAAACTGGTAGTGACATCCTGTTAGAGTGTCAGGACAGCAACAGGAGAGAATGATCTGGGACATAATGGGAGTCTGGAACTGTGGGGCAGAGTGACCACCATCAATTTCCACTTCTTCAAAGCAGAGGAGCTGCGGGTGCATGCTCTGGAGAGGGCGGGGGTGGGGGCGGGGGCAGTATCCCTGCTGACAGGATCATTATGTTGAAAATGCATGGCAGGGTGGATTTGTTTGATTTCAGTCTGAACCGATTGGCTGGGACAGATGTGGGTTTGGGTGTTGTTCAGTAACCTCTCAGATATCATCAGAAAGTTCTGTTTCTGCTCATGGAAGGCTCGGTCTAATAGTTTGCAAGGTAATAAAATCAACCATCAGCAACAAGAAGAATTAACCATGTAACAAAATAATTTGGTTATGGACACTGGCCCTCATTGATGTTACAGGCATTTCCTGTGTCCCCGTGATGTCCCTGGGTGCAGTACTGGAAGGTAAAAGGGTGGAGATGGACAGAAACCATTCTCTAGGGCCCACCTTCCATGGGGAAGAGCCATGGGGGAAAAGGTAGTGAGGCCTCCATGATTCTGTGGCTGATAAAGTGGAAATAATTGCAGGTGCACCTCCATTAGGTGGAGGAGGGACCAAGAACACCTGTAAGGGGGACCTGCAGAGTGATGGGGTGAGGAGAGCATTTCAGGGGGCCTTAAGCTCATTATAGAAGCAGCAGGTTGTAATTGACAGGCGGATGAATCACTTTCTAACTATGAGGTGGAGAGGGGAAGGGGGCAGAGGTAGAATCCACCCTGTCCCCAGTTAATGATGAATTCCAGGAAGGAACCTCTAATCCTCCAGCAGCGATTATTGCTCACTCTGCAGGCCTCCGCTGGGAGCTTATTGATGAGCAATCTTTTCCCAATCAGAGAAGTCTCCCTCGCTTCTTCACCTCACCAAACACCATTAGGACGGGTGAGTCTTCTGTCATGTGTGTCGGATGAGGCTTGATCTCAAACCAGAGCCAAGCGTGTTCTCTTGCTTGACCCGTGGAGTGAGTCATTTTCACCTGATGCCTGTTTCTCTCTGAGTTTACTTGGTAAAGAGCTTACCTGAAGCAGGGAGGCATTCACAAAGGATGTGGAGTGTGCTGACCGTGTTCTTGAGCCCACAGGGCAGCCAGGGTCAAGTGCAGCTGGCCGGCTGGCCGTGTGCTAGCTCTTTCCCCCCCACCAAGACCTGGCAGAGCAGAGTCAGTGTTGGAAAGGAAAGAAAAGGAAGAGAGGCCCTTTGTAAAGGCCATTTGTTCTTCTCAGCGTGACACTCTTCCACCGCTGATGCCGCCTTTCAAGCAAACCGTAATAATTTACCTTTGAAAAAAACCCCAGGTTACCTGAAATGTGCGCTTACATTTTGGAGGCTCTAAATATTTATGTTTTGTCAAAATGAAGTAAGATACTGAAAGAAAGGCTTCAAGATGGCTGTGAAAAACAGCCATCCTTTCCAGACACACTAATCACTTGTGGATTGCTGGTCCACTTTGCAAAAAAAAAAAAAAAAGACCCAACTCATTAAACCACTCCACTCCCCTGGGAAGAAGCCAGCACAGCCTGTAGCCAGCGGTTCTTTGCACACAGTAGTGGGTATTGCTGCTGCTTAAAGGAAGCTTGGAGAGCCAGCTGTGCTACATCTGGGCGCTGAGGCTGCATCCTCACACATAGCTCAGAATACAACAGGAACATCTTTGCAGCATTTCAGAGCACAGAAGGTCTTCTCATGGCCAGAGGCAGGTCCCTTGGCTAGCTGGCAGAACCCCCTTCAACGCCCACCCACCAAGCCCTATTGCTGTCAGACTGCTTGGAGCTGAGGTTCATGGATGAAAGGCTGCTCCTGTTTACATAGGGCATACCATCTGGGAAGCAGGAAGCACACTGATCTGGTGGTGGTGGTGGTGGTGCTGCTGCTGCTGCTGCTGCTCCTGCTGCTCCTGCTGCTCCTGGTGCTCCTCCTGGTGCTCCTCCTCCTCCTCCTCCTCCACCTCTTCCTCTTCATCTTCTTCCTCTTCTGCAATGTGGCATGTGAATTACGTACAGGTACATCCCAAACCAGCTGAGCAAGCTCCAAGCAGAAAAAGCCATCTTAGTTTTCAGCCCTCTCAGAGGCTGAGCAGCTGTATCCCAGGCTCTGTCTCAGCCACTGTGGATTAGCTCACCCCATCCCAACCCCTCTCCCTTGGTGATTCCTACTGGAAAGGTCCTGAGGCTAACTGCATACCTCTCCAGCCTCTCTCACATCTAGAGGGGTATAAGACCTACTTCTCACCAAGAACACTGAGGCAAACATCTACAAGGAAATTACAGGGAAAAGGGCTGTGTTCTGAGTAAGAGGAACAGCCTTCTTAGTCCTTGTTCCTTTAGGTCACCTCTACCTGAGGTCATGGCAGTGGCTGTAACAACAATCTTGGAACCATGAGGGAAAAGCCAGGAGAAAAGCCTGAAGATCCTCATGGAGCCCTAGATCCAGCACCGTCACCCGGATACATGCTTCTTCTAGGTTTTCTGCCCTGAAAGAAACCAAACATCCTCCATTTGTGTCAGGCACCAAGGTTAGCCCTCCATGACTTGAAGTCAAGTGTGCCTCTAGCTCCCTGGGAGGTAGTCAGTAAACAGGGGAGAAAGTCCTGGGTGCCCAATACTGACAGGTGTGCTGGGAGCTGTCCTGACTGGGGAAAAATGGAAATAGCTTTAATCTGGAAACTTTAAAGGAAGGGGCTGACAAAAACCAGTGACTTAAAGTTCACTGTTGCTAAGATTAAAAAAAAAAAAAAAAAAAAAAAAAAAACAGCTGATAGGCAGTGCTTGGGTACAAGCCAGGAAACGTGGACAGCAGGGCCTAGGCTATGCACAAGCCTCAGGTGCTATTGATTAATCCCACAATGTAGCCGCTTCAAACAACGTGTAATACATTTATTCATTTACTGTCATGGCTTTGTAGTCCCACAGTGTCTATGGGTCAGATGTCCAGATACAGCTGACTACATCTTTTGACTCAGAGTATCTTAATTAGGGTTACTATTATTGTGATGAAACACCGTGACCAAAGCAAGTTAGGGAGGAAAGGGTTATTTGGCTTGCACTTCCATATTGCTGTTCACTATCAAAGGAAATCAAGACAGGAACTCACACAGGGCAGGAACCTGGAGGCAGGAGCTGATGCAGAGGCCATGGAGGGGTGCTGTTTACTGGCTTGTTCTCATGACTTGTTCAGCCTGCTTTTGTTGAGTTCAGGGTGGAAGCAGAGAAAACTCACTTCAGACACAGAAGCTTAGGCTGTCTGGAGACTGTTCTACCTGGGTATCCATCCCATGCGCAGTCACTAAAGGCAGACACTGATGTGGATGCCAGGAAGTGCATGCTGATAGGAGCCTGATATAGCTGTCTCCTTAGAGGTCTGCAAGAGCCTGATATATACAGAGGCAGATGCTCACAGCTAACCGTGGAACTGATCAAGGGGTTCCCAATGGGAGAGTTAGAGAAAAGACTGAAGGAGCTTAAAGGGTTTGCGGCACCATGAGGAGAGCAATAATATCAACCAACCAGAGCTCCCAGAGTCTAAACCACCAGTCTGGGAGCACATAGGGAGGGACCCATGGCTCCAACTATATAGGTCGGGGAGGATGGCCTTGTGGGGCATAGATGGGAGAGAAAGTCCTTGGTCCCATGAACGCTGGATGACCCAGTGTGGGGGAATTCGAGGGTGGGGAGGTAGGAGTGGGTGGGCAAGTGGGTGGGGGGCACATCCTCATAAAAGCAGGAGGAGGGGGGATGGGATAGGGGGTTTCTGGGTGTGGGGGGGGATGGGGAAAGAGGATAACGTATGAAATGTAATAAAATATCCAGGGTTTTGTTTTTTTTTAAAGAAAACTATGAAAAAAAAATGAAAGCTTTATTTTTGAGCGCTCAAAAACGTGGTCAGCTCAGGAGATTGTACAGCATCTTTATAAGATGGAAACACAAAGCTGGAGGGAATGCATTGACCAGTCATATTTTGTCACAAGGGGTTAATCAAGGAAGTTAAAGTTGGTGACTGGGTCTTATCCAGGTCACCTGGTTTCTGGGTCCTTAGTCAGCTTCTGCAGCCAGGTTCCCTCTGGACGATAAGGGAGCAAAGGACTGGGCAGGCTGCACACAGTCAATTAAGTCAAGACAGGCAGTGTTTATGACTTGTGTGTCTTAGTTTAGATAACGGGATAACAGCATCTTCCCTGTGTACATCCTGTACAGGTGAACAGATACACATGAAACATCTGAAGGACAGGGTCCCCGTGCCTGGGAACATGAACTCAGTTTTGACCTTGCCAACAAGATGTAACTTGTTCCTGAGATGCTTGGACTCAGGAAACTGTCTCTTAACACTTTCTTATAGAACCCAGGATCACCTGCCCACACACATACATAGTTGTTACTGACACTGTTTCTTGTGCTGTTGGTGACCATAGCTCTCCCTCAGTCCCTGGCCCAGTCAGCCCTTCTGAGAAGCTCCCAACATGCAGTTGACTTCATCTGAGAGCAAACAAGAAAGCAAGAGAGGTGAACAAGAAGGAGGCTGGAGTCCTTTTGTAACATTATCTCAGAGTCGGCATCCCACCCATTAGCTGTATTCTGTTAGAAGCTAGCTACTTGCTCCAGCCCATACTCAAGGGGAGAGGATTACAAACGATGACCAGGAACAAAGATTGGGAACCCTCTAAAAGCTGCCTGCCACAGGTCCCTGGCTGGCTTCTTTCTCTTCTTCCTTATGGTGAGGAAGGGAGAAACTGAGGCTTAGCAAGGAGCTTTAGTTTGTCTTTGGTCTCACAGACCCTGAGAGGTCCAACCAGGAGTCAACACCAGGTCTGACTTGAGTGGTGCTTCCCTACTACCTCCAGGGCAGCATAGCCAGAGTCAAGAGAGCTGCCAGCAGCTAAACCACAGCCAGGATGATTCTTCTCTCCTTTAACCACACCTCAGTGCTGCTAGTCACAGAGTAGGGAGGCTAGAGGCTGGGCTGGGCCTTTCAGAGTCCTTTCGTCCCAGGTAAAGTGTAGTGGGTGTAGTCATGCTGACGTGATTGCATGTCTACAGGCTCCTCACAAACACTTTAGGGGGGAAACTTAGTTGTGAAGGTTTGTGTATGCAGAGGAGAAGGAATGTTCAAATTTGTGGCAAAAATTTTACTATTTGGGCAATATAGGTAAAGAATATGCCATAATTATTTATTCAGAAGGGTTTTGTAACTGTTTTATAAGTCTAAAATTATTTCAAAGTTAAAAAGTTTTCAAAAGTGCCACCCTGAAATCTCTCACAGATGACATAGTGGCAGTCATGCAGACTCCTTTGGACCCTGAGGTAATGAAAGAGAATCCAGGGAGGAAGTCAGGAAGTGCAAATACAGAATCTGAGTTTGGGGTGCCTAGATTCCAGACCTGGCCCAGGAGCTTGTAAGGTCTCTGAGCCACACAGTATGCATTCGCTCCTGACAGAAGGGTTTGAAGGAAAGGTTTATGTCGAAGTGTGGTGTGTAGTACTAGACACAGACCCTGGACTATGGCAAGCTCTCCATAAACGTTGCTGTCATTGCCTTCTTGGTATATCTTGTAGTGACAGGACATGGCTGTGTGTGGTGTAGACTCTCATTTAGACAGTTGACTCCATGCTAACTTCCTGACATGAGTTTTTGTCCCTATAAAAGCAGGGTGGCCACTGTGGGTGTGGATGTGTGTGACAGCATGAAGAACCGAATTCCTGTGGTGCTTCTGGCCTGTGGTTCTTTCAACCCCATCACGAATATGCACCTGCGCTTGTTTGAGGTAGCCAGAGACCACCTACACCAAACAGGTCAGTCGGAAACTCAAGTGCTGCAGACCTGATGGGTTGGAGCTTTGTTTGATGGTGTCATTGTTACTGTGAGTAAGACTGCTTGGTCAAGTCATCCTCCCCTTAAGTTGTAGGATGCATCTCCTCCAACCTGGGTAGAGGGCTCGTGCCCCTTAGCTGTATGGCATATGCAAGTCCATCCCTTGGCACAGAGTTGATGTGTCTCAGAGTCCCTCTTCCTTGCTCACCTAGCATTGTCTGTGACTGTGATGTCATGGGGAAGGGGTAGTTTAGGGAAGCTGTCCTGCCCAGGGTCTCTAGGATGCTCCCCACATTTACCCACACAGCAGGGAATAAGTAACACATGCCTTTGAAATGCCCTGCTGCCTGCAGCAAGTAAACAAATGTTCAATAATGGGAATTGACATTTTTCTGTCTGAAGAATAGGATTTTCCCTGTAACAAACTGTTTTATGTATTCATAAATATATTTTATGTCTGCGTCATGTTTTCATAAATGTGTTTTGTATTACTGTATCGGCCAAAATTTTTGCCTTTAGAAGCATTTTTATACCAGAATCAATTCCTATTTATTTTTAATATTAAAAAAGTATTTGAGCAACATGTCAATCATTCACAGAAATCATACACAAATGTTGCCTTATTTTTATAGAACATGACTTTGTTTACAAAACATACTTTTATTACTGTACAAATGATCTGAATGTCTATTCATAGTAAATAAATGGTTTTTATAAGGGAATTTTTTTTGAAATACAAGCAATGCAGTTATAATTGCTCATTGGACATTAGTAGGTAATATACCAAAAAAACTGTAAATGCTCAATAAACTTGAGGATAGATACTCCAGATCACTAGGAAACAATGCAGATGCAAATAGAAACACCAGAACACGGCCAGGTTACATATATCATGGGGGCAGCAACTGTAGCTGCAGCAGAGCCAGAGGATTGCCAGCACCTGTCACTGGGCTCTTAGCTGCCTCCCAGTAAGCATCAGTTGCAGGGCTCAGTAGTCTGCCTTTGAGGCTGGCAAGAGTTAAAGGCTGGCAAGGCCCAGTGCTAGCAGGTTAGGGAGGAAACCAACCCTTGTGTTCTGGTAGTGATCCTATCACCCATAAAAGAGAAGTTTGGTATTCTGTTCCCAAAAAGTATAGGACCAACATCCATAATCAGAGAAGCTGATAAACCATTCATTGAGACTTAACCAGAACCAGCTCAAGCAGATGTTAGAATTAACAGAGATGATGGTAATCAACGGTTATGTGCCGTATGCTCAGGGTTTAAATAAAAGCATAGGAAACATTTGAAAGGCCCAAACCAAACTTCTCGGGTTGGAGAGAAATGTGTGAGGTGAAAACATGCCTGCTGATATTATACTTATATATGTATCTATGTATATATGTAGTATATATGACATTAGTATAGTAACATCAAACATCACAGAAAAGATAAGGGGGAGGGTGGATACAGGGGGGACCAACCTCCCAAAAAATATAGAGAGAGATAGCTCTGGCTATCCCCATGCCCACCCTTCTTGGCAGTTTTCCCCATCTCCCAGGGCCATTCAGCTTCCAATTCCGCACCATTGGAGGCAATAAATGGCTGCCTGAGTTAGTGTGGGAGCCTCACATACTTCTGCCTTGTTTTTATGTATAATGTTTTACTTGCCTGAAGTCTGCCATCATGTGAACACAGTGCATGCTCTCACAGAACCAGCCTGAGTACTCTGAGTCCTGTGTCCAAAGTGTGTGGTGTCTTCAGAAATAGGACTTACCTTCAGCCCCTGAGACCTAGGGCAACAGCAGCAGACTGTATTGTTTTTGGAGGAATCTCTTGGACTACCCAAAAGCTCAAAGGGATGCCTGTTATTCCGCCCTTCTTCCTCTTTCTTGTTTATTGACCTCCCTCCCCCTCTCCAATTAAAGTCCTCATGTCCATTTTCTCATTTCCCCTTCATACATAACCCCCAATTCTGCTCTCTAGGCTCCCCTTCTTATGCCCCCATCACTTTCCTGCTTTTTCAGGTTACTCCAGGTTATATGCTCATGACTAAAGATTTGGAGCTAGGCTTCACAAATAAGAGAGACCGTGTAGTTCTAAAACAGGAGTAACCATGATCTGTGTAGTAACTTCAAGCAGTGTTACATACCTGTCACTGGAATCTCAAAAGGAAAAATCACAGAGAGGAGGAAAAGTGTTTGTAGAAGGCAAGGCTGAAATGTGTCCAGATTTGATGGAAACAGCCCACAGGTCCAAGGAGCCCAGAAAAGCCAAGCTTAACATAACAGGCAGGAGGGAACAGCCCAAGGGGTGTGATCCTCAGATTTCTCAAAACCATGAGGAAGACAAAAATCTTAAAAGCAGCCACAAAAGAAGAAAACTAAGGATGGCAGCAGATGCCCTGTTACCGAATTTACTGGGAGAATTCAGTAAAATGATTTTCTTAAAGAAGAGAAACAAAGGCCCTTCAGTCCAACTCCGTATCCAGCAGAAATACCCTTCAATGATAAAACCAAAGTAAGGATATTTGCAGGGACACAGAAGCTGGGAGGACTCACCACCAGCAAACCTGCTCTTCAAAAATCGTGCTCCTAAATTCCCCTGGATAGGAGCGTGACAGCCAGGAATGGGGGTTTCCCTGAGGCACTGCAGAGAGTGAGCACATGGGACATATATAACAAAGATGGAAGCTTTCAACATTTAAATGTCTTTAAAAGGAGGTTGACAGGTTAAGTGAAAATTCAATATTGTTGGGTCCTAGTCTGCAGAAGTAACCTCAGGACAGCATTAATACGATGGTTTGGAGGGGCAAAATGCAAGTATTCTGCCTGTGAAACAACTCATGTTTACTCAAGATAGACTGTGGTATGTTAAAGATAAGTGTTTAAACCCCAGAATGTGTGTGTGTGTGCTCTCCCCCACTTTTTTGAGACAGACTGAATCACTGACCTGGAACGTGGCAAGCAGCCTGGCTACACTGACTAGCTGGTGAGCCCCAGGGTTTCACCTGTCTTTGCTACCCCAGTGCTATGATTGCAAGTCCACATAAAACTATGCAGTTTGAGTAGGTATGGCTCCCATAGACTTGTGTGTTTGAATGCTTGGCCCATAGGGAGTGGTGGTATCATTAGGAGATGTGGCCTTGTCGGAGGAAGTATGTAATTGTGGAAGCAGGCTTTAAGGACTTACATGTTCAAGCTACTCTCACTGTGATACACAGTCTCCTGCTGCGTGGGGATCAAGAAGTAGAACTCTCAGCTCCTACAGCACTATGCCTGCCTGCATGCCACCATAATTCTCACCATGGCAATAACGGACTAAACCTCTAGAACTGTATTATGAGGACTAAACTCTGGTCCTCATGCTTAAAGACAAGTACTTTGTAGCTTGAGCCATAGTTTTTGTCCTAAGCCCCAAGACATGTAGCTAATAAGTATACAAAGGAAATCACGGTACTAGGATATACTCAGTTAATTTAAACGAAGAGAGAGAGGACAGAGACAGTTGGGATGGACAGGAAACAAGTAAGAGGAGACACCAAAACCTGATGATGATATCTGTAATCAACTCAAATATAAACTGGTAGCATCTGATAAACTTTGGATTACCACATCCAGTAAAATAAGCAAGGCGTAGCTCTCTACAGTTGAGCTGCCCCCTTGTCTGCAGAGAGACGGGTTCCAAGACTCCCCCAGTGGATGCCAAAAGCCGAAGATCCCATCAGACTTTTGCGCTGCATTTCTTCCTACATATTTATAGTGAAGTTGAATTTATACATTAGGCAAAGGAAGATGTTAACAGCAGTAGCCAGTAAAATGGAATGACTCTATAACAGTACACTGTAATAAAAGTTATTTAAGATGTATGAGCTCTTTCTGGAGACTTTCATTTAATATTTTCATAGACTAGTTGACCATGGGCAACTGAAATGGTGGAGAGCAAAACTGCAAATAAGAAAGGATTATGTATAAAAAACACATCTTACATGTAAAAATATAGATATGTTCCGGGGAAAGGAATTGAAAATTATCCCACATGAACACCAATTAAAGAAAAACTGGAGTTGCTGTCATATCAGAGGATAGACATTTCAAAGGAAAGAATATTACCAGGGATAAGGAAGTCTTTCCATAATTACAATTTTAACCTCAGTTCCAAAATACTGAGACTCGGGGCCAGACAATATGCAGAGAGTGAAAGACCTTGTAAAACTCAGCTCTAAACGGACATCTCCATTAAATCAGGGAATCCTGCAGAAGCGGATGTGGAAAGAGTGTAGGAGCCAGAGGGGATGGAGAACACCAAGGAAACAAGGCCTTCTAATCTATAGGATCAATGTGGACTCACAGAAACTGAGGCAGCGTGGACAGGGCCTCTACGGATCTGCACCAGACTGGGTCCTAGAGCTGAAAGAAGTAGGCAAGTGCTCCATCCCTTACCCAAGCTGTCTCCAATTGATAACCACTTGTAACTGAAAAGTTGGTTTTCTTCAAGGAAGTCTCATTAGGGAAACAAACTACTCTTAAGAGTAGGCTGCATGCCCAGCTGTAGATGGCCAACAGAAAATGTACTCAGCTGCATCTTTGGAGGTTCTTTGTTTCATAATGGCATGTCAGAGCTTTTTATTTTTATTTTTAATCATGTATAATATATATTATACATGTGGTAGTTTGAATGAAACGGGCCCCATAGGCTCATAGGGACTGGCTCAATTAGGGACTGTGGCCTTGTTGGAGTAGGTGTGGCATTTTTGGAGAAAGTGTGTCACTGGTGGTGGCTTTGAAGGCTCAGAAGCTCAAGCCAGGCCCAGCATGTTACATTCTCTGCCTGATAATCCAGATATAGAACTCTCAGCTTCTTCTCTGGCACCACATCTGCCTGCGAACCACCATGTTTCCCTCCATGACAATAATGGACTAAACCTCTGAAACCGTAAGTCAGTCCAATTATATACTTTTGTTTGTAAGGGTTGCCTTGGTCATGGTGTCTTTTCACAGCAATAGAAATCTTAACTAAGATTGTACATAGATAAACTATATATAACTTTGTCCATGAATTGGAAGATTCATTATGTTAAAATTTATCTTGGTTGGCTTTATTAATAAGTTTTTATAAGGACATTTACATAAAAATCACATAATATGCTGAGCCTATCCCCCATACTCCTCTACCATCTTTCTCAGGAAAATTTCTCCAAAATTTCCTATAGATTCATCCTAATTGCATTAGTATTTTAGAAGCAATAAACTGATTGTAATATTTATATAGAGATAGAATTGCCAGGAGAGTGGCATAGCGGAGAGAAACACAGTTTTGGAAGATTGTCATTATCTGTCTTTAGAGATAATTATCAAGCTGCTGCACTTGTGACAGTAGCGAGCTGCTGCAGATAAACAGATCAATGGAACCGAGCGGGCCAGAGCTGACCCCGTTATACAGACAGCTGCTTTTGTGAAAGCACAAAAGACAACATGGTAGACAAGGGTAGTTTTTTTCCCATAAATGGTACTAAAACAACCAGGTACCCATATACAAAATGCATTTAATTCATAGAACATAGTGTACTCTAATCCAACTAGATCATAAGCCTTAATATAAAAACCCAAACCCACAGAATTCCCAGAAGCAAGCTTAGGAAACCATCTTTGTGACTTGGGGTAAAGATTTCTTACATAAAACACCCAAAGCATGATTCATAATGAAAAACAGTGGTCAGTTGGAGTTAATCAAAACTGACAGATGCTCCTGAGAGATGAAGTTAAGAGACAGAGGACAAATTGCAAGCCAGAGGAGATCTGCAGAATTCAGATTTGAGAAGACTGGGATCCAGAATGTATAGGGACCTCTGGATTCAGCGATTAAATAAACAACAGGGGCCTTCACCCAAAAGATAGGTAGATGGCAAATTATCACACAAAAAGATGCTCAGAGGCTGTGCAGTTAAGAGCACAGTGGCACCACTGCACCTGTGAGGAGGACTATGAATGGGGCAATGGCTGATTTTAGTGGCGTTTCAGTTTCTTAGAAGTTAAATGTCTACTGACTATGTCCATGTGCCTGAATCTGTGCGTGTGTGCTCAGAGCAGCTTGAGCTATTAAACACGCCAGCTTGTGAATACATGAGCAGATTGTGATTGTACTCAACAGGAAACAGATCAAACCAATAACAAAGAGGAATCTCAAAAACAGTTGTGCTGAGTGAATGAAGTCAGCTCCAAAGGAACAGATTTTATATTCCATTTCTAGAAAATTCCAGAAAACACAAGTTAATCTACAGTGATAGCAAGTACAATAGGAGCAGGGGGCAGGGGCGTGGCCTAAGGTAAGACATAGTAGAAACATGTTCGTGTGTTCAGGGATATATATACGTGTGCGTGTGCATCTGCTATCAAATTGGGGGCTAGAAGGAGCTCAGGAAGTAGGGTGTTTGTGTGTAACATTAGGACCTCGATTTAGATCCATAGCACCTGTGTAAAGTCAGGCATGCACACACACACACATACACACACGCACATACACCTCAAATTATACTGCTTAAATATATATAACTTATTGTATGTCAGTTATATGTAAATAAAATTACCAAACAGGGTTGGGGAGATGGCTCAGTGGGAAAGAACATTTGCCGTGCAAGTTTAACGATCCAAGTTCAAATCTCTAGCACACATGTAAAAAGCTGGACATGGCTACATGTGCCTACAACCCAATCCAGAATTTTGGGATGGAGAAAGATGGATCCTGGGAGCTTACTGGCCAGCCACCCTAGCGAAAAAAGTAAGCTAGTTCACTCTGTCAAGGCAGAGAATGATAAAGAGTCCCCAAAATCCTGCTCTGGCTTTGATATATACATACATGAGTGTGCACACCTGTACATTCCTGTCTTTGCAAAACACACACACATACACAGACAGACAGACAGACAGACACACACACACACACACACACACACAGACAGAGTTACCAAACTTTAAAAAATTGACTCCACAGAATTGGCTCAGTTCTATATAAAATTCCATAAGTTCTTTAGGACCAATAGCCCAATTTCTTCAACAAATAACAAGGAAGTGGAGTAGGAAACTGTATAATTCAACAGAGACTCAAAACACATAAGTAAAATATTGTGTATGGACCTAGTTCGAATCCTGATTCAAACAAATCAACTGTAAGGTGATACTTGTTGAGAAATTTAAGCCCATGTGGCTAGTAGAGGTTACCAAAGAATTGTTTTTCTCAAAAAGAGCTATTACTTACATAAAATAAAAGGCAAACTTCATTGCATAGAAAGAAATGTACACAGCCATAGCCCAACATTCCCTGCGTACCTTAAAAGGGAATGTGGGATGCTCTAGCTTCTACCCTGGCTCCACTATTTGGAAGGGTGCCATAAACATCTGTAAACATCTGTCTGACCGTAAGACCTGGCCACTGAGTACCTTTCCTGCCTACCGTGACTCATCAGAAAGGCTCTGGCTTTAAGGATGTTGTGTCTGAGGCTCTCAGGGCAAGGCTTGTTCTCCTGTATGGAATGGGACACTTCACAGTCAGCTCCATCTAAACCCATGGAGACTGCAAGTATCTACCTGCTATGTACCTGCAGGCTCTCTTCTGCTTTATGGGAAGGCTATGCATGGCCTGGCGAGGTTTCTGAGAGCTCTGCTATCCCCAAAGGTCCCAGTGACCACCAACTGTATAGACAGTTGGTCCTATGGCTGTATTCCATATTCATACTAGGTTTGATTTCTGTCTCTTGGTAGATTATAGGGCCTGGATCAGATGCTACCTTAACCTCTGCCTTGCCTTCATTCTCAGTCCTTCTTTGAAAAGCAACTGGCCATTTTTGCAAATGCACAGTATCCTGGGATTCTGTGCATTGTTTTCAGCATCCCATAGACCCTTCCTCTTCTCCAGGCCAAGCATATGCTGCAAACAGAGTTGGCAAAACTGCACCTGCTGCCAGACAGTGGTGTGGACCCTAAATGGCAAGAGGATGGGATCCAGATAGAAGACTTAGCGTAGGGCTCAGTTGGTGGGGAGAGGCGAAGCTCAGGATGGATGAAACCCAGGAGAATCACATCCCTGCACATGGGAAATGCAGCAGACTGATGTGCGAGGCACAGGCATTAGAGAATTCTGTGTTGCCATCATGGGATGGTGCTCTAGAAATTTCCCTTCCCCAAACAGTCAGGCATCTTCTCTAACTACCCAGAGTCCCCGATGCCTGCTATCACCTCCCACAGCTGTGTGCACAGACGTGCACACCAAGCCTGACTCCACCCCTACTCTCCAGAAACAAGCGTTTAAATGGCACATTCTCTTTCCATCCAAAACAGAATGCCCTTAAGGCTGAGTGAAAATCTGGCCCCCCAGCTGACTTCTTCCTTTTTCATAATAAAAACAAAATCTCCCTTTTGTTGGTGTATTCACCAAACCAAATCAAGGTTCTTTGTGGTTCTGCATACATAGAAATTGAATTAAACAGCCCAATGCCCTTGGTTCACTACCTTTAAGTAGACACTGTTCTCTACTGCTGTACCTCTCTGCCATTTTTATTTTGAACCTATTCCCCTTTCACTGCTAATAACCCTTCTGCCAGTTGGAACCCATCTTCCTTTACCTATTTCTTCCTCTTTTCTTTTTCCTGAACAGAACCTTGAAAATGGACAGATGCACTGTGATATGTCAGAAGTATTTGCCCACTGGGTCTATGGTAACGCATCCCCTGATGATGGGTGTGTGTACAACGGATAGAAATGGAAACACTGGTGGATTTGAATGACCAGTCATCGCCCTCCCCACAAAGTCCCCTCTCAGTGGGTCAGTGCATACCCAGCATTCGAGCTCCTTAACCTGGAACGCTATTAGGGAATAAGTTATGGACCAGAAGGCTGAGAAGTGCCCTTGGATTTCCTGTGCCTTTAGTCACGGGCGCATGCTGGCTTTGCACTGTGTGCTCTGAGGCTCCGCAGAGACTCTCAAAGGCTTCATGGATGAATTAGCATAGTGGATGTCAGTGGTTCTTAAAAGTTTATTTTGGTTTTGTTATTCTTGTTTTCTGATTTCCAAAGAAATTATTCAGCCAAACACATGGCTAGTCAATAGCTTCAGACATACCTAAAGCATTCACTGAATCTATTAAGAATTCGAGCCTGCGTTTCTCTGAAGATGTTGGATGTATTCCCAGTGGTAAGTGGTTGTTTCCCAACATGCAGTCACAAACTTACAAATGGAGACAGAATTAAATTTAAATGTTGTTTTCTGCTATTTAGATGAGTTAGTGTTTTCTGATCAATATGTTTAGCCATTGGCCTATGCTTCACCAACAGTCCGCTTGGATTTCCTTTTTAGCATCAAATCTTGTCAGCTTAATTAAGGCATTCCTGTAGCAGTGAGTTAGCACCTGTTCAGTTTTTGTCTTTAACCACATTTGTATCATTACTTACTACACTCTGGTAGTCCTAGGTGCCCCGAGCAAACTCATTCACTCTTGAAAACACCCCTATGAAGTGATGTTACTGATTTTCTAGATGGGGAAGCTTGGGCAAAAGCTCAGGGAGATGTAAGATCTTGACTGAAGTCACACATTTAACCAGGGGTAGAGCCATTTTCCCTCTCTGCCCATAACCGCCACGCCATGCTTCCTCCATTCACCTAACAAACCCTATACTGGCTGACTGCACTGGGTGCTATGCTGGATTGAAGGACACAGGGGCAGACGTGTCCCTCATGGTAGGGACAGACAGAAATCAAATCTCCTAGAAGTAAAAATGATCAGCATGACATATGCCACTAAGAGGACATTCTGATAGCTATTACCGTGAACTGTGTGGTGATTTGGCATACACAGAGAATCCAGGGAGGTCGTTTCTAAGATTATAAGTGAATAAGCTGGAGTAGAACCAGAAGGCATTATTTAGTTTGTTAGAAGCGAGGTTGTCTGGGGCCTAGAGGTGCAAGGACACTTTCAGCCTGGAAGCTACATGTGTGAAGACCCTGCCGCAGATGAGGCTCTTAGGGCTGTGAGAGGAGAATCGGCTGCTCATCAATCTCTTTTTCTCTCTGTTGGGCATCTGGGCCTACACGCTGAACAGAGGATGCCAGGAAGCCAGTAGGAGACAGTGTTTCTAACTTGTAGTTGTCATGGTTTGACTATAAATGGTCCCTCATAGACTCATGTATTTGAGAGCTTGGTCCCCAACTGGCGTTACTGTTTGGGAGCTTTGGGGGCTAAGGCCTAACAGAGGAAGGTTGGAGAGCTGGCCTGAGCTTTCATTTCCTAATCTGCCGTGATGAGAACAAGCTGCGGCACAAGCCCTGCCCCTGGGAACCGGCCGCTCCAGCCCCTGTGCCCTCCGAGCTCAGCATTAGCTGCGTGCTTTCAGCCTTTCTCTAGGAAGGTCCCTGTCTGAACCAGGAGATAGCACTGCAGCTCTGGAGAACATGGATGAGCAGGGCCGAGATGGATATTGGAAAGAGGTGCTTGGAGCAGGAAAGAGGGGCTACTGCACTGTCATCCAAGGTGGGCGGCTCAGTCCTGAGAGTGAGGCCTGCAAAGAAGGGAGGATGTTGGGTATGCTGTGTGAGACCATGTGAACTGGAACCTCTAATGCACTCTGGGTCAGTGGGGCAAGTCCCAGCTGAAGACTTTTCTCAGCCGCCCTGGGAGGTGGCTTTCCCAGGTGGCTGTTCCGTGACAACTTCAGAGAAAAGAGGGTAACACTTCAGCAAGAGTAGAAGTATGCTAATGAGGCATGGGAGAGTGGGGGTGGGAGTGGGGTGAGGGTCGGGAGTAGGACATTGTGCTTCCAGTCTTGCTGGGAGTTTCCTTAGAAGGATCTTAGGATCCCGGGACGATCAAAAGTAAACACAGAGTAGATGGCTGGTGAGAGCTAAGGACAGGACAGGTTGAGCCTCTAGAGGCAGCACAGGCTTGCCAGAAGTGGTAAATAGTTGACTCAGGAAGGGCTGAAGCTGTGGAGGTCCTGATGTGAAGGGGTCTCAGGTCTCCAGATGTTGAGGAGGGACTTTTAGCAACAAGGAAGTGGGACTCCAAGGTAGCTCTTCTGTGCAGACTTGGAAATAGATTAGGGGTGAAGAGAAGCATGTCAGAGTCTGAGGCCAATATGTACCCCTGGTTTTGTAGATTATGGCAGGATCCCTAAGGAAATGTACCATGAGGACGGAAGGGAGTGTGGGAGGACTGAGGCAGGGATAGCTCGTCCAGGCCGAGGAGTACAGACCCTTGGAAGTGAGTGCGGAGAAGGTGGTAGAGGTTCCCCAGATGATGCTCTAAGCACAGCTGCATCTTACAAAGCTGCTTCTGCGTCTCAGGGGTGTTTGAATCAAATGGGCCACAGAGGAGACTGAGACCAGATCATAAGACAGATAACAGGATTGCCCAGGATGGTGTCACATGGGTAATGATGAGGAAGAGTATGTGTACAAAGATGCTCAGGATGACTACCCCGACTCTACAATAGGGAAACTGAGGCATAAAGAAGTTAACACTTACCACAGCTAATATGTTGGACACTGAGGCCTGCCATCAGCTCTCTGTCCCCAAGGCCAGTGTTCTTTTCATGCCCCCTCCATGCTGCAGAGGCAACAAGCAGGTTATTGTTGAGTTCTCCAGATGTGGAATTCCAGGGACAGACGTGAACAGGGCAGAGTCTAAGGAAAACAAGAAGTGATCACAGGCTAATTTGGGAGTCCAAAGTGCCAAGTAAATCCTTAGGTGCGGCATTAGGTGAAGGGACTCAGGGAGAGCCTTTTGCCCACAAGATGGGATCTCTGCCATGACACAGGCCTTTAGAAAAGATGTCCCTTTCAGCTCTGGATTGCTGCCCAGCAGAGTTCAGCTTGCCTGTCTCTAGCTCCCAAGAGCTTTCTGATGTCTCTTAGATGTCCAAATTCACAGGAAAAAATGTGGTGATGGTGGGATCCAAGGCAAATATTGCACCCCTCTCTGTGACCATAGGTCACATGAAGGCCACTAGCTGCAGTCAGCCTTGGTGTCACGTCCTTCAGCAGCTACGAGACCCTAAGCAGTTTGCTCCAGCCAGAGTTCATTTTCTCAGTTGTCACATGGGGATAGCATCTTAGAACCTTACAGGGTTATTTATTTTAAGGCTTCGATGAGAGGCTCATGCTATATATCCAGTGCATGTTTGACCTCTTTTGTATTGCGTCTAAGCCTCAGCTCAGGGCTGGCCATGACCGGAAGGGTTAGCATAATCTTCTCATATCTATGCATGGAAGAGAGAGAAGCCACAGAATAGTATCTCCTGTTTTCTCTTAGTCCTTTCTTGATACTTTATGATGTTATTTCCTAACGATCTTGCCCCACTTGCCCGTGGCATCCCAGATTAAATTGCATCGTAAAGATAACAACCCAGCCCAAAGGCTTGTCCTTTTTGTTCCCCTTTGGACAACCTTGAGGAGGGGAAAGGTATTTTATGGCTCCTAGTTTTTCCTCACAGTGACTTGCATTTTAAACGGAGGCATATTTATTATAACATCATTTATACTCACAGTTTTCCACGTTAAGTAAAAATGTCTGATCGGAGTCCAATATGATGCACAGCCCCTTTGCATGCCCTGTGGTTTTCATTTTAATTCTCTGGTGCACAGTACATATGGAGAGAGTTAAATGCATCATGATAAGGCAGTGCAGTACAATCTGAGATAAGGAGGAAATTAAGCTATAATAATTCCATTTAAGCCACTGACAGCCCCAGTTCTGGGTCTTCTGGGTTTTTGCAGATATTGTGAGAGCATAAGTAAATACTGGATAAGCTCAGCATGTTACTTTAATCTTGGACTCACACGGACATGTATTAATCAAACAGAGTGATTTTAATATATATTCATGGGCAGCGTTCCAGCTTGGTCTGAAGAGGAAGGAAAAAAAACTTCATCTTCACATTTCTAATTTAAAAGAATTTTCTAGAGAAGATGGGTTTAAGAATGTTGAATTACTCCAGCAATTGTTTTGAATCAAGATAATTTTTTTTTCCCCTGAGGCTTCAAGGATTTGAGGTTGTGTGTGTTATATTCTTTCAGAAGGAGATGTTTTTCTGATTTAATAATACACCAGCATTTTCCTTGTCCTTCTGTTTCTTCCTTGAGAGGTGACTTAAGGGAATCAAATCCTAAACATATCCATGAGGAAGCAGTTTCTGTGGCAGGCATAGCATCAGACTCTGCCGCTCCAGGCTGGACTACGAACAGCACTGCACTCAGCTCAGTGCTCCCTCAGCTCCTCACAGAGCCCTGCATACGACCTTTTCTGTCCAGTGCTATAAAAAAATGGGGACCTCATTATTCATTAACTAAGATGCCCTCAGTCCCTTCTCCTTCCCTTTCGTTATCTCCTTCTTTCTCCCAAACACACACAAAACTAAGACATAACAGTGTACTTGCTTATCCCCCAAAAAAGAGTTATTGTAAGCCACATGCAGCAAGACACTAGTTTCTGGAATAGATGAAGAACACTCCAGATTCAACCATCAAAGCAGTTAGCCCATCCAGGAGAGGAGCAAAGACATAACGGGACATCTCACTGTGGAGCGTGTGCAGCTGGTAAATACTATGTGGAGAGATAGCTAGCATTTGCCTGTGAGAAAATGCAACCTTAGCAACCTTAGCACCACACACAGCATCACTGCACACCTTCTGAAATGGCTAAGATGCAAACTTTTGGCATCAGCAGATGTCAGGGGGAATGCAGGGAATCTGGAGCCTTCCAAACCATGGCAGGACAGTAACATGGCCCAACACTCAGGAGAGGGTGTCTGACAGCTTCTTATGGGATAAACATGGAGCTGCCACATGAGCCAGCAGTTGTACTTTGGGGCATTTTCCCAAGAGGAATGGAAAGATGTTCACATAAAATCCTAGTACACAAATGGTCATTACAGCTCTGCTCATGGTGCCAAAACCCAGAAAGCACCCAGCTGCCCTTCAAGCAGTGGCTATTTCCACAGCACAGAATTCTGTGCTGTAAAAGATGAACTACTCACTCGCACCTTGGTTGAATCTCCAGGGAATAGGACTGAGTCGAAAATGCCATTCCTAAAAGGTCACATGTTATGTGATTGCACTTACATAACACTCCTGAAGTGACAAAAGTATATACGAACAGATTAATGGCTGCCAGAGATGAGGGGCAGGGGCCTGGAGACAGGGGAGTGGGCATTGTAATTAACAAGCAACACAAGACCAGGGTCTTGTCCTTGCAGTAATAGAAGTGTTTGTGTCTTTATAAGTGGTTACATGGAAACCATAATGAGATAATCTCAGCAAAACTATCCCACACTCACATCTGCTATGCACATGCACTTGAATGAGCATATGTGAAACAGGAGATGTCTAAGGAAGGTCACTGGATTGTGTCAGTCTCGAGATCCTGGTTGAAATATTGTAGTCTAACACTGTAGATTGTTACCATTGAGAGTAACTGTGAAGGGTACATGAGATCACTCTATTCTTTAAAACATGCAAGTCCATAATCATCTCAAAAGGTTTAACAAAGGAATACAGTTAGACCACATTGGGTGTCTTTCTGTCATTCTCTGCCAGTACCTTTCAGAGGTTAAATGTTAATGATCTTGTTTTGCAGATAAGGGAGCTGAGGCTTGTTAAGTATTTAGCAAAACCCAAGTATCAAAAATGCAGAACCAGAGCTGCTTCTATACCAGTCCATCAGGCCAAGATCCCTAAGGAGAGAGCTCTGGGCTTGGAGTGCCAGGACTGGTAGCCATCTCTGCCTTCCAAATAGGAAGTGACCATCACTCAGAGTCAGGGGCCAGCATTTGGCATCTTTGCTAAGCGGACCATCACAACCACCCGTGCAAAGAGCATTCAGCAAAACCAGGCGAACATCAGAGCAGACAGTCGGGGAGGCAGAATTCCCAACAGCACAAAGGGCATTAATTAAAACGAACTGAATAGATGTTTCTGTATAAATATTCCTAAAGATGAGGTTGTCGGGACAGAGTTAGACCTTGGGGAAATTTATGAGTTACTGATAATTATAGGGAAAATAAATTGTAAAGGACAAAATCATTTAAGAATAGATTTTATAAACTAATGAGATTGGCTGGTTGGGGGATGGATGGAGGGAGTGAGGAGGATGGAGCTAGGACTGATGAGCAGGGACTCCGCTCTGGGTGCTGTGTTCACAGCTCTGACTGTCACAACACGGAATCACATGCCAGAAAGGCTAAATACATAGTTAAAGTCTCCCAGGATGCCCTGGGAGAACTTAAGATGAAATGCCAACTGTAGCAAATGAGCCTCACTGTGTTACAGATGAACATGCAACTGCCCAGAGGAAGTGGAAGGAGGAGCCTAGCCTTGGCCCCTTGAAAACAGCACCAGGATGGCTCCTGCAAGGCCCAAGACTGCTGTGTGCAGGTTCATTCTGCTCCCTGCAGGGAGTGGCTGGGCAGCTTTGCAATGTCTGTATGAAAATACTAGGGTCACACAAGGAAGTACATGATTATGGATGAGAGCCAGGTTTAGAACTATTGAAGAAAGGCACTCCAGTAAAGGAACGGAGCCTGTCATGAACTTCAGTGCTGACTTGGAATTCGAGGTTTCAATATGAACACATAGTTCAACAACCCTACGCACACACAAGATGAATAGACATAGAGAGGTGGGGGAACCTTGTGTTATGGTGGATAGATAGGAATACAGATATATGAACAGTAATATACAAATATGTACAGTAAGGATGGATGGAGATATAGATGTGTGTGTGTGTGCGTGTGCGTGTGTGTGTGATATATACACGGTTTCTTGAACTATCCTAGATGGGCCTAATAGAAATGCCTGTGGGTTGGCTCTGGGTCTTTTCGACATGTGCTCAAAGAAAGGGAAGAGTAAGAGGGACAGAGTAGAGGCTGGAACAGGGAAATTTTGTATATATATATATATATATATATGTGTGTGTGTGTGTGTGTGTGTGTGTGTGTGTGTGTGTGTGTTTTGAGACAACTCAGTTTGTAAAGTTCTTGGCACACAAGCATGAGGACCTGACTTTAATCCCTAGGACCTAATAAAAAGTGAAATGCAGTAATATATACTAGTAATACAGTAATACCAGTGCTGAAGAGGCTGATACAGGAGGGTCCCACTTGTGGAGTTCACTAGGAGCCAATCTAGCTACACAGATACACAGACACATAGACACACAGACAGACAGACAGACAGACACACACACACACGGGGAGAATGGGGGACAGAGGGGGTGAGGGAGGAGAGAGAGGGAGAGGGAGGGAGGGAAGGAGAAAGAGAGAAAGAGAGAGAGAGAGAGACAGAGACAGAGAACAACCTAAGTCTAGAAACAACAAAACGTCAATAGCAATGGGTGCAGCTAGGCTCCTTGTCTGCTAAGTGCCATTCTTCATAAAGGACAAAGGGACACCTTGGAAGCCTGCTGACTGGGGCTACTCAGACAGCTGAAGCAGGGGGATCAAAAATCAAGGCCAGCCTGAGCAACTTAGGGAGAGGCTGTCTTAAAAAGTAAAGACGGCTGGGGATACACAGCAGTGGCAGATGTTAGCCTCGATCGCCCAAGGCTCTGAGTTCACACCTGATACCACAGAGAAAGGGAAGAGGGACAGGGAGGAGTCCGAGTCCGGAGCTGGGAAGTGATGAGCTGACCCTGACATCTTGGAGTTCTAGAACACAGGGCTGGATAAATGATGAGCCCATGTCAAAAAGACCCAGAGCCAACCCACAGGGGTCTCTATTAGGCCCATCTAGGATAGAGAAACAAAATGTTTAAGGATACCAGCTTACACTCTCACAGAATAAAATAAATACTGAGTCCATGTTGATAAAAATACAAGAATAAAAAATGTAAGCGAAAGGACAAGTATTTTCTTACAGTAGAATTATAATTAGTACTGTGGAAAGAATGTTGGAAAAAGAAAACTGCCCTTCACAAAACATCACAGTAATGATTGTCGTGGGCCAAAATCATCAGTGGATGCTAAAATTAGTAAGTGAAGTCGCAGTAGGAAATAGGGTATTTGCATAGCCTCATCGTGTTTTTCTACAAGAACTTACTAATTACAGATTCACAGGAGAAAATGGTCACATCACTGCTGGGATCTGGCAGAGACCAGCTTAACTAGGTATCAAGGTTAATAAGCCCAGAAGCAAGGCATGTCAGCATCCGGAGCCCTCAGATGGGGTGGGCTGAGAAGGGTTCTGCCTTGCTTCTCAGGAATGCTTGCCTAAAGTGTGTAAGCTTAATAGAACCTTGAGAAAGTATCAACACAGAAATGCTCCAAACAGTAACTGCCCAGAACTTTATTCTAGAGTCTAGATTTTGAAAGTCTGTGAAGCCGACTGAAGGAAACTAAAGATACAGGACTAGTACATGCAGCTGGATCCCAACCGGAAAGGCGGGATCATGGGAGGTACAAATCATGACGGGGTAGTTGCTGAGTTCTTGTTAATTTTCTGCTTTAGGAAATCTGTAGCTTGGTTATTGAAAATATTAAAGTTAGCAATACCTGAGTGAAGACCACATGAGAACTTGTTACACCTACTATCTATGTAACTTTATTAAGCATAAATTAGACATAGCCTAAGTAGGATTGCAAGGGATACACATTGCATTGGAGTCATTATCCAGATATTCCAGGAAACATATTAGAGTAAAATAAATCATTTTGTATTTCATGAAACCAACATAATAGTAGTAACAATAAGGGGAACTGTTTCTTATATTTTCAAAATATTTTTTACCTTCTAAATGTGCAAAATAATCCCATGAGTTAGGCTTTTCTCTCCTCTCCTTCTGCCCCTCTCCCCCTTCACTCCTCTTCCCCATCCCCTTTTTATTCCCCCTCTTCCCCACTCCTCTTTCCCCCATTCTCACGTTTTCTCTCCCCCCTCTGTCTCCTTCACCCCCAGCTCATTTTAGGGATGTAAGCTCCTATGAATCTTAATCTAAGCGGTTCTTGGTATTGTAAAGTAAGCACAGACTACATAAACATGCAAAGCCTCCAAAACCAGACAGTGGGCTTGCTTTCTGTCTCAGTCTGCTGTCTCCGCCCTTGAAAGAGCCTCCTTGGTCTCTTGAGTCAGGAAATGCAGAGGAATGCTTGGACCCTTGCTATCTGGACTTTTCTAGGGCTGTATGCCCTGAAGCAGACCATGACCTGACGTAGGCACTGACAGCAAGGACGAGATGCTGAGGGCAGGAATGATAAGGATGGGAACTCTGAGCCCTGGGCATCTTTGAGTTCAGCCCACAGCCAGTGTCAGCATACAGGGTCAGGGCAGCCCCAACAATGGTCTGAGCCACTTGTGGATTCTTAGCATGGACCATACCTCAACACTGATATGAGGATATCTATCTCCTTTAAAAAGAAATTGTATCTACTCAGGTCAGTATATATTTTTAAAATACACATAATTGTAACAGAGCTTTGTGTGTGTCAAATAGTTAAAATGTTATTTTAATATTATTTGCAAAATAATCATCCATACCAGCCTGCAGGTGAAATGCAGAAGGGTGAGAAAAAGGGACCACTGAGCATTTGTTGGCATCCTGGCAACTCCCTTAGATTTACCTCTAGCCTAGATACCTCCTCTGGCTCTTGCTGTTGTGCAAATGCTTGAAATGCTTATAGCTCCTTGACCCTGAGGTGTTCTTTCTTGAGACCCATCTAGACATCAACACATGGTGTGCCAGGTGATAGGGGCAGGTGGGTTGACATTGCCTTGCAAACTATGGCCTCTCATTGCATGGGATCACTATGAAGTAATGGGGATTCCTCCACATGTAGCCATCTCTCTACAGTCCCATCCTGTAGGTGCTTTGTATTCCTTTTCCCCTTTGAAAAAATAAAAAGGGCTGTGCTCACAAATCAGCCTATTTGGAAATCTCCTAGATCAGTGATCTGCCAGAACATCCCTAAGCTGGTAACATGCAGGGGAGTATGTGTATACAGCTGGTGCTTATACACTCCAGCAGTGGGATGCAGGGGAGTATATGTATACAGCTGGTGCTTATATACTGCAGCAATGGGATGCAGGGAAGTATGTGTATACAGCTGGTGCTTATACACTGCAGCAGTGGGATACAGCATTCTTGTTATGATCACATGGATTCAGTTCTGAGTCCAGCAGTTGATCATCTCTGTGATGCTGGGATAATTAAACTTTCTGTGCAATGTCTTGCTCATGAGGAGAATGGGTGTGGCAGTGACAGATCTTCAAAGGACCCGTAAGGATTAAGAAGATAGTAAAGGTAGGGCTGAGGAGATGGCTCAGTCAGTAAAGTGTTTGCCTCAAAAGCAACAGGACTGGAGTTTGATCCCGAATAACCATGTAGAAAGGCCAGATGTGGTGGTCCATACTTATAAATCCCAGCATGTGTGGGGTGGGGGGGAGGGAAACGATAAATGGACAGCAAAGGCTTGATATTTTCCTACAACCATTTCACAAGATGTGTGAAATCATTCTGTTTTTGGATTTTGCTATGTAAGATGGTCGATTTTCAAATTGCCTATGTAGGACCTTCAAACTGGCTCAGTGGCAAAAGCACTTGCTGCCAAACCAGAAGACCTGAGTTCAGTCCTCAGAACCCATATGACCAGAGGAGAGCATTTACTCCTGAAAGTTGTCATCTGACTCTACACAGGTATCCACATACATATGTATGTACCTATGTACACACACACATACACACATGCACACGTACACACATGCATACACACATATATAAATGTAAAAAATTTTAGTTTTTTAAAAAATCCTGTTCAGGTTGTTGAGTTTCATTTTAAAAAGGAATCATTCAAGAGATGGAGAGATAGTTTAACAGTTCCAGGGAATACGACGCCCTCTGCTGGCCTCCACAGTCACTGCACTCACATGCTGCACAGACATACATGCAGGCAACACACTCATACACATAAAATAACATTTAAGCTTTAAAAAATTAAAAGTCATTTAGTGAATTCTGAGTTGAGATTAGCTAGCAAATAATTTCTAATATTATCTGAAATGGCCTTAAACATACTGCTGGTATATGTATTTATATATAAACCAGCATTCTCAACATTGATGATTAACAAATCAAAATATTGTGGTTCACTGTGAAAAATGTTAAAGATGTTGTGTCCTGGAGTATCAAATAATATTCAGCCAAGATTTAATTATTCATCTAAAAACAAATAAGTGCTTCTAGCTCATTAGTATGCAAAACTCGTTTTCATCTTCACTTAATGGTTAAATTAGATCTATACCAAATCAATTGTTTTAAGGTAATTTTCTTTACGATTGATTATCATATCTGTATGTCTGGCTATAAAACTAGATACCCAAGGTCAAGTGAAATTTTCTCCGGCAAGAGAGGTTTTGAGTAGAAGCAGCTCAAGAAAGCCCTGATGTAGGGGGTTGGGGCTAGCTGGTCAGTGTGGTGACACATTGTACTGACATTGTTAATGGTAAAAGAAGGTTATGTTGTTATTGGCTTGCATGGGGAGGGTGTGAAGTAGTAGCAGTGAGTGTCATGGTCATGGCATTAGCTGTGATGTTATTAGCCATGGCATGGTGCGGTAGTATTGCCCGTATGGTAGTTATAGTGAGGATCGTAGTGTTGGCCAAGGATGCTGATCATGAGTTCAGGATGGTAGCTGTTTTGGCGATTAAGTGCATGGTATTTCCTACACTATAAATCAACATTTAAATCTGGATAACAGAGCTAGGATGTTTGTGTTCTATGCAAACTCCTCCAAAGGACCTTATATATGTCCACAGTTCTAAAATAATGACCTGGACTAGGGACATGACTCATTGGAGGACCCTTGTCACGCAAGTATAAAGACCTGAGTTCAAGTCTCCAGCACCCAGGGAAAGCTTATGCCTGTGATCTCAGCACTTCTATGTTGAGATGGGAAGTAGAGACAGAAAAGTCCCTCGGAGATTGCAGTCCATCCAACCTGGCCTGGGCATGGGCAAACACCAAAGAGACCTTGTCTCCAACAGGGCATAAGATGAAGTTTATCTTTTGACCTGAGGTTTTCCTTTGCCCTCTACACATGTGCTGTGGCTTGTGCATGCTCCTCTCCCCTGCTCCCAACACACATAGATTTAAAGTGGGGGGCAAGGGGGAGAAGAGTAAGAAATTCTTGTTGTCTCTTAAGTAATGCATCCAAACATAAGCTGGCGGGCCCGTGGTATGATTCGTCCATGTAGTTAGCATAGTGTAATCCTCTGAATGCTCATCCGGCAGAACAATCCATGAATGCTAAATGAACTAAGGGAACCCCAGGATTCCTGTCACCTTCCTGGAGTTACTGTGCACATCCATGTGGTCAGGGCTTTCAGAGGATCTGCTGTCCACAGTCAAATCTTGTCTCACTCTGTCTACTCCAGTGTTTGTCCAGTGCAGTCCCTCACTGAACACATTCCTTAGAAGAGGCACTGGTCCCTATTAAGTGTTACACAGAACAGATAGAGAAACCCAATAAACAGCACTCAAAATGAGAAGGAAAAGATAACTTAAAAAATCTCCCCATAGGGAGCAGTTGTCTTAAGTGTTTGTTGGGAATGGCTTGCTTTAGGTTAGTTTAAATTGTGTCGTATATTACAAGTGGAAGGAGCATCCTAAATTTACATAAGCAGAATTGGCCAAGGTCTATATTAGGCATGTAAATTCAAGGGTATTATTGGAAACAAACCCCAACAGTGAAATCACTTTAACTCAAGAAAGCATTTACAACCAGAAAACCCAGGTCCCTTTATTCTACACTCATAAAACTGCTAATCTGAGCATTATACAAAGTGGTCCTTGTTTACTTTGGAACCCCTGCCTGGGTGAATAAAATAGCCTTGGGTGGCTGAAAAGAAGCTATGTGTCTCCACCTGATTCCCTGATTCTGACCTGGGGAAAAGTAAAACTCCTGCAGTCCACTGTCAGAGAGCAGCTTGGGTGCCCAGCGAAGGTGCACACTTTGCAGGCCTCTGAGCAGCTGATGTTAGTGCCAGAACTACCTTGCCCTCTCTGCTCACTCTCCCCAGAGTCGTCTTCTTCAGAATCCCTACTCCAGGCTTTTGTTGCTGCCTGGTTTCAGGAGCAGCCTTGTAGGAGAGGTTGACCGCTGGACCACACAGGTCTCTTCCCTAATTCAATGTCTGTTAACCTTGAGGGCAGAGTCCACAGCCCTACCAGATGTGCTCAAAGAATTAGGAAAGTGGTGCCCTGGCTTCTGTACACTGGGTAATTATTAGTCTTAACACGAATGGGGGGTGGGGGTGGGGGGACAGCTAAGCAGTTTAAATTTTATCCATAAAATTAAGCCCCATGTTCCGACACAGCACTTAACTCCATGACCTATTTTATTGAACCCCTTGGCAAATCTTGGATAGTTTCCTTAAGTGTAAATTACCATGAAGGTAAATTGAAAATGTATCGAGAAACAGGCAAGGAGACACGTGCAGAGTCAGGGAGTCACCAAGCTTCAGTTGTTCCTGGAATTTTTTAAAATTCTCCTTTCAGTACAATTAAAATAGAAAGAATTGATTTGATTAACAAGGCTTCCCCTTCCCTAAATCACCGTCCACACTGAGGGTGACCCACTTGTCTGTCCAGCCTCCAGAAAAGTCAGGCCACCCTTCTCTGAGCCTCTTCTGAAGTCCAGAGGCTAGCCCACATGCCTCTGCCTAGCACTAACCATCCTGTGGCTGGCTGCCTGCCTCCCTGAGACTGAGGATCCAGACCCATGAGGACCGCCATATTTATTTATGAATGTCCGAAAGGAAATAGTGCTTGTGGTGAAAAAAGAGGCGGGGTTAAAGGATTTCAGATTCAATGATATTTCCTGTGTGCCGTCCACCATGTCTGCTCATAACCTGGTCTCTGTTCCCTATCCTAATGTATTTGATTGCTACACCAAGGCTTTTGAAATGCATGACATCATTTAGTCTCCTTGTATAAGTGAAGGGACTCTGGTCCTGAGGAGTGATATAATTTCCTGAGTTCTGTAGGAAACCTGCCCTTAGGGAGCAGTTGAAATGGCAGATTCCCCACTGGGTCATCTGATCCTAAGGAGCAGAGCCCCTTTGCATGGGTTCCACAGAACAGAGGAGGTCAAGGCAGATTTGAGCTACTTACCCATGAGTTAAAGGGCCATATGCCCAATCAGAAATAACCGCTGACAACCTATCCCTAACGAGCCCTCACACCTGCTTTCCAGATCTAAGGGCCCCTAGGAAAAGAAAGTAGTCAGTTTCTGAGACGCCACAAGACCCTGGCATTTTTCTGTGTTTTAAAAAACCACTGGCACACATCTATATTCCCAGAACTTAGTGGGTAGAGGCAGGAGGATAGGAAGTTTGAACCTCAGTGCAGGCTAAATAGTAAAGTCAAGGCCAGCCTGGGCTTCATGAGACACATCTCAAAATAAATAAGTAAATGAAACAAAAAAAGTTAGAGAGATCCACTTACTCTTGTGACAGAAAGACCTAACTCCTACATCTTGTGTTTACCTAGAAGTTTAGTACTGTTAAATACTGCTTAAAAAAAAGGAAAGTTTCCTAAACCTTTACTATAAGCACCCTTTAATTTTTTTTTTTTGTCAAGTAAACAGAACTGGGGCTGTAGCTATATGGAATGACAACTGGTAGAACTGTCCCTTATGTCCATGTGCCTAATAGGAAGCTGTCAACCCAGAGCTGCTGAGAACTGTGGGCCCTGTTATCTGAAGCCTAGCGACGTAGAGAGCTCCTACAGGTTAGAGTCATGATACTCAAAGCTCCAAGCTATAGGACTAAGGCAGCCAAGGGGCTCCCAACCCAGGGCGGGATCTGAAAGATGCTAAGATTACAAAGGGTAGCAAAGTCGAGAACCCTGGAGAGGCTGAGGCCGTGGAAGAGGAAGGGCTATCCAGAGGCAATGCTATAAGGACTTCAAGCGCTGGTCACTGGAATTCAAGAGAGCTGCCAAATGTCAAAGGCCCCAGTCAAAGCTCTGGGGCTGTAATTTTGGTGGCTGGGTATCCTAACATCTATCGTGAGCACCTAGAACAATGAGCCTCCAGCTTTAGAAGCTCTGGATTTGAGAGCCTCTGGGAGCATGTGAGCCTCTGGAGGCTGAGGCCATCGGTGTTCTGTCCAGGTGGAGGAACAGAACTGCTGGGCGTTTGTAGCATTCTTAAAAGACAGACACTGGAGTCATCAGACAGAGATGTAGACAACAGGGGAGACAGGACGGGGAGCTCCCCCACACAAAGGCATCCATGCAAATTAATAGGCACTGATAGCCTGTGCATATACAGGATCCCATGCAAGCAACTGCCACCAGGGGCTTTGTAACTACGCATACGAACAGAAGCACCATCACCTAGCCAATGCCAAGTGCCCGTTAACAATTGCAGAGGGTGGGTACGAGGACCAAAAATCCTTTCTATGTAAGCATATATTAAAAGGGCTAAAGAGATGGCTCAGCAGATAAAGGTGCCTACCACCAAACCTGATGACCAGAGTTTAATCCCTGGAGCCCTCGTGGTGTAAGGGAGAAGGGACTCATGAGCCTTATCCTTGGACCTCAATACCAGTGCCCTGGTGTGAGCACATACACACCAAATAAATACAAACTTTTTAAAAGTCTTAATCCCTTCTACACAGGCCCAGAAGGAAAGTTTAGACCCCGGGAAATACGGCTGCTTTCTTGTTTACTCTCCCAGATTGTTACAAAGGTACACACGAAGAAAGCAGAGCATTTGGCGGTGAATGAAAGAGAAAACACCCACTGGTAAGCTCCAGCACTGAAAGGTTCTGGAGGGGCTTTATAGTGTGCGGGAGGAGGTTGCTTGTTGAAAGGAAGACACTGCACAGACAAAGCGAGATCAAGAGCAGACGGAAGAGCAGCAAGCACCAAGGGCACCAAGGAGGGAGGGTACTGCACACGCGTCAAGCTGCAGACTCCACTTTAGGGCTGCAGGGTACCTGGATCTGCTTTTCCCTGTACCCCAGGCCTCCATAGGCCAGGTACACTTGGCCTTGGGAAGGGATGAGAGCTGCTGGTTTGCAAGAGCACCAGGCTGCAAAGGGCTAAAGACTCTGGCTGAAGAAAAAAAAATACAAAGAGTGTAAAATGTGCTTGGAATCTGATAAGGAAATGTAAGAGAAAAAAAAGGAGGGGTACCCAAATGGCCCCATAGCTTCAGCAGCCTCAGCTAGAGCATGCTTTCCAGGCTCCCGCTTGGAAGCCAGGTTTAATCACAATAATCTCCTTTTAAAAGCAGGCTTATCCCTTTGGTTGAAATCCTGGCTTTAAAAAAAAAAAAAAAAAAAAAAAAAGCTGCTATCCTCAAGCTCTCATCCCATGTTCACCTCAACTCCCCGAAGCATTGGCAACAGTTACTGTTGATATGTCTTAGATACTTCCCTTTCAAGGCCTTATTTCCAGGATGCTTTCAGCCAGTACAGCCAAAGAAAGAGAAAAATGAACAAAAAGAGAATGCCGGTGTGGGCGGGGCCGGCTGCCCCAAGCTCAGGGGACCTTATGTTTCTCTGTTCCTACTGAGCAAAGGACTAAGTCTGTGAAAGAGAAAGAGGACTGCTGTGTTACCAGGCAGCCGCACCCTAGCATTGCCCACCCTTCATCTCAATTGTTTGGATATGTGTAATTTTGATTAAGACAGGTATGGTACATCTTAGTAAAATGCTGATAAGCGTGCCAAGGCATTCTCCATGGAAATAATGCAGTTTTTAGTTTGGAAGGCCATTAAGTCTCTGTTCCCTGGTTTGTGAGGCTGCCAGTGTTTTAAGTAGCAATAACGTTTTATTAAAGCCCAGCCTTGCTGGCAAAGATGGTCACATTTTTCAGTTCAGCTCCAAAGAGGCCTTTGCTCTATCACGTTCCTCCAAAGTAGAAGGACCACATTCTGACAGATAAGCAATAGTCTAGTCCTTCTTAGCCCTGGCAAGCTGAGCCACCCCCAGCCCAGATGTCACCCCCTTTATCAGCACAGTGCATCAGAAAAGCAGAGACTGGCTTGGGTTCTAATCTGTATCCTGTATTTTCTGGTAATGCCCTACAGCCAGATCTTACAGAGGCATTTTCTCAACTGAGGCTCCCTCTGCCCCAAAGACACTAGCTTATGTCCAGTTGACATACAACTAGCCAGCACTGATACTCCATGAAAAACCACACCAGACTTGGTGGCCCAAATTGACCATTTTGTAACATTCAGTGAGTCAGGAGTTTGGACAGAGCACAGTGGCCATACTTGTCTCTTGGTCCGTTTCTCAGCCAAGACAACTCAAAGACTCAACATGGTTTTGTTCTTGTCTGATAGCCTAGTTTAGGGGTCTACAGCATGGTATCTATATCATACAGATGAAGTGTCCCCAGAATCTAAAACAGAAGTGCCTAGTTATCAAGCGGCAGCACCGATATCATGTTGTAGCATATAGGCACATGGAGGAATGGCCAGGTGCTCATAAAATGTACAGTCGGAGGGTAATGTGGGTGTGTTTGGCTCAGGCAGGTACCACTGTTCCCTCTCCTGCCAAGCCCACTGGACCAGAAAGGAGAAGCCCATGCTAAGCTGGTTATGGTGATATTTAAGCAGTATTGCCACACTTCCCATCACCAGATAGAGAGAACATTAGTTATAGCTGAATCGTAAGTTCTCAGTGTCATGACAGAATAAACAGTTTTTTATTTTTTATTTTTTGAGATACTGTCTTGTCATGGAGCCTAGGCCTCAAACTTATGATCCTCCTGCCTCAACCTCCAAAATGCTAGAATCACAAGCCTGCACATCAGACTTGTAGTTTGTTTCTTGATCACAGATCTATGGGCCAGCGGGACAATGAATTCCTCCTGTGTTCTGCAGTCTAGGAAAATAGGAAGGTCACTGGCTGGCTGCCTTTCCTGTTCCTCTGGTAGAAACAGCTGAGGTGTAGGATAGCTACTGAGCAAGCAGGTTTTACATCACCCCAAAGTCAAAGGGTGGAGAGGAACATTCTGTCTTTCTGTAGTGAATATAACGGGGACGTGAGGAGTAGGAGCTAATGATTCAGTCTACCATAGCCATTTTCTAGCACAGAGAAAATTGGATAAGGATATTGTGGCTTTACAGTTAGTGTTTAACAGCATAATCATGGATACAAAATACCCATATAAAGTAGAAGGTTATCAAATTGCTAATAAAAGGATAATTCAGCAAAACCTGGTAGCATTTACCCTGAGTATTAAAGGACAGTTTCTATAAAGATCCCGATTCATGGATCGCATTACTAAGACAATATATTTTTATGAAACCTAAATCGTCATCTCAATACATACCTACGAGTCACACCATAGTATCCAACACCTACTCAGGTGAGGGGTTTTATACTCTTAGTAAATTAGATCTATAAAAATAACCTCTCTAGCTGATGTGCAGTGGAGCCTCGATTCAGACGCTTCACCACTGAAACGAGGGAAAGGGAAGGAACAACTTCACACCGCCATGCTTCTCCGATGGCATGAATCCAAAGGGGCTGGGGGA
>NW_021621048.1:8364984-8369293 GCF_004785775.1 Grammomys surdaster
GAGGGAGGGAGGGAACACACAAGCAGGCATGGTCTTCATTACTTGTGAGTGGTGTCACTATACCTCTTGGAAACCCAGAAGCATTTATAAAACCCATTAGAACCAATAAGTTCAGTAAAGGAGACTAAAGTATGGGGCTTCCTAAGTAACAGTTGTAATGCAATCTAATGAAAAAGATATGATAAAGTGTAGCAAGAATAAAATGCCCAAGATACAGGTCCCTGGCGGTAACCTGAACCATACAGGTGAAAGATCCCAAGTGGAGCAGCTCTGCCTTTGAGACACTTGGCAAAGTGGAGATATGGCCTGGTCCCCACAGGGATGACTTTCCAATGAAAATATCAATGGGCACATTGATTTAACTCCTCAGGGTTCTCCTGGAGAGCTAAGCAGTGATTAGGGGAACTCACAGATAGTCAAATGTCATTTTTCAGAGAAAGAACTGAACAAAAGTGGCATTGACTCCACACAGCAGAGAACAGTGTGAAGTCTGCATTATAGGATGATAAGTGGGCTGGGAGTCCAGACACAAGCATGATGACCTGAGTTTGGATTCTCCACCCTTGCAAAGAACCAGACAGCGACTCACACATCTGTGATCCTGGCTTGGAGGAGGCAGAGACAAGATCACAGTTAGAGCTTGCCGGCTAGCCAGTCTAGTCAAACTGATGAGTTCCAGGTTTAATGAGAGATTCTGCCTCAAAAAATGAGGTGGAGAAGCAACTGAAGGAGACACTGGCATTGGCCTCTAGCCAATGTCTAGCACATGTGTGTGCATTCACAGAGCACATACACAAATGCACAAAACGATGTTTACAAGATAATATATGAAAAAGGAGATATTTCAGTGTAGATGGGGAACTTTTTGTTTAATATACTGGACAGCACAATCACTTAAGTGTTTGAAGAGAAAAATGAAATTCTGTCTCTCATTTTATGTATTTCCCTCAGTAAGATGCCAACAATAACGCTACAAGTGGAGAACCCCCCGTCCCCTGCCAATGGCTGTTGGCTTGGACTGAAGCAGCCTTCTGGGACTGTACGGGTATATGTCTGAGTACAAAAAAAAAAAATGACAATAAGCCTGATTGTGGCCTTTGTTCTTTCTCTATGGATTATTAAACAAGACCCTCCCCAGGCTCTGGTAGGACTTCCCAGAAGCCAGCACTAGACAAGTCAAAAAAAAAAAAAAAGAGCTCAGATGGTATGAGAAGGGCCACAGCCCCAGGGAAGGGGCGAGGAGGCCTCCGATCCAGGACATGGGGCTTGTATTTAAGAAACGCACTATGTCAGCTCTTGCTTCCCTGAGACCCAAGAGGAAACAGTGATCATAGCCAGGGAGCGTACCATGAAAAGAGGACACTGGAAAGCAGAGAGGCCATTTCCAGCAATGGAGCATCAGTCCAAGCGTCGCCTCCGGGACTCAGAAGAGACATGAGATAAAACAGAAATGATACAGACAGTAGAACAGAGGTGCAAAAATAATCCAGGAATGCTCTGAAGCATGGACCCCCTGGGATGAAAACTCAAGGCTTTACTTGGAGCAGAGATGGGATGGAGAGTCTGTGATGGAAGAGAATCTTGTCTATGTAGCCACCAGCAGACTCAGGCAGCAACCTCAGTTCTTCATTGAAGAACTAATGACTCTAAAATGTCATGATTTTAAATACAGATTTAAACCTGAAAAACAATGGGGTTTTTTAGTGAGTAGTCCCATTACTAGCATGTACTATAACTCTTCTTGTTCACAATTTGTGTGCGGCATGCTTGCGTGCGTGCCTGTGAGTGTGTGTGTGCATGTGTGTGTGCATGCATATGTGATAAGAAATTGAACCCAGGGCCTCACATATGCTAGACAAACAGACTACAATGAGCTACATCTCTGTCTCTTAATTTTTATTTATTTTCATTTATTTATTTACTGAGGCAGAGTCTCATTAAGTTTCCCAGGCTGGCCTTGAACTTCCTGCCTACTGCTTCAGCCTCCCAAGTAGCTGGGATTACAGGTCTGTCGACAAGGCCCACATTTGTTCAGAATTCCTAAGACGTAGTGGAGAAAGATATAGCTCCTTAGATTTTTGCCTTTGCTTTTTTTCTATCTCTCTTTTACATTTTCTAAACATTGAACCATGGTCTACAAAGATGGCCACCACTCCCTGATTCTAGCACAATTTTATTTATTTTTTAAATTTCCAATACTAACAAGATGTTAAAAAGTCTATTTCCTAAAGAGCTATTGCCCAAGAACAAATGTTGATCATTTAGTGAGGTTGTAAACTAGCTATAACCAGTAAATATGGAGCAGTAGCCTTACATACCATGAAGGAAAACATGTGAAAGACCAAATCAACCAGATAAGCAGTATTAGCCACATGCACTTTGTTCTGATCCGTTCACTTTTCAGATTTAGATGCTATCTCTCTGTCAGCCTCCAGTTATGAAAAATGAGGATTTATCTCTCCCACTCCTCCATCCTCACGTTCAGCCACACTTCACACCCCACTACAAGCTCCCAGGCAGACCGGCTCACAGTATTTGCTGATATTGTTGCTGCAGATGTTTGGCTTAGTGTAGACAGCGTTAACTGGATCACAGTTCCCTGGGACTCCATTTTTCTCTCATAGAAGCTTTGTTTTTTTTTTCCCAGAGTCAGCTGCTTCATTCGATTGTTTCCCCGGGTTCCTGGTCCCTTACAGCTGTCACTAATAAAGTCCCAGCTGCTTCTCCTATCTGTCTGCATCCCAAAGCCACTCAGCTTGAGACTGGACAGTCAGTTCCCCACATTACCAAACACCATCTTTCTCAGGTTTCCTTCTGTTTCCCCAGGATTCCCTTGCCTGTTTCCTGGTCCAGAACCCTGTTTCTTGAGTCCTATGTGTTCTGCTTTTGTTGATTTATGTTCTCATTTTAGAAAAGTTGCATCCTCAGGCATTTTCCTGAGGAATCCTGCAAAGTGCATAAGTTTGCCAGGACCTTGCATTTGTATGGACAAGATCTTATTCAGTATTCCTAAGGGCAATAAACCACAACTCACAAGCCAGATCTGGCCCACAGACTGTTTTGCTTTCATTTTGTGAATTAAGAGGGTTTTTATGTTTTCTTTCTATTAAAATTTTTTTATCAAATGAAAGAATATCAAGAAAGGTAGTACATAGCCTAAAAGGCCTTGGTTGTTTATCATCTGTTCTTAACAGAAAAAAAGTCTGCCAGCCCCAGGATTAATTGGTTGGTAATTGGCCAGATACAGAACTGTACTTTGGAAGTCATTTTCATTTAATACATTGGAGACTTCTCTCCCTGTCTCCTGGTTCTGCTTGTAAAGAAGCACAATGCTTTCCTGCTTTCCAGCCAGACGTGTTTGACCTATAGTTTCCTCCTGGAAACATCTAGGATCTTTAGCTTTCAAATTCATGGTCCAGAATCCCATAAGGGGCCGCATGGTGCTGACCTTTTTCTGTTCAAAGCATTAGTTATCAGCCTGAAATATGTCTTTCCAGTCTAGGAAAAGTGTTTTCCTGTTTCTTTGGTGATTTCCTCTTGGTTTTTCTGCTCTATCTGGAGTTTCTGTTAACTCCTCCTGGATTGAACATCTGGTACTATCTTTTTTCTAGCGTATGATTTTCTTATATTTTTCTTCTAAGTCTTCTACTAAATGATGTCACTGCAGAGGTCATCTGCAGACTGTAAGTTCCAGGAGTATGGCATCATCACCTGCTTCCCCAGCACCGCAGCTGGCATTCACAAGGCAGTTGATGTATTGTCGATTGAATGAATATCTTTTAATCTGTAAAAGCTGTGTCTTGTTTCTTTATAAAGCTCTCATTCCTAGTTCATGGATAGGATATAGTCCC
Source organism: Grammomys surdaster (assembly GCF_004785775.1). Classification (NCBI taxonomy): domain Eukaryota; kingdom Metazoa; phylum Chordata; class Mammalia; order Rodentia; family Muridae; genus Grammomys; species Grammomys surdaster. Next base: position 8,368,836 of record NW_021621048.1, read on the forward strand.
AGAAGTATTTCTAACAATATTACTGTAGTTTTTTTAACATCTATTTAATTTTTGTGTCGCAGGAAGCTAGCAAGGTCCTGAGTGAATATGTATTACTGACATGAGCATTGCTATGTCAAGACCCCAGTGCCTTGGGCCCTGTGGGAGTGGCAAAGCCTTCCCTGGATGAGGCTCATAGGGAAGACAAAGTCTTCCTCAGGTTCATGCGCAGATGGTGATATTGTGTGAAGAAAATGTTCACTGTGGCTCCCCATCCCCCATCCCCTATATGTTTATAACCTAGAGACTGCTCCTACCAAGATTAGCTAAACCTGCCTCCTTGTTGAATAGTAAAAAGTAAATCCTGCCTCCCTGTTCAGTTGTATATAAAAAGCACGTTGAACTTCCAGGGTGCTGTTGCTTCTCCATCAGTGTGTGTGTGTGTGTGTGTGTGTGTGTGTGTGTGTGTGTGTGTGTGT
>NW_021621048.1:8369303-8407629 GCF_004785775.1 Grammomys surdaster
TGTGTGTGTGTGTGTGTGTGTGTGTGTGTGTGTGTGTGTGTGTGTGTCTGTGTCTGTGTCTGTGTCTGTGTTTTGTAAGGGTGAGAGGACAACTTGCCAACATCAGCTCTTTTCTTCCATGATGGAGGTCCTGAGTCTAAGCCTCAGGTTGTCAGCCTTCGTGGCAAGTGCCATCGTTATTGCCCATCTTCTTTCTCCTGGAAGGTTTCTTTCTCTTCAGTTCTCTGTTGCTCTCTGCATTGTCTGTAACTTCCAAAGACCTTTTCTCCTGACAGCTGTTTCAGTCTCTGTCTTTCATGGTAAGACTCCTTCCCAAATTCATCTTTTCTTACGCTTAATCCATTATCAGTTGTGATATCAAAATTGCCTGAGGCTGAGTTGTTACAGTCTTAGAGTCTGGAAGCACAAGTTGTTGGCCTTCTAATAAAGGCCTTGCTCAGGCCATGACAGGACATGAGAGATCACATGACAAAAATGAAAGCTGGAGACGGGGAAGAGCTTGTCTCTTATAACAGCTCTCATGATAACTCACTCATTGCATGAAGAAGCATCAATCCCTTCAACCTGGGAACTGATTACCTCAGGAGGCCCCTCCCCTTAGTGTGAGCCACACTCCCCAGTGAGACACACACACCATGCTTCTAACTCATGAACCTTTGGGAAGATGCACTTAACCCATATCTAAACCATAGTAGCCTTCCAGGCATAGTTGCAGGTCAGGTGATAGAAGCTGACCTAAACTTCAGGCACACGTGTGAAGTTGGTGTCACAACCGCACTGACAGCTTTGTAGGCGCAAGGTCCCCAAATATGAGGAAATGCTCTGGGAATCTGGACACCTCCCCCCAGAGACATGGCTACCTTCTATTCTGGAAGACAAACTTAAATGTTTTTGTCTAGGTTTTCTTTTCTCCCACTTCAGGAGTCATAGTTCTCTCTGGTCCGACCTAGTCAGAACAACCATATGTTGCCTGCCAGGGTGGGAGATTTAACCTAGGCACTGGGGTGAGACAGGATTGGGACAGATCTAAAACTTAGAAAAACTCTTAACTGGTCAGGCTTTCTCCCTTTGTTGAGCCTCAGCCCGTAGAGTTTACTACTTCTCCATGTCCCAGTTCACTCTGGGCTTTGACTGCCCTTATAACTTACCTTCTATTGTGTCTCCTGCCCACTGACTCTGGCCAATCTCTCACCATCCCTCGGTGCTCCAGATTGACTATTGCTTTCTCTTTCACACACACCTTCACCACCCCTGTGATCTCAACTTTATCTTATTCCCCCTTTTTCCATCTTACTCATTTCCAGAGGGAGTGGAAGTAAACAGGAACCCAATCTGCCACGCTAAAGTCACATTCCTGAATTGCTTTAATAGCCCCAAGAGGAGGGTGGAAAAGCCTCATACTTGCGAATGTTAGTTACCCAGGAAGAAATGGCAATCCCATGACCTTGAGGGGCCCTCAGTTTCTTGGGGAAGACAAGGGCGGACAGATGAAACCATACACAGGCTATAATGAAAGGGAGGGTGAGCAGCAGTGGGTCACAGGAGAGGTCCCTGAGTGGAATGGAAGAGCAAGGGACAGTTCACATGGCAGGCAACACTGCGGTTGCAGCCAAGAACAGCACGGAAGGGAAATAGCTCAGACTCATGGCCCATTTGGAAGGCATGAAGGAGACTTAGCTCAAAGTGTTATTTTGATTGACTGTTCTCTCTTGGCTGCTATAAAAGAGCATTGATTTTTCTATGTGTGACCTGCTGTCAGATGAGCTAACCCATCAGAAAGGACACCTGACTGTCCAGGATAACCAGCAGAGTGGCAAGTGTGTCTTTGTCCTCCCACCCTGCCTTCCTATAAATGAGAGATTAACATGAAGGTCACATGTATGTAAATTGCCCCCCCCCAAGGCTCCATTTCTTCTTAACAGGAAAATAGAAAGAACCACACGCCTTCTCTGGAGAAAATGGGACACAGATGTGCAGGGATGTAACATACTTTGCTTTCTTTAATGCTTCACAAGTCTTGAAGAAAAAGTTCTCATTTTAAGCCAAGTCTGTTACAGGTCAGTTCCATGAGCAGCCTAAGCATCCTGGGAAGCTTTGCGTTCTGCCACTAAAAAGATGCACCCAGTCCTCTCTGCCCAAGATCACAGGTGTGAGCTTTTGTCTGCTCTGCCTGCACTGTTGAAGCTTCCTCAGTATCTCTTGGCACAGGCTATGGCCCTGCTGCTGAGCCTGGACTCACTGTGGTCCCTGGACTCTCTGACTGTTCATTCTTAACCTTCTTTGCCACAGTGTTTTGAAGAGCCTTTGGAATTTATGACTCTCTCTTCGAGGCCCACTGAAGCTGAGGGAGGGATGTTTTCTGAAGTGCACTGCCTACACATATTACCTTACAGTCCTGTTCTGCTGGTCACACTGGCGAGGGATAGTGTGAGATGCCTTTCTCCCAGAATTCCATGAGAACAGCAAAACAGGAGCCTATCAGCCCTACAGCTTCCAGTCTTATCTGTGTCCCTTAGCTGTACCCATCTGTCCTAGTTAGGTTTCTGTCTCTGTTATAAACACTGTGACCAAAAGCAGCTTGAGAAAGACAGGGTTTACTTGGCTTATAGAATACAGACCATCATCAAGGGAAGGCAAGGCAGGAACCGGGAGGCAGGAACCGGGAGGCAGGAACTGAAGCAGAGGCCACAGAGGAATGCTGCTTCCCAGCTTGCTTCTCCTGTATTGCCCAGGCTGCTTTCTTCTACATCCCAGGATCTTCTAACCCTGGAGTGGTACTACCCACAGTAAGCTGGGCCCTAAACTATTCATTAGTCAAGAAAACGCCCTACAGAGTTACCTACAGGCCAGTTTGATGGAGGTAGTAGTTTGGTTGATATTTCTTCTTCCCACATATATCTGTATCTGTAACAACTTTACACAAGCCAACCAGCATACCACCCAGCCCCGTCACCAGCATGGCTCCTGGCTGAAAGGTACCAGAGCATGAGGAGCCATCTCTATGTTGTGGCTCATGTGGTACTCTATGAACCACAAGCCCTGCCTAGCTCTTCTCTGCTCCTGTTGCCCAGTGCACTACCGCTCACAAAGGGCCTTTCCTCTCTCTCTGTGTGTGTCCTCCTCTTCCTGATACTACTCTCTGGACTTTAGGAAAATCCTGTGCTCTGAGTTCTTAGATGCTAAGCTAGCTTGGGTTGTCCATCAAATAAGCCTGGCTCTTTGCAGCAAGAGCACTTGCCTTCACACATGCCTACATTGAAAAGAGTTTCAGGAGCCATTTCTGGAGTGAGAATCTGAATGCTGCTCCGTTGTTCCCAGCTGGTTCCTTCCGTCCTCCAGACCTTGCAACATCAGAGTCCAGGGTGGAGGGATCAAGGCATCCAAGTTATCCTGGGATAGAAAATGCATTTGAGAGCTTCCTGTTTCCAGGAGAGAAGGCTATACTGTTTGGAGCATCCACTAGCACAATGAGAACATCTTTCAGGCTTCACTTTTTAAAGCTAAAATGATGAGCTATTAAACATCTGTAGCCACCAAAGTAAGCAGCTTACTGTGATGGATAGCATAGACCTGCTGCTTACAGATGTCAGTCACTCTAGGAGACCAGATGAGATCTGTGCCTGGAAAAATCAGTACTATCTTTACCCCCCACACCAGTTTCTCTGTATCTTCTCTCTCTGTGTCTGTGTCTGTCTCTGTCTCTGTCTCTCTCTCTCTCCTCCCCACCCCCCCTCGCTCTCCCTCTCCTTCTCCCTCTCCCTCTCTCAGGATTGAGGATTTCTATGTTAAGTACTTTAATATGGCCTCACAACTCCCCCCACCCCCACCCTGAGCTGAAAGAGTGTTTTATGGGACTACTAAGTATCTGGTTCCATGCTTAGCATTAAGTGGACTAAATCATACTAAATCAGATAGTGTGGAACTTACCACAGCCCTAAAAGGCTTATAAAAGCCAGAGCATCCCCTTTGTTCATCCTTCTGGTTTATGCTCAATCTCTCCCATCCTCCTGAAGAACCCTTCTCCCGTCACTCTGGCCATGGTGGCTCTCTCTCTCTCTGTCTTCTACTTTAAGTGGATGGACTCTTTTAATCAAGCTCATCTCCATCTCCACGCTTTAAAGGAGACTTTTCCCATCAATGCCCAGTCATGCTGCCTCTGATATGATGGACTGTGCCCTTTTACGGCTTCTTGCTTCGTGGTCCAGTCATGCCTCAACATGCCTATCTTAGTTCTGTCTTAGGAGTCTGCACAAATAGCTGTTAGGGATGTTACTCAGCAAGCATCTAAAAACTAAGCACAGAAGAAGCAAAAGCATATGGACAAGAACAAAAGATGTAAAAATAGCATGTACAGATGCTGAAATTTTTATCAAGTGAAGAAACTGAAACATACTTTTAAAAAAGAAAACTATGGCAAGTAACATAACAGATTGTTGAAGAACCAATTACTACAAAAGCTTAAAAGTTCAACAGTGACCCACTAAGACATAATAACCCTAAATATGGACATAAGAAGAAAATTGTAAAGCACTTGATGTGACAGCAGGCTTAGGAGAAAATTATCAAATTCACAATTGGGAGTGACCATGAACTCTCGGCCTTCACTGCTACCAGACAGAACACAAGATGAAAAGGCATTCAGGAAGGATATAGAACTGTTGTTCTTTTGTCTCTAACTGAACTGGGTAAAGCTCAACAGCCAATATGGGTGAATTCATTTTTCTCAAGCACAATTGGAAAATTCAGTGAATCATACCCTGAACTAAGAAGCATAGCTCAAGAGACTTAAAATGATTGAAATCATATAATATATGATCTTTGTTCCTAGTGGGTTAAACTGATAATAAAAGAGACAACACAAAAATGTTAAAACACTAAAAAAAATGTAAATATATGGAACTGTGCGAAAATGAAATCATAGCCAATCAAAATGTTGGCTGCATTTAAAACACCGGAAAGAAGGGGAAATATACCACTAAATACTTACATTTGCATGGAAAGAAAAGGCTCAAAGAGTAAAAGACACCTGTGTAAGTGAGGAAAACATAAAACTTTACCTGGTTTCTTGGGGCATGCTTGCCAATATAACACATCCCAGTTGTGTAATAGTTTGAATCTGAAATTTCCCCCCACAGGCTTGTGATTTGAATGTTTGCTGCCCAGCTTGGTAGCACTATTTTGGGAGGATGTGGAAACTTTGGGAAATAGAGGAAGTAGGAAACTGAAATCGGTCCTTGAAGCTTCCTTGTGTGCAGTGATATGAAAGCGTACCTGCCTGTGCCTGTCACCGTTAACTAAGCTATCTACCGTGAATTCCCAGGTATATTGCACTAAAACCCTTGAAACCTTAAACCAAAGTGAATCCTTTCTCCTTTAAGGTGACAGTGTTAGGTTTAGTCACAGTGAGTAGCCATGAAACAAGCAATACAAAAAAAAATAGTACCAGGAGTAGGGTTGTTTTCATAAACCTGATTATGTGATTCTTGGACTCTTTGCAACTTGGTTTAGGGAAGGAATTATCTGTGAATACTTTAAGCAGGGCTTCATGAGTGATTCTTATGGTGGTCAAAATACAAAATGCCCATAGAAAAGTATATAGTAATGACTATCTTTTTAAGATTTCAGATGTCAAAGCTTTGAGTGATTTTGTTAGTGAATTAGTAAGTGCCTAAAAACATGTATCTTATAGACAAAATTTTAGGAACATTATAAAAGACAATAAAATCTTTCTGATCTGTCAGCCAAAGGCATCCTCGTTTACTTGAACTTTGATTCATTCTCATCATAAGTGAACCCCCAAAAAGAGCTTTTAAAGGAACATTACAGTTTACTGATTAGATAATGTTCATTTCAGAAACTATTTTATTACAATTGACAACCTCATTTTTTTGTTTACTATCACAAGAAAATGTGAGTGAAAATGAAATATATTAAAATTTACATGTATATTCATTGAAATCCTTAGTCACAAGATGAACAGAATTTTATGGGTACTGTGTGCAAATTGTTTAGGATAAAAATGTCTAAACTGTGTTTTTATAATAATTTTTAAAGCAATTTTGAGATTATAACATAATAGGTTCAGAGATAATTATAAAGAAGGGGCAGAAAGATTGTAAAAGTCAGAATAGAAGTTTGCTCCGAAACCGTGTCTCCTAGAAGTGTGAGAAGCTACACCTATAAACCATGCTTTTTAATTTTTTAAAAAGACAGCTTTGTAAACAGAAGAGTTGTCTTGAAGCCCTGATTGTCTTGCTTTAAGAGGAATTTTAATCTAGCAACATGGCCGCTGCTGTGGCAAGGGATTACATCCCAAGATATGATCTAGCCGGAATGAAGATTTGCCCTGGATTACTCTGGCTGGAATACAGACACACCCTTAGTACATACCTTTAATATCTAGCAAATGAAGGGGCCCATTCCTTTTGAAATATTAAGGACTCTCATTGAGACATTTACCCCAGCACCTATAAAAACTTCTTCATGTGGGAGTCCTAAAGCAGGAGCAGGGGCTATTTCTAACTATATTGCCTGCCTTTGAATCCCTTTCTCCTAACTGGGCTGCCTTGTCTAACCTCTATAAAAGAAGATGCTCCTAATCTTACTGCAACTTGATATGCCCAGGCTGGTTGATATCCATGGGAGGCCTCTCTTTTCTGAGGAGAATGGGAGAAGGGGCACCTGGGGATGGGAGGACACATGAAAGGGAAGGACTGGGAAGGATGGAGAGGAAGCTGTGATCAAGGTGTAAGTAAATAAATAACTTAATTAAAACATGTTTTTTAATTTTTAAAAGGAAATTTCAGATAGAGACAAGAACTTGGTAGGGGTGGAAATGGATTATACCAGTGTTTGTTCTTGTTACGTTTGGCAAAGACTTTCTAGATTGTATTCATGTCCCAAAAATTTGAGAGAGGACAAATTCAAAAGTAACAGACTAATTAAGTTAGTAAAAAAAAAAAAGTTTGCAATTAGGATACTATTCAGCTTACTGCTGAATAATTTTATCTAGCTTTATAGTGAAAATTAGGAGCAAAAAAGCAGAACAGAATGCTGTGGAGGTAATGAAAGTTAGCCAGAAAAAGAACTTGTCTGAAGTTCAAGAAAGGGGGACTATAATTAAAAAGACTGTAACTATTAAAAAGTAGCCAAATACTTCAGTAGGAAGGATGCCTTGAAGTCATATCAGGATTTATCATGACCTAATGAATCACAGGCTCCAGGGAGTAAAGCTACAAACTCATGAAAGATCTTATTTTTATGTAAGTGTCCCTGCACCTGCTCACACGGAGCCTCTAAGCAAGTGTTTCCCTGGGTTGAGCTACCCAGGCTCTCACAGACTACTGCAGCCATGGTCCATGAAAGTCAGGAGACCTGACTCATGCTTAAGCAGGCAGCAGAACTGGATGTGATCTCCATGATGACATGCAGAGTGCAAGTTGCAGGTTCATATAGGCTTCCACCAAGATTCCAGGGAGATCCTGTGAAGCTAGTTGCTGTGCAGAGGGTGAGACTCGACGAAGGAAGCTCCTGACAGGTGAATGTATAAAACTTTGCAAGTGAAGTGTAAGATCCCAGGCATGTGGAATATCTGTGAGCTTGGAACTCTTATCATGCTACCATATACCCCCAGTATCAGACATGAACCTATATATTTTTTTCTGTTTCCACTAATATGTTTCAGTCTGGCTTTAGTCCCAATGTTCCTTTGCACATCCATTCTTCCATTTTGGAATGGGAATATTTACTTTGTCCCACTGTATATTAGAAGAATGTGATTTTCTTTTTATTTGTACAGAGGCTCATGGCTAAGAGTTTGCCTTGAGTCTCAATAGAAACTCGGGGCTTAGACTTTTGACCAGGACTAGAACAGTTAAAGCTATGGAGACTGTTGCTGATAGACTAAATGTATTCTGCATTATAAGATTATCATAAGCCTTTAGGAAAAAATAGTTTATAAGTTGGTGGTTTGACTCTAAAATGTTTCACACAGGCTCATAGTTTGAATATTCACTCCTCGGTTTTGATGGAGTTATTTTGAGAAGACTGAACTTTGAGAGGCAGAGCCCAACTGGAGGAAGTAGATCATTGGGCAGAGGAGACAGGGTGCTATCTCTGTTTCCTGTCTAGTTCTCTGGTTTTGGCCTACTATGATGTGAGTAGTACCCACCACACACTTTCACCATCATGAACTGAGCAGTTCTGCCATGTCTTCCTCGCCATGATAGTCTGAAACCCTCAGAAATGATGAGGCAAATACACCCTTCCTCCTCTAAGTTGTTTTATGTCAGTTAATTTGATTATAGAGTTAGAAAAGTAGCCAGCAGAAGTTGCAAGATAAAAATCACCACACAAATACAAATATATGTACATTATATATATATCAAAAAACAAATGTGTAAAACAAACTTTAAAACACCATACCATTTAAAGCTGATTGAAGAAATGAACTATTTAGATTAAGTCTAACAAAATATGTATAATTTATATCTGGAATTATAATAGGCCAATGGACAAATCTAAGGAGAAACAAATGGAGTATTACCATGTTAGTAGACTGGAAAACACTAAGGTTCAGTGTATGATTTTGAGTCAGGCTAATGATAGAATGAGTTGATAGGAATATACATGAAGAAAAAGTATCCACAAAAGAACACAGAGAGATTTTAATAAACTCCAGAGAGGGTAAGATGTGGGGCCTCCCTACTTCCAGTAAGAAAGCTGAAAGAAACAGAAATAAAGAGGCACAGATAATTTCCATAGAGATAATAACTAAGAAAATTTCAGATCTGATGAAAGACACTAATGTACATAATTAAAGGCATTTCAAAGCAATGCAAGTAAAAGAAATTCATATAGATAAAGGTAAAATACGAATACAGATTGCTTCCCCTGAATGACATACTTATACAGTACTTCTCAACAGCAACAATACAGGACAAGAGAACAATAATTTGATAGTATTGAAGAAAGATAATATTTCGACCCATTTATTTTATACCCAGTGAAAATATCTTTCAAGGTTATAATTTAGAATGAAGTCACCAACTTAAGGAAATCCCAGTAGGTATATTCTGTCTGATGGATAGTGTGGTGGTTTGAATATCCTTGGCCCATAGGGAGTAGTACTGTTGGGAGGTGTGCCCTTGTTGGAGGAAGTGTGTCACTGTGAGGGTGGCCTTTGAGATCCTCCTCCTGGCTGCCTGGGAGGTAGTCTTCTCTTATTTACCTTCAAAGCAATATGTAGAACTCTAAGCTTCTCCAGTGCCATGCCTGCCTGGATGCTGCCATGCTTGCCTGGATGCTGCCATGCTTCCTGCCATGATGATAATGGACTGAACCTCTGAACTGTAAGCAAGCCCTTATTAAATGTTGTTCCATATAAGAGTTGCCTTGGTCATGGTGTCTGTTCACAGCAATAAAACCTTAACTAAGACAGTCTCTTCCAAGACAGATAGATTGATGTGCAGGAAGAAAGTACAAAGGCAGCAGGAACTGTGGACATAAGTTTAAATGATCACTGACTACATTAAACAAGACAATAAGATCTAACAGGAAGAAGAAATGCATTTTTAAAGCAGCCAGAACAATAACCTGTAAGTTAGGAGATGCTAAACAGAGCAGCAGAACCCAGGAGCCATATTGGGAGCAAGGTGGTAATGAGTTTTGTTTCTTTTGGTTGTAAAACTGTACAAATAGTTTCTACTCTAGGAGACAGAGAGAAAGAAATAATAAAAATCTAAATAGTCAAGGAAAGAATAAAAGAAGTATAGACTGTGTGCAAGAAAAATAAAACACAAAATAACATGATACCTTTTAAATGCAAATACATCACAATAAGTAAGTGAATTTAATGCTCCAGTTTAAAGTAAAAACTGGCCAAGCTTGTCTGAAAATGCCGTAATGGGCTATAAACAAAGGCTTGCCTTTAAAAAAAGTATAGATATGTTGAAAATTAAAAGGTGGAAAAATTGCAAAGTGTGGTGATAACATACCTTTAATCCCTGCACTAAGGAGGCAGAGGCAGAGGCTGATGGATTTCTGTGAGTTTGAAGACAGCCTTGTCACATAGAGAGTTCTAGGATAGCCAGGGCTACATACAAAGACCCTGTATTCAAAGAAGAAAAATGTAGACAAATGCATATGCTACGTTGATATTATTATCAGACAGACTAAATTCTAACACAATCTTACTAGCAATAAAAAGCTTCATATAAAGACAGACATTATAAATGTGTATTCACCCAGTCACGTATATTAAAATCCATCAAGTGGGAGGCTATCCAGGGTGGAGCTGCACCCTTCTAGAGGAGAAGGGGAGGAAGAGGGAGGGAAGGACTGGTGAGGGAGCAGACAGGGGCAGCAGTCAGGATGTTAAGTGAATGAATACATAAATGGGGAAAAATAAAATACATCAAGTGAAAGTTTTAAAAGGGGAAAGAAAAAGAAAAATAGAAAAATCCATATTAGTGGGACATTTTCTAGCTTTTTGTGACTAATTCCATAGCCTGACACAAATCTAATAACAGATTTAAACAAAGCCGTCACCTACCTTGTCTCATGGACACACCAAGCATCTACAGAATGAACAGACACACTTCTTAAGCACACATGCGAGGCTCCTCGACCCTGCTCATGGACCAGCGTAGAAAGCATGGAAAGGAAGACCACACATTTCAAGAGACTGGATCCATTTACACTGTGTCCTCTGACTACCATGGGACTAAGCTAGACATTATTACCGAGAATATAGAGCCCCTGAAACCATGATATGCGTGATTAAGAAAAATGTTCCCGAATAACTATTCAAGCAGGCATCACAGTGGAGGTTAGAAAAGGCTTTGGACTAGGAGACCACGAAAGCGCAGATATCAAAAATGTGTCGGGAACAAGGAAAGATGTGGAATTTTAAAGTCTGAATTGTGTGTTTTAGGAAAAAGACAAACCTCAAGTTAATTAGCTGGGCAGATACCATGAGACGTTAGCAAATGAACAGCAGGAGAGTAGACGGGCAGAGTACATAAAAAGAAGAAAAGAAGTTGGTGAGACAGAAAACAAACATTTAGCAGAGAAAAATCAATATACCATGAGTTGACTCTTTGGAAAGACTAACAAAATAACAAGCCTTGCAGTCCAAGGAAAGGGTCAGCGGCCCAGCGTGAGCCATTTAAAGGGCCCACGCTGCAGAACTGGGTGCCGGTAAATTGATAACTTTAAATGAAATGGAGAAATTTCTGGGAAAAAAATGTAAGTTATCAAAAATCATAATGAAGAAATGAAAAATCTGAATCATCTTCTAGCCATTGAGGAGATTAAATCAGTAGTACAAATTTTTCATGCAAATTACACTCCTGACTCATAAGATTTGGCTATCGAGGTTTAGCCTAGGGGCAGAGTGCTGCTCTAAGTGAACATGATCCCCCTGAGGAGAGAGGGAAAGGAGAGGGGAGGAAACAGAGCGGGAGAAGAGGGAGAGAGGAGGAAGAGAGGGAGCAAGGGTTTCACCGGTGAGGTCAATCCTTCAAGCAACCCTTTTAGAATACAGAGGAGGAGCCTTGACTGAGAAACCCGATCAGAAGAACCTTAGCCCTGTCTCCATTCTAAAAATAACCAGCAACCAGAACCCGTCAATACACAGGGAGATAAGACAAAGCCAGCATGGTGGCACACACCTTAATCCCAGCACTCAGAAGCCACAGACAGGTGGGTGGGTATCTATGAGTTCCAGGCCAGTCTGATCTACATAGTGAGTGTCAGGCCAGCCCAGTATACATAGTAAGTTCCAGGCTAGTGAAAGCTGCAAAGTGAGACCTTATCTACAGGGAATTATATAAATAAACACATACTGAAATACACAAATAAATTGTACTTTATGTGGGACTGGAGAGATAGATGAATGGTTTTAAAGCACCAACTGTTCTGCAGAATGCACAGGTTTCATTCCCAGTACCCACAATGGCCTGTGACTCTAGCCCCCATGAGCTCTAACGCCCCCTTATGGCTTCCACAGGCTCTTGCACACACAGACTCTCACCTTCTCCCAGGTTCTCTCATACACACACACACACACACACACACACACACACACACACACAATTAAATAATAATAATTAAAAATAAATAAATAATCTTAAAATAATAATAAGCTATCTTGCCTTACCTGAGATTGCTTCAGGAATGCAGTGTTAGTTTACAATTAGAAAATTAATCAGTGTTCTTACCCAGTGGTAACTGACCAGAGGAGAAAAACTACATACTAGTTGGAGAAGAGTTCACTCTGCTGGCTAGTTTTATGTCAACTTGACACAAAAGCTAAAAGAATCTGAGACTTTAAGAAAGTCTCAATTAAGAAAATGTCTCCATAAGACCAGGCTGTAGGCAAGCCTGTAGGGTATTTTCTTAATTGGTGATTGACGGGGATGTTGTCATCCTTGGGCTGCTTGTCCTGAGTGCTATAAGAAAGCTGGCTAAGCCAGCCTTGGGGAGCAAGCCAGTAAGCAGCACTCCTCCACGGCCTCTGCATCAGCTCCAGACTCCAGGTTCCTGTCCTGCCTAAGTTCCTTCCCTGACTTCCCTCAGTACTGGACTGTCACCTGGAAGTATAAGCTGAAGTAAACTTTTTTTTTCCTCTCTAAGTTGCTTTGGTCATGGTGTTTCATCACAGTGATAGAAACCATAAGATTGTGACGAAACCTCTTAAGCCAGATGTCACAGGAATGTCTCTTCAGTAGCATTGTTGGGGTACACAGGCTCAGTCAGTTGCCCTCAAAGGTAAACCTTGAACCAGTTTGTCTCTCATCAGGTAAATCCCAAGTAGGCTCCCAAAGTCCATAGGCAGTATCCACTGCTAAGCAGCTCAGCCTACCCTCTTCCCATCAGCCTCTCTCTCAGGCTTCCCCTTCATTAGCTGCACATCACTCCAGAGTCATGACGTGCCTACACAGTCAGGGCACATCCCATCACCACCAACCCAGCCTCGTTCCAAACTCCCTCTGTCCTAGTTTGCTGTGATAAAGACCATGACCAAAAGCAACTTGAAGGAAAGGGTTTATTTTTCTTAGGGGTTATATAAGTTCATCACTGAGGGAAGCCAAGTCAGGAACCTAGAGGCAGGAACTGGAACAGAGACCATGGAGGAACACTACTTCCTGGCTTGTTTTCACTCAGCCTGCTTTCTTATACCACGTGGCACCACCCACCTAGGAGTAGCACTGCCCACAGTGGGCCGGGCCTTCCCATATCAAATAGTCAATCAAGGAAATGCCCCACAGACAAGCCCTCAGTCAGATCTGATGGCGTCAGTTCCACAGTTGAAGTTCCCTCTTCCCAGATGACTCTAGTTTGTGTCAAGTTGACAGAAACTACCAGCACACCCTCCCGTTGTTTTCTAGTCCCAGAATTCTCTTTCTGGGAGACAGCTACCACAAATACAGTGTCTACAGAAAGGCACCTCATGATGGCCATCCAACATCCTGCTGCCAGTCGCCCTGTGGTCTGCTGTCTGAGCTCCACCCTTACGGCAACCCTCTCAATAAAGCTTCCATAGAGGACACTGGAGGGGCGGCCCAGGGTCACTGAGGTAACACCCTGGCCCTTTCTTGCAAGCTTTTGACCCATCAGGAGGACCCTCCAGGGTCTGCTCACACTCAGAATAGAGGGGTAAACTCTGAGCAGATGCCTGCACTGTGCTGCCAGGTGACAAGTGTCTATCCCTCTTCTCCCTAGGGATGTACCAGGTGATTGAGGGCATCATCTCACCCGTCAATGACAGCTACGGGAAGAAAGACCTGGTGGCTTCCCATCACCGAGTAGCCATGGCCCGGCTGGCCCTCCAGACGTCTGACTGGATTCGGGTGGACCCCTGGGAGAGTGAGCAGGCACAGTGGATGGAAACGGTGAAGGTGCTGAGGTAACAGAGTCGTGTTGTTCACCTGCAGCATGAAAGGATGGGACAGCGCTGTGGTGGCTCCAGGCAAGAGCAGAGAAATGCCTTGGCTGACAGGGATTGAGACCCACGGAGTCAGACAGGTCCCTAGGCAAGAATAAGGGAGAACCTTCTGCCATTTGAGAGAGTTTTGTGTCTGAGGACTGCAGCATCAGGCCCTTTGTCACCCATTTAGCAGCTCTGTGACTTCAAACAGGTAACTTAACCTCTCTGAGACCTCTTCATCACTTGCAAAATGAAGACAATATGATTGAATGACAATTTTTTTTAGACACTTTCCTGGTGGAAGACTAACAAATCACCTTCCGTAACTGGGGCCTTAAACTTCCCGACGTTGACAAGTTTGAAAACTGAGCCTGTGTAATAAGCTGTCCTTTCAGCTTTCTCACTAGACGTAGACTTTATGTAAGAGGAAAGGAGTTATTTTAAGAGCGGAAATCATTACTCTAAGTTACCTTTTGTCTTTTGAATTCATAATAGCATTAAACATAGTCCGCAGAGCTGTTTGAAAGTCCTGGTCCAGCCCTTCCCATTACAACAGCTGTCCTGGTTGTCAGAGGGGAGTAAGGTTCATCACTGGTGACAGGCTGCTCTGTGAGAAGGCACCGTAACACTGGACCTATGCCATCATACAGGTTCTGCACCTTCTGTTAGGGAAGAGACCACAGTGAGCATTCAGCTAATCCAGTGCCACCTCAGAACCTGCTGCCAAACCGATAGGATAAATGTTTAGTAACCGTGTAGATACACGCTCTCTTCTTTTTAACCACCCACTGGCATAGCCAGATCTCTTACTCTGAAGACATGCACCTAGCGCGTCCTTTTAAAACAAGCCTTTCTCACCACTCGCTCCTCTAGGCTAATCAACAGGAGCAGAAGCAAGGCAGCAGATTATCCAGCAAACCGTTTAGCTTTAGTAAGTACTCAGGAATTAGGGCTTTCTCCCCATCCCCGAGAAAGCCACAGCTGTCTGGAGTGTGCGTGAAGCCAGATTTAGCTGAATGACTTTATGTAACAAGTGAGTCAGCCTCCTCGAGCCTCAGTTCTTTACCCAATAAAGTAAGAAGATCCACACCTCCTCAGCAGGACAGGGTGTGGTTTTGATAAGATGGTGCAGACAAATGAGCTGGTGGATAGTAGACACTAATGTCACCTGCCTTCTCCACATCTGTAATGCTGGCTGTGGTCTGTCCTCAAAACCAGAACACCATTTATGGACACATAGGTGATAGTATAGTAATTTCATGGTACTTCTATTTTAGAATGTAGATGTGAGCAGAGATACTATGAAACACACACTTTCTCTTTTCCCCTGTGCCTTTAGTCAAATGCTTCTAGACACTGGACACACAGCAGACTTCCTAGGTTCACAGCCGAGGTCCCTCCCCAAAGGCTATGATTCCATTGGTTTGGGTGAGGAGGGGAGAGATTTATTATTTCCGTTGTTCCTGGTGACTCTAACATGTATTTAGGCTTGAGCCCCACAGCTTCAGTTACTGAACAAGAGAATCAGGATTCTGGGAAGTGCTGGTATTCACTTAAAGAGCAGTTGACACTGGTCACAAGCTTGGCTGCCAAAATCACTTAGAATATTTCTTTAAGGCTCTCTCCAAACGCAAGGCCTTCAGATCTGCTGGCATGGACCCTAACCATAAGCATCTATTTAAAGGTTCCAGATGATTTCTGTTGTGCTGGTGTGGTTGAGACTTATGAACAGAGTCAACAGTTTCTTTGAATGGATAGCTGATTAACTTTTTTCCCCTGCCAAAGGTTGAAAACCAGGCTAAAATTATAAGTCAAGTGGTTTTAGAATCATGGTAGAAGTCATCCCCATCATCTTCTGCATTTAATGTCCTCTTGATGGTGGCCACAGTGGATCCTACAACAAACATGACAAAGGTCACCATGATACTAGTTCCCTAAGGGACTCATGGGAAACTCTACATCCTGCTGTGTTGTTCACTGTTCTGCTGATGCTGTAATGTCTAGGCCAACTTTAACGACAGAGCCTTTGGTATCTGAGCTTGCCACTTTTTCCTTACAGTGAGAAATAACCAAAAGAAACGATTTGACAAGAGATTGTCTCATCACTCACACTTTGAAAGCTTCCAGCCCAGATCTAGCATAGCAATTTCTGGCCCATTGTGAGGCAGAACATCAAAACATAAGGGTGTGGTGGAACCAACGTATGTATTTCATGGTGGCCAGGAAGCACAGAGACAGAGAGGAGCCCAGAATAAGGCCCAGATTCCCAAAGACTTATCCCCAGTGACCTATTTTCTTCAACTAAGCCTCACCTCTCAACCCTTCAGTCATTTCCTGAAAAAAAAAATGCTATCAAATTCAAACCTACCAGTAGTCATTGCTGGTAAGATGAGAGCCCATCTTTCAATGACTGCATCTACAGCTAAGGCCTGAGCCTTCAACATATGGACCTTAGAGATTACTCTCTATCACCAACCGTAGCAATAACTTACCTTTTTCTCATGTTGTGGGGGAGGCCTTAGTCAAAATGACACTTCATGTGGTCTGTCCTTCACCCACATCACCTCATGAACCCACTGCAGACTCGACCTCCCAACTCGACCTTGAGGCTTCATTTGACAGATGAGAAGCCTCGGACTCACAGAGACATCCAATTGATCACAGTCACACAGCAAATAAGCAAGAGGCAGAGCTCTGGCCATTGAGCTCTGAAGCCATACCAGAGGCAGCCTTCAAAACCATGCTGTCTGGGAATAGGAGGTGGCTGAGTTTTCACTTGTCATAGTTACCCTTTGCTGGAGCATCCCTGGGCAAGCTTTGAAGCCACAGAAAACCATGCTCTCAGAGTCAGTTCAGAGGCCTAGGGCTGGGCACAACCGGGTACCACTCAGGCAGGCAGCAAAGAGACAGCCAGGGCCACTACCTGCAGGGAAAATGTGCTGAGTGCTGAAAGTAAACCAGCTCTCTTGAACACACACAGCTGTAATAATGCTCTGTCGAGTACCGTGAAGGCAGAAGATAAATGGACTCACAGGAGAATGCTAAGGTCACCTATGTTTGGTGAGAAAGAAAAAAAATACAGGAGTCTCAATTTGAAGACAGATTGCTTAAAAGGAAGCATGTCAAATTTGAATGAGTCTGATCACACCTAACCTGCCCTGTGACTCCAACTTGAATGAAGTCCCTTCATCTTCATAACTCCCCATTGTCAGAGGTAGGGGGAGGGGAGGAGTATGGGGCAATGTCCCCGTTTTCACTTGAGGAGCATCCATGCTGGCTGAGACTTGAAAGCACTCATCAGGGTGACAGCCAGCAGTAGGGAGGCTGGGATTCAACCCAAGCTTTCTCCCTCCAAGCCTAGGCTCTTAGCCACCAACTCATAGCATTTTAAAACACAAGTTTACGGTAAGAGTATGTGCTGGAGCTAGCTGGAGGCCACAGTGCCAGGGCTTACTGTGTATAGCTTGTACCTTCACCAAATCCTGAAATCAGGCATAACCACTTAGGCTTTCCAAAGGAAAACGCATGTTTAAGCTTGCATCTGTCTGTTTTTGAGAGCTCATGCCTTTGGCACCCACTCAGTGCTTACATCTGTATTCCCAATAGAGAGTTATTGAGACTCGTGGACAGGGTAGCATCAGGCTTCATTCCCTACTTCCACCCAGCTTTCGTAGAATGTGGTAGGACTCTGTGGTGTGTGCTTCCGGTCCTAGCCCTACCTGGCACATGATAAACCACTCATGGACTGGTCTAAGACATGTAGAAGGGAATCTTAAATCCTGAGGTGCTGGGGTGGCGTTGGGGGTCTAGAATACAACACACCCAAACCTGTGTGTTTACACCACAGGCACCACCACAGGGAGCTGCTCAGATCCTCAGCCCAGATGGATGACCCAGACCCCAGCAAAACACCATCAGCCTCTGCAGGTGGGTACCAACCCCTCCCCCATCTACAATGGGGGGGGGGATTCAGGAGAAGGGTGAGGAACCAATTGGATTTGTCCAGCCCTCTCAGCTTGGATAATGAACTTGAGTCCTCCCTGGTAGTGTAAATATGTCCAAGGTCAAAAGGTCAATTAGACACTCTACCTTTCCCATGCTCACCTCAAGCCCCTTAATTGTGGTGACTTGAGATTTACTGTCCAAAGGAGTTTAGCCACCCTCTGATTTGTCTTGTGACATGGATTACAAGTGAGGACCACACAGGGACAAGCTGGTGACTGATGCTGGGGTTCTTTAAAAAGCCTTAGCCTTTTGAATTTAAAAGGATAACATTCAGATGAGAGAGGCACCTGCTAGCAGCCACTCAGTGAATTCCTCAAAGGAGCAAACTTAACTTCAGGGGAACTTGAGGTCCTCCGGGGTGATCTTCTTAACTCAGAAACTCTGATCTCTACTTGTTCCTCTCCTGCTTGGAAGAGGCAAGGCCTCTGACTTGAGTCTGAGAAGCCCTGATGTCTGGGCCCAGAAGAGTGTCTCTCTCCTGCAAACACACAGGAATATAGGATGGGTGTGAGAAGGAAGGACATGACACAAGCTTCAGCTCACAAAATTCCAGCAGGTCACTTGCATGGCTTTCTCCTACAGGGTTCCTAACTCTAGTTGGTGGGACACTCTCATATCAAAAGAGTTCAATAAATGTACCCAAAACTGTTTCTTCACTGTGGGGATTTCAGAGCCTTTACCATGTCCAGGTGCCTTGTGACTTAAGGAGAAAAGGACAGAGCCTGTCACTTTTTAACCATGGCACTCGTACAATGTCTGATGGTCCTCAGAATTCTGAGAATATTCCCAAATACACCTCAGAAAGGACTTGAGAATGTCCTTGGGTCCAAAGCTTGCCATGTAGCCCTCAGACGTCAGCCAAAAATTACACATAGCAGAATTAATGTGGTTCTTGTAGAAACATGAATTGCCAAACCACACTCCAGACCTGAGTGGGAGGGACTCTGATATAATCCATACATGTACTATGTTCTGTATCCTCTGGCCTGTCCTCCTTCCCTGTGTTGGCTCCTCTGTTCCAAGCCACTCCTCATCATAGACAGGATGCTGTGTCCTGTCTACACCTCCTTCTACAAAGTCCCGCATAATGCTGGTGGACACTACAAGAGCCAGGCTCTGAGCTCACCGGGAGGGCAGGCACTACAGCACCCCAGCCCATGCCTTGTGGTGGACAAAGGCTGTCGGTGGAGGGAAATGGGGGCATTAGTGTGAAACGCTGCCATATAAAGGAGCAGATTGCTGTACCCCTGTTTACAAGACCAGTAGGATGTGGAGGTTGGAGGCATTTCGAGGCAGGAAGTGTCAGCACGGGACATGGTAGACCTATGAAACATCAGAGACGGCACAGAGAGGTGGGGCATCCAGAGGTGAGTTAGGGATGCCATGCAGAGCCCTACCTCTTGTATTGCCTCTCTGCAGGTGGTCAGAGAGCCCGTTCTCTTGCTTGGGACCCACTGCCCCCCTTCTTGCTCCTCCTTGGAATTCCTGCCTGTCTTATGAGGCATCCAGAACACACATTCCCACTAGCTGCCAAGCTTTTGAGTTCACCCTTTACCAAAGCCCCCACCTTACATCTGTTCTCTGTTTGTCTAGGGGTTCCTATCTCTAATGGACCCTATGTTTGGATTCTTTCTGAGACCCTCCTGCCTCAGCCTCCAAAGTGTTAGAAGTAAAGGCATGTGCTGCCATCCTAGCTTTTCTTGTTCGTGTTATATAACAGGGTCTCATTAAGGAGCCCTGGCTGGCCTCGAACTCACAGAGATCTGCCTGCCTTTAACTTTCCAGTGCAGAGATTAAAGGCATGGGCTGCCACACCTGCCCCATACTCCATTAAAAAAAACTATTTTTATGAATTCTTGAGAGTTGTATACTTAGTATTTTGAACATTTGTATCCCCTTCACCCATCTCCTCCCAGATCTACTCCCCCATTCCATACGCAACCAACTTTGTGCTCTCATTCTTTTAAACCCATTAAGTGGGGCTGGAGAGATGCCTCAGCAGTTAAGGGCAGAAGCCTTGCAGAAGACTAAGGTTTGGTTCCCAGCACCCACAACCATGTTGTAACTCCAGTTTCAGGGGAATTGATGCCCTCTTCTGACCTCAGTAGGCTCTTGAATGCACATCATACACGTACATACACTTAGGCACACACACATATACATAAAATAAATGTTTTTAGACACATGAAGCCCATTAGTGCTGTCTATGAACTCTTGAGTGTGCAGCCATCAGCTGGAGCATGTTAGACTTACCAGGGCCACACCCTTATAGACACCTAACTCTCCCTTTCCTGGAAACCATCAATAGCTTCTCAGTTAGGAGTAGAACTTCATGCCCATCTACCCTCTCCATGCTGAGATTTGCCTGGCTTGAGCTTACACAGAACTTGTTCATGCCGTCACAATGCCTATGAGTTCATATGTGCCACAACCTTGCTCTGTCTGGAAAACACAGTTTGTTGGTAGTTATCGTCTGCCTCTGGCTCTTACCGTCTTTCTGTCCTGTCTTCAGAGTCTTAGGAGGAGGGGTGTGTGGTAATAGATACACCATTTAAGGCTGAGCATTCCACAGCCTCTGTCTGTGCCTTGACCAGCTGTGGGTCTCTGTGTTAATCACCATATTCTGCAAAAAGAAATTCATCTGATGAGAGCGGAGGGATGCACAACCCTGTGAGTATAGTGAGCCATCATAGGGAGTAGATACAATGCTGGGTCCCATGGTAGAACACTGGCAATAGGTTCTTCCATAGGGGCTCCGACCTGACTACCACAGATTCTTGGCCCCAATAACTGCCTAGCCACTACACACACACATACACACATACACACATACACACACACACACACACACACACACACACACACACATCTTTTCTTTTTTTTCAACTTTTAATTTTGAGACAAGGTCCCACTGAGTTGCCCAAGCTAAACTTAAACTCTTGTATCCAAGGTAGGCCTTGAACTTAAAATCCTCCTGCCTCAGCCTCTTGACTAGCTCAAGCTGCAGGCCTATACCAGGAGGCCCAGCTATCACAACAGTTAAAAGCAACTAGGAGTTTAAATGTAAAGAAACACTGAGTCCATTCCGCTGTCTGCATCAGAAAAAGAATCCATATCAGAAGTTTCAAGAGATGGAGAAACACCCAGGGAGTAGGGAAACCACCGTACGATAGCATATGTCTAACTCCAGATAAAAGTGAGTGTAATTCCGTATTGTTTGTGTGTCTGAATCAGTATGGAAACCTAAGAAAATCCACAGAAATGTTGATGGCTATAGAACCCAGAACCAGCCTTATGGGTTGCTGTTGCTGTTCTCAGTTTTAAACACTTACAGTTTCCATATGTTCCATCGTGAACACGTTTCATGCTCATCATCAGGAAAAAGGAGAAAAAACAAAAACAAAAAAAATGAACATTTTCATATAGGAAGGCTGGTTTTCCTCAACATAAGCTTGGCTTTTGATGGGCTGCCACATATGTTACCAGTGACATATTTATTTCTAAGGGCCACTTTGGGAGCTGTGTGTTTTATTGTGTGTTTGTCACACTCTGGAATGGCAGATTACATGCTGAGCTCAGCACTGGTGGCAGCGGGATCTGGGCCTAACTGTCGCTTCTGTAATTGGCAGGCCTTCCTGGGCTCATCTGTCCTCACATGGATTTCTGTGATCCTGGATGCTTGGGTGACATCCTGAAATGGGTGACACCCCAAGGCCTTTAATGACAGCCAAGCTCACTGTCTGTAGTCTGTAAGGGTGGCCCTGCCCTTTGCTGTTAGGGCTGAGCCTGACTTAGAGAACCCTCTCTCTGTGAAAACAACAGGCACCCAATCTTATGCCCATTTCAGCAGGCTGGTTAGTCTGGGCACTGACTGCCGAGTGTCATTCCTAGGTTCATCTCTGGTGTCCTTCTGTGTAGATCTCTCACAGTGCGATGTCATGCAGGATGTCACCATCCGTGGCTGTCCTCCTATGTGGATCTCTCACAGTGTGCTGGCAGGATGTCATGCAGGATATCATTGTCCATGGCTGTATTCATACATAGCTTTGACAAGCTGTCTCCCCACCTGTCACTTCCCATAACTTCCATGGAGCCTTTACTGCCCCCGTCTTACAGCTGAAGAAATAGGCCCACCGGCAAAGTCAGTTTCCCAGGGTCCCAAGAAATCTAAAATTCATACCCAGGACTGACTGGCTTCAAGATTGATGCTATTAATGCCATCAACTTAGGGCCACCAAACATTCAGACTAATGTGTTTCAGGATATTTTCCTTACAGCTTGTGTAAGTTTTGGCCCATCTGCTTCTCAAAGCCCATAGCTGCTCAACATCATAGTAGACTGAGCACCAAACAACAACATTTATATTACTGTGTGGCTGTTAGGCACGTCATACCGGCAACCTTTTCTTTTTTCATTATTATTTGTTGGGGGAGGGGGGAGGTGCCTGCATATGTGTTGGTGCACCATTCACGTGTAGTGCCCACAGAAGCCAGAAGAGGGCTTTGGATCCCCCTAGACCTGGAGTTACAGACAGTTGTGAGCCACACGTGGGTACTGGGAATAAAACCCTGGCTCTCTGGAAGAGCAGCCAGTATTAACTGCTGAGCCATCTTTCCATCCATCAGCCTTTATTCTTGAATTACATACTTTGGACTTGGACAGGTACTGGGTCTAAAACTTCTATAGCATTTGTGTGAATGAATTTGAGAAGGTTCTGTGAGGTCTGAACATGAGCAGTTATGGGCTGAGGTATATGTGGCCATGAGAGTTGATCATGCCATTGTCTTGTCTTGTAGGATAACAGGCACCTCTAACCTCACAGACATGCCTTTGATTAAGGGGCAGAGCTCAATCCTTTCTAGTCCTTTCTAGTCACAGCTCAAAGTGAATACTTTTTTTTTTATTCTCAATATTAATGATTTTACTCTCAAAATTAATGTCTAATGTGGAAGCTGAAATGTCAAAAATTTCCTCATGAAACTGACTAAGAGCATCTAGGGAGAAGAGCACATGCAGATTATACCTGTGTGTGAGGACCTGCCTGTTCAGATCCTAGCACCCAGATAAAAAGGCAGGTGCAGCTGTAGAGGCCTGTAAACCCTGCCTCGGGGCATGGGAAAGAGGAATATTGCTGGGGCTCTCTGGCACCCAGCTAACTCCAAAGTGGAAAGCTTCAGATCCAGGGAGGAGCCCTGCCTCAATGGAGCAAACAAAGAGCAATCGAGGAAGGCATTCAGCATCCTTGTCTGGCCTACACACACACACACACACACACACACACACACACACACACAAATTAAAGATGGAAAAACAGTAGGAGAAGACAGAATTGTGTTTTGTCTGTTCTCTGACCTGTAGAAACAGGCCGGATGTGCCCCAGGTCCCAGGAGATGTTGAAATCAAATAAGTATCATTGAGCCAGTTGTTGGAAAGGCCAAAGCCTTGTCTCTTATTACCTTGCAGTGATTCAATAAGTAAGAATTAGAGCAAATCCTCATAGCTGTTGGAAAATACAAATCCACGCCAAATTAGTAAAGCCTGAGTTAATGAATAATTTGTAGCAGTTTTATTGCTTTCAAAATCAGGAGGTAATTCATATGTATTGGATGGTTCTTTCTGGATAGAGGGGTAGATAAGTGGATAAGTAAACGGACTAGTGAATGAATGAAAAGCGGGTAAGACGTGACACTCTGTGCCAACCGTGGCTTCCGTCTGTCTCAACTGATAACTCACTCAGTGCTAAAATAACTCCACAAAGCAAGCACTATGAGTGTGTCCATTTGAAAGTGGATTTCACAGGAGTCACTGAATAACAGAACCAGAACCGAGCCTGAGGCATCTGGATCTGTCTGCCTGGCCACTGAGAGACTTTCGAACATCAGTCAAAGACTATTCCAGTGTCATTGACTACACCAGTATTCTGAGGCTACAATATTGGAAAAATACGTTTTCACGATGAAGGTAGCTGCTGTTGTGAGCAGTCTCCTGGCCTGTCATTTCTTGTAGGTGAGGAAGCTGAGGCCCAGCGCAGGGAGACCGGTTTCAGCCCCAGCCCAGCTCAGCAATATTTGCCCCATGGAGGCTGAACTCAGACATGCCTGTCTCTCTTCCTTTTTCCCAGGCCAGGCCTTGCTTCTTTGTAAGCCCATTCTTTGTCCATGACCAGACTCTCTCTCAGTATCTCACTATAAAGTAACCTAAACCAACCCTTTATACCATGTCTTCCCAAAATGCATGACAGCCCAGAATCTCTGCTTGCCAAGTCTTCAGGGTGACAAAGATGAAAGACCAGCCTTTATCATCTTCTGGAATCATTTTCCAGTAGTACAGGGGACCCAGGATGTGCTTCTAGCATGGGTTTGACTTTCCTCTTCAGACTAGCCAACTCCATACAAATGGTGTCAGCACATCCTTCTCTACTGCACCATGGTTTCCTGTTTGTGATGCATTTGCAGATTCTCACCAGCAGGCGGCAGCAGAAGCTAGCAGCTACAGATGCCCCACCTGGAGGCTGGCTGCCAGTTTGATCCAATCTTCTCTGCTGAGGACATGAGCTCTCTCTAGCCTTTCTGTGCCTTGGTTTCTCCCTGGCAGACCTACCTCATTAATTCGGCCTGAGAATCACATGGTTTTACACACATCATGTTGAGTAATAGTGACATAGTAAGAACCTCAAAAAACTTATGCCAGTAACTGTTCTGGTAGACTAAACTCCACAGGACTGCCACACGGACCAGCTGCCCTAGAACTCTGTCATATTGCAAACAAAAATGAAAAAGTCATCAGCTGGGATCTTAGAGACCCTTTAGTTGTCCAGAGAGCCTGTTCATTTTCACAGGGTTTTATGGGGAAATGATGGAGAAAAATGTAATAACAAGGGCTGAAGTGAATGTTGGGGTGGCGACTTATACAACGCCCACAGCTTCTTCAGCATGGGACTTTAAAACTCTCACTGCTTACCAGATAATCACATTCTAGGGACAGCATGGCCACCTCTGGGACTTTGTCTACCTTGGTCCAAAGCAGCCACAGACAAAACTTCAGTCTGAGCACTGAGCACTGAAAAGCAAAATCTTTTTTTGCTTGTCTTGACACTTTGCCAATATTAACCCAAAGCTATGAGTCTGAAATGGTTACTTATAACTGTGGGCCCCAGTATCACTTCAGATTCCCGTAATTTTTCTGGGATCCACTCTTGTTTTGCAGGACTGCCGGAGCTGAAACTCCTCTGCGGAGCTGATGTCCTCAAGACCTTCCAGACCCCCAACCTCTGGAAGGACTCGCACATCCAGGAGATAGTGGAGAAGTTTGGCTTGGTGTGTGTGAGCAGGAGCGGTCATGATCCGAAAAGGTACATCTTGGACTCGCCCATCCTTCAACAGTTCCAGCACAACATTCACCTGGCCAGGGAACCTGTTCTGAATGAGATCAGTGCCACGTATGTCAGGAAAGCCTTGAGCCAAGGGCAGAGCGTGAAGTACCTCCTCCCTGAGGCTGTCATCACCTACATCAGGGACCAGGGCCTCTACATCAATGACAATTCCTGGAAAGAAAAAGGAAAGACTGGCTAGAGAGTCTCCTGGAAGTTGGGAGTTATTTTGCTCTGGGTTCTGTGTTTGTTTCCACAGTGGTTTTTACCATGGGTGACTTCCTGCTCCAGGAAGAGATTGTGCCTGTGGCAGAGACAGCCATGTTGTCAGAGTAACTTAAATGGCATAACAGATCATAGAATTAGACAAAACCTCTCAGGTCACTAAGAAGGAGACCTGCTTACTGAGCAAATGGCAATCATGGGGGGTGGGGGGTGGGCACTGATGCTGTTCTAAGCATGGCCGGCCCCTGAACGGTCCATCACAGTCACCCTCATTCAGGTTTTTTAACTCAGGCCGGGTGCAGCATGCTGGACTTGATAGGCAGGATTTGACAGGGTGCTAATTACTGCACAGAGGGTCTTTTCAACATCCTTGTTTCAAACAGAATAATAGCAAATAAGAATTCAGAAATCTGCAAACAGCACATCATTGATTTCCGGTGTATCCTCCCTTGTAAACCATGGCCTGCTTGCCTGCCTGCCTGTGGTGTAACATAAAATTTTTGACCACCCTCTTTCTATGTTGTGGTGAAGCAATATGTGTTTAAGATCTATTTTATTATATGTATGTATGTGTGTATGTGTGTGTGTACGCACATGGGAGGGACATCAGAGTGCCTGAAGCCCCAGTTACTGGCAGTTGTGAGCCACCTGATGTGGGTGCTGGGACCCACACTCCAGTCTTATGGAAGAGCAGCAAATGCTCTTAACCACTGAGCCGGCTCTCCAGCCCCCTCAAGTGATATTTTTGATACAGCGTGTATTTTTACACTGCTATCCTCTAAACACCAGGGTTCCCAATATTCTGATTTCTAAAAAGGAACTGAAGTAAAACAGATGCCCGACTGTTTTAGAAGATCTTTTGAATGTTTTATGACTGCCTGCTTGTTTGAATATTGGCAAAAGGATAAATAATAAATTGACATCAAAAAACACTAATGAAAAGTTTCTCTTTTTTTTCCTTCCTTTGTTATATTATTAATGCCCAGGGTTCCAGCTGTTGTTCTTCCTTTTAAATACTTTGTGAAATTTGCTCCCGTTCCAATCAAAGTGGCCTGGATTTAAGAGTTTGTGTCCTGAGTACTGGAAGTAGAGGAATGTCCTAGTCACATGAACACCCAGTCACCCAGGAGGAAGTCTCAATTGAAGGATTATCCAGACCAGATTTTGGCCTAGGGGCATGTTTGTGGGGAGTTGTCCTGATTGATAACTAAATAGAAGTGTCCAGCCCACAGTGGACGACACCTGGGGCTGGCGGCCCTGAGCTGTCTGAAATCCTAGCTGAGCATGAATGTAGCAAGTCAGCAAGCCACATCCCTCCAGGGTTTCTGCTTCGAGTGGCCCTGACTTCCCTCAGTGACAGACTGTGACCAGGAGGGATACGATGACATAAGCTCTTTCCTCTTTAGTTTGCTTTTGGTCAAACTCTTTTACCACAACAACAGAGATGAAATAGAACTAGGAAGGGATAGTGTCTCAGCATAGCCCACTCAGTCTTCCAACCTAAAGCAGCAGGCCATGATTTTGTTTCTGTGCACCCTGAAAGACTAGAATGAAGTGTTCGGGATTTCTCACTCCACTCCTGGATTCATCTTTGGGCCTGTTGAAGCAGTAGCACAGAGTCTGGGTCTTCATGCTCCATCCTGGCCCATCTTGGCTACATATTTAGTGACACAGAAAAGCAATAAGGCAGGCAAGGAGGATCTGATATCCCTCTCTCCCCCAAAACTCCCAGGATTCCTGTGAGCTGTGAAACAGGTAAGTAGGAAATAGAGTACAGTGACCTCCTGTGAGGTCCTACAGACTTCTTCCCTCCTTGACTGGGTTCTCCCCTCCAAGATGTCCCTGAATGCCATGCTCACTCAGGAAAATAGGGATCAAATATCCTTGTCTAAAACCTGTCACAGCACATAGTAGGACTTCAACTCCTTTCACCACTATGGGCTACAGTTTCTCTAACTCCGAAGTGGAGGATTTGATTAGGCCTGCTCTGAATTCTTCCAACTATAGTTTTCTTTCCCTTTCTTACTTAAAAACAAAAGATTATATGTATATATGTAGTGTGTGTGTGTGTGTGTGTGTGTGTGTGTAGTTAGTTAGCTTGGATTTTGAGCTTCTGTTTTGATTTGTTTTGGTTTGTTTGTGATTTACTGTTTGGCAAAGTTTCACTCTTAATACAGACTAGCCTGGAATTTGCTAGGTAAGACATACTGGCCTAGCCTCAGTTTTTCAGCAATCCTCCTGCCTCAGTGCACACACCACCACTCCCAGCTCAGCCCTGAGTCTGTAAGACTGGGTGCTTCCATTTCAGCTTCTCAGGCCTTCTTTAGGCTCTGTACCCATCTAGCCAGAGCTTCCAAAGGTCAGGAGAATGTTTTCCTTTGTAGGTAGGAATGTTCTGTTGTTCTCCCAGGAGCTGGCTCCAAGAAGACTCTCAGGCTCCGGCAAATGGACCAACGGCGATGGCTTTCTAATGAGCCTCACTGGCCTCAGCATGGCTCATTGCAGCATCGGATGATAACTGGTTTCATTAGCTGAGGGTAGCGTTGAAACTGCACGGCACTCCGATGAGTACACCTCTCCTGTTCTCTGAGCCCCACTGCCCCACTGTTCTACGTGGGTCGAGAAGGGAGAGAACAAAATCCTGCATGGTATCCAAAAGGTGAGCAAAAGAAGGGGTCTGCAGGTTTGACAAAGGGGTCCCCAGCCTCAGCCACAGACACTGAGGGCTGTACAACTCTTTGCTAGATAATCCTTTCCTGGCCTGTGCACTGTAAGACTCCTTTCTCTATGTACAAGATACTTAACACTCCCCAACTGTAGCAACACAACTGACCAATAACATGTCAACCATTCAGGACACCAGGTTTTTTTTTCATTCCTCTCCTGAACCCCCGCTCAGTCCAATGGTTGGCTGTGAGAATCTGCATCCACTTCTGTATATGTCAGACTCTGGTCAGGAGACAGCTATATCAGGCTCCTGTCAGCATACACTTCTTGGCATCCACAATAGTGTCCGGGTTTGGTGACTGTGTATGGGATGGATCCCCAGGTGGAGCAGTCTCTGGAGGCCTTTCCTTCAGACTCTGCTCCAAACTTTGTCTCCATATTTCCTCCTGTATTTTGTTCCCCATTCTTCTCCCCTACTTCTCCCGCTCTCTCCGGCCCCACTCATTCCAGCCCAAAGGTTTTTATTTATTTATTATATTTATTTATTTATTTATTTATTACAGTGTAAACACTGTAGCTGTTTTCAGACACTCCATAAGAGGGCATCAGATCTCATTATGGATGATTGTGAGCCACCATGTGGCTACCGGGATTTGAACTCATGACCTCCTGAAGAGCAGTCAGTGCTCTTAATCACTGAGCCATCTCACCAGCCCTTGTTCCCCCTTCTAAGAAGCACTGAAGTGTCCACACTTTGGTCTTCCTTCTTCTTGAGCCTCATGTGGTCTGTGAGTTGAATCTTGGGTATTCTGAGCTTTTGAGTTAATATCCACTTATCAGTGAGTGCATACCATGTATGTTCTTTTGTGACTGGGTTACTATTTTCTAATTCTATCCATTTGCCTAAGAATTTCATGAAGTCATTGTTTTTAATAGCTGAGTAGTACTCCATTGTGTAAATGTACCACAGGACACCAGTTCTAACTGTAGTTGAGACCCACTGGTCCGAGACGATGATAGAGGTAGGGAGAGAGGGTTTTTTTTTCCCCCTTCTCTTTCTCAATTGAGGACATCAAGAATCTGCAGTATCTGAATGAGTTTCTTTCACAGAAAACCAGTGAGAGGCCCCTACCATTCATGAAGCCATGTTCACTATAGGGCACATGGTGCCATTGCATAGGAATTAGAGCACCACACTCCGACTCCCAGGCACCCCAGCCTCCGTTCTTCCCTGTCTCCATATCCAGTGTCGTTCTGGACTTGGTTTATACAGCCTAGCCTTCTGTACTGGCATCTAGAGCCTGATAGGTGGAAGCCTACAGCATAGGAGTTGATTGTTTCCTTATCATTATTGAACTTTGGCATTCCTTCATTCAAATCACATTGATTGAGACCCTCATGTGTGCCAGGGGTGTAATGGTGAACAGACAGGGTCTCCATTCTTAAGAAGCTTATAGTACAGTGGAGAACAAACAAGAACCCAGTGATCACAAGTTAAGCATATGATTGCCAACAATGAAGAGGGTTCTAAGGGAGACACTGATAGGCTGATGCCCAAGGCAGCGAGTTCTCTGTAAAGCTGTTGAAGTGCGTGCTTTGGCTCTCCAATTTCTAGCATCCTAATGATGTAGGTATCGAAGTTTCTGATTCTTGGTCTTTTTTTTTTTTTTTGAAAGGAGTCCCTTTGAACTTATATAAGATATATATAGATTCTCATAATGAAATGGGTTCTCCCTGGTGGTGTAAACAACAGAGGAATGTTATGGGTGTGTTCTAGAGACGTTGGGATGAGTGGGGACCGATGGCTTTGAAGAAGAATGGTACACGCCAAGGCCCTGAGCCAGAAGGGGCAAAGTGGGCACCATAGAGAGCTAGAGTCATCATTACTTCCTTAACAAGGTGCTGGTTACTACACTGCATCTGACATCTGATGCCCTGCATACACAGTCTCCACCCAACATTCCCATGGGTTTAATAGCCTTTGAGGACATGCCTGCACCTCGCTGGTCCACATCTGCATCCTGTGGTTCCCACCAGGTAAAACATCAACTTACATAATAAAACACAACAAAACCTATGTTTTGTATATATGTATGTATAGATAGATATGCATGTATAGATTATATATAGATGTAGGTATACATAAACACGCACACACAAATATAGCTTATTTCTGTTGCCTGCTTTGTCTCACTAACTCGTGTCACCTTCCTCCCTTAGTAGCAGAAAAGGAAAACTACACATCACTGTTCTGCTCCTGATATGTTGCCTGGCACCGCCCTGCGTACTGATTTCATGCTCCTCTCTGCTCTCTCGGGTGTCCTCTGCATCTTGATGGCCTGGGTATTTTGTTTATTTCACAAGAGCAGAAAAACAGTGGTTCAGGCTCCTGAGTAAATGGAATTTCCAGCCTTAAACAAAGGTTCTCCTATGACACTGTTCACGGCCCAGATGAGAATGCGCTGTATCCTTGCCTGGGGAAAGAAATGTTCATTTCTAATACTGTCTATATCAGTTGGGACAGAATGATGCAAAATCCCATTTCAAGCCGCTAGAGCTTGGGCTTTGCAAGGTGCGTTTGGTAATTGGGTTAATGTATGAATATGTATTTCCTTAGCCCTGTCTTTACTTTCTGTGCTGACAGTGCTGCTGCCCCTCCCATTTGTGGAGGTCTTCATACATCCTAGTATTCCATTTCAGCCATGAAGTTATTTTCTTAGCCCCAAACCTGACATTATAGATGCAAATATGAGTGACTGATAAATATATCTTTGCAGTGATTCACATAGGCACATGTCTCTGAATAGTTTAGTATTGTTTAAATAACTTCAGCACACATTGCTCTTGACAGCACAGGCTGCAGGGACTATGGGGGGGACTCTAGCGTTCACTGTGATTCATGTTTCTGAATTAGCAAACACTGGATGAGTGAGAGTTTGAGCATGAATAGTGATGTGGTCAGGACAGTAGGAAGCCAGGCTCCTGCGAGTGCTGATCAGAGGCTCTGCTGGTGGGGCTGGTCTTGCTTGGTATGTAAGAACTCAGCTTCCACGATGCTGCCCATGTTTCTTCCTGGGACACTAAGCCTGCTCTGACGCTCTGCCCCGGATGTTCATACAGTATCATTTGTGGTGAGCATCTGCCTTTCAGGTGATTGACATTTTAATAGCCATGCACTTATGCCACGCAGAAGCAGTGTTAAATGTTGCATTTTGCTTCTAGAGAATGAACAAGTATGCTCTGTTGGAAACCCCTGCCCAAGGTTCAAAGCCTGGAGTCCTCCAAGCTCCATCTGCTGTGGCTCTGCCCCTGCTGGGTCCCTTGGTTGTAATAATCATCGCCATGGTATAACTGCCGCTGAAGCTGGAAGTCCTTCAAGCAGGTCACTTAAAGTCGAACACCAGCCCAAGACACCTTACCCAAAGAAGACGTAATAGTGACATGTAGTACTTATCATTGCATGAAAAATCTATTAAATATTAGAAAAGTCCTAAGCTAAACCACAATGAGATATTATGTCACACCTACTGCAGGGAAAAGCCGAAGGCCCACGCGGTTGTGTGGGCGTAGATCTCTGTTGTGTTGTTGGTCCGCTCGTCTGTCACAGCTCAGAGTAGCAGAAGTGAGGGAAATTCGACTGGTCCCCTTCCACGCAGCACTGAGATGCTGGGCTGTGTGAAGCTGCCAGGGGATCTCCTGGCGGGGGAGAGAACTCAGTCTGATTCCACCGGGCGGGCACAGGGCTCTCGGGTGGACCCAGAGGTTGGTGTCTCCATTGGGGGGGGGGGGCAGACCCCCCCGGGGGGAAGGGGGAGCAGCAGAATGGAGACTGTGGATGTGCAGGCGCTACACTGTGAGAAGCAGCTGGCCAGAGCGAGCACGAAGAGAACCGAGGGAGAGAGAGGGAGGCCCCGGCCACGCCCCACGAGGAGTGCCCACTTGTTATACTCACTTGGGTTGGAATGCTGTAGCTTCTTTGAAGATGCGGCCCCGCAACAAAACTGCAGAGAAGTCCTCCACAACAGCAGCACGACGGCAGGCCCCAATAACACGAGAAAGTCCCGGGTTCCAAAAGCGTTATTGACATAGCGGATGATAGATGGTCTGGATGTGCACCCCCCACTTAGGCCAGGGGGGACCTGGCTTAAATAGGGAGGGAGAGGGGGAAGAGGGTCACTTTATTAGCTATGTCCTCTGGCCTTTAGGTAACTCATTGATATGGAAATCTCTTGAGGCTGAAGCCTGTAGTCACGCCCTCTACCTGTAGCCCTACGTGACTGCAAGGCACAGATCAAATGGAGATCTTAGACCCCGAGTCAGGAGTCTGGAATCCGGGGGTGTGGTGAGATATGTGCCATCTCTACACAGGCAATGGACACCTGTTGGGTCTCTGGCTATCTCTAAACCAGTGCTCTACCGGAGACCAAATCATCCTTTCACGGTCCTACAACCTACTAGAAGGAGTAAAGTCAAGCCTGCAATTGTACTTCTAGAAATCTAGAGAAATTAAAACAGATTCACGCCGATGTGTAAGTAATACATCCACAGCGTTATTCATTTAAGTAAGATAAGCAATTCACGTGTCCGTTTGGTAAATAGAGCAGCAAGTATCTTAACTCCACTCAGTCAATACTGTGTTGGCTCTCCAGATAATGAATTCCTAAGAAGTCTAGTAAAGATAGAAGGCTTATAGTGGCTCACAGTTTTAGAGACTCGGTCCTTTGATTTTGTTCTCCTCTGACTGTACTTTTCAATTATGCCTGTCTATCTTTTAAAAGTATTTAGAATTAGAATTACATTGGTTTATTTAATGGGGGGGAGCATGTGTGAACTATGCATGATGTGTATATAAAGGTCAGAGAACAACTTGTGGGAGTTGGTTTGCTCTTTCCACCATTTTTGTCCTGGGGATGAAAGTTGGGGCTTCAGACTTGGCAGTGAGCATCGTTACCCACTGAGTCATCTCACTGGTCCTTTGCCTGCCTGTCTTTCTCTTACGGATTCTCTGTTCAATATGATCTACTCTGCTATTGTTACTATGTATCTTTTTTTTAAATCCCACTAAGTGTACTTTTCAGCTCAAAGATTTCGTATTCATTTTTTAAATTCCTTTCATCTCTGTCCAGTTTCTATGGCAGAATACTGAATTGCGTCTCTGTGTTTTCTTAAAATTCTCCGTGTTTCCTTAAGACAGCTGTGTTGAACTCTGCCAGGGGAGGGGGTGTCCATATCGATAGTTAACTTGTCAGTTCTGGGTGTCTTATTTTGTCAATAGAGCAAAGTTATTGTTTCCTGAAAGTTGCTGTTTGTTGGAGCACATTGTCATCTTTTGAAGAGCAGGACATTCCTCCCAGCGTCAAGTGTGCTCCCTTTTCTTCTAGAAGTTCTATGCACACTGATTGTTTTCTCTTTGCAGACACTAGGGTTTTCTGCTCTTTCAGCAGCAGATCTTACCCTAAGCCTGTGGTTAAGGGTATTGTCAGTATTTCAGCACTAGAGGGCATCCCAAGCCCAGGCTTGTCCCCCAGTCTAGCATTGAAAGCAGGGGAATACTAAGGATGGTTGCCCATCCCTGCAGGTCTCCACTTGACATCATCATGGGCCAAGTCTCATTCACAGCCACTGACCTACAGTCAAGAACCATAAGATGTTTAAGTCTGGACCTCACCAGGAAGGGTTGAGTCCCAGGCTATGCAACTTGGTACTATATTTCCCCCCACACCTGGAAAATTATTCTGGGCTGTGCCACCCGCATTCCAGGTGTTACACAGTGTGATAGCTACTGAGAACTTAGTGCTGAGTCATCCCCAAGAGCCACAGGTCATGAAGACCAGCACAACCCAGGGACAGAACCAAGCTTCATACTGCTATGACCTGGTTCCCAATATGCAGTACTTAGGTGACTCTTATTACTACAACCAGCTGCAGGTGATCCCCACTAGAATAGATGAAGTCCATCTGGCTGGAGTGACAAGTCTCCCCTTGGCAGGCTAGGTCCAGGTCTCTAGCCATAGGCACTGGCCAGACGACAGGGCCTGTTGAGATCTGCCCACAGTTAGGTTTCATCCACATACATTAATTACTAACCTAGAGTCCCGGTCGTGTTCCAGCAAACAAAAATTTTTTGTGCTGTGCTGCTGAGGACTTAGAGGTAATGATGGGAGCCTCTCTGTGGCCACGGGGTGAAGATCTAGGGTTCAGTCAGGTTAATAGCCTGGAAACAAGAGGCTATGCACTCTGCTTGGTATTGAGTTGTATGTCGATAGCCTGGGCTTAATTCCCTCTTGTTCCCCAATGTGGAAAGCATCTCCTCATACTGCATTGCTCAGTCTGGGAAGGAATAGCAGGGCCAGCTTTTCTTCCTGCCTCTTTCAGTGTGCCTTTTCTTATAATGCTAAAAGCAATCACAGTGATCTTAGCTTATATCAAAGTTGTTCTGTGGATGAATACAAGCTCATGTTTCTTTGAGAAGACAATTACTCAAAGGCCTGCCATCTGTGTCTTACAGGAATTTCTATTCTTAAATACTTAGTGTCTCCCCCATTTCCTCCAGGATGGGGTACAGGTAACTTGTTACTCCCAAACCTAAGGCTGAGCTACACTTTATCCATTTTCCCTGAAGATTCTGGTTTTCCTATATCAAGTGATATTCCATCTTGGAGCAACCAACCCCAGCTCGGGATTAGAAAAATACCTTGGTTTTCATGTTCAAACACTGAGCTTGAAGGATACTTTTACATCCCTGTTTTCTACTAGACATCAGCTTCCTTACAACTGAATCTCACTCACAGTGTCCTCAGCCTCCATCCAGTTCTGGGAACCAGGAGAACCACAAGGGTTTGCTAAAAGGATCCATGCCCTGTAGTTTTGACAAGACCTGAGTTCTCCCGACATTAAGCTCATAAACATGTGCCCAGCTCCTGACACATGAACTAGAGAAGAATCTAATGGAATAGTTACTACCACCAAGCCAACAGTCTTGCTAAGGGAGCCAAATCAGATGGGAAGTCCTGGCTTTCACAGTAGTGTACACACAAGCATGCACATATAAATGTGCACACATGCAAATGCCACACACACATACACACAAACAAGCAAACAAGTTGTTGATGGGTCCAAGAGAAGAAGAAAGAGAATTTACCATAAAGAATACAGGAAAATAAGGCTTGAGGGAAGCAATGAGGGAAGCATTGTAAAGGCAATGAGGGAAAAGCCACCAACCCAATATAGAAAACAAATGGAGGGAGGGCTTTGGAGAACATGCTATGGTTTGACAGCAAAAAGCCTTCACTGACAAGGAACATGAGCAAACTAGAGTTTACAGAGGACATGTGTCAGACTCCTTAAACCTCCCTAGTGAGGGTGGTACCTCTGAGACACCAAGTGGTTTACCTGCGATTAGATAGGTTACGTGAGTCTAGAGTTTAAACCCAATCTAAATCTGAAACCCAACTCTGTTCATTCCATGTGATTCTATTGGTTACAAGACAGAGCAGGAAGGTCAGAGACAAGGAATGATCGTGTGCTATTTGGGCGGTGGTCACTGTTTAAGTCTGAGCTCCCGGCCTGCTTCTAGTCTTTTCAGATGCCTGGGCACTCTGCTGCCTGTCTAAAATCATGTTTGCCCTCTACTGCTTCTAAGGAGACCCGATCCAGCCTGGGGCCTTAGGTTAACTCCATGCAATCTTGGCCCATCCTTCTGAGGCCAGCTCCTCCTGGCATGGGTCAGCGTGAGCAGATCTTTATTCACTCGGAGGAATGCCTCAGAGGACTCAGTCTCGTGCATCCCAGAAATCGATGTGCGTCTGACTGGATGTCTCCCTTTCATCCCTTCATTGTATATATAACTCTGCCCCAAGATCACAAAAATATCACTCCACCAAGGTTTGTTCTTTTAAAATCTAGCCAGAGCCTTACTAAAGTACATTAATTCTTAACAGCTTATAGATTTTTTTTTTCTGCTTAGAATATATGCCCTGTGTTTTCATTTCACGTGGGATTCGGTTTCTGCTTCCATATTGATGGTGACCTGGGAGGCTTATTTCCTCTCTGTGACTCCCTTCTGTCAGCTTGCTTGTCAAATCCAGCAGGCTAGGGTCCCCATAGATCCTCACCTCACTGACAATAACAGACAATAACAGGTGGTTAAGATTCAGGGCTTCAGATTCAGAGAGAGCTAGACACAAATTCAGATTCTAGTCAATCCCGAAGTTCCCCCATGAGACTGGAACAAGTTTTTTTTTTTTAAAAAAAAAAAAAAAAAACCCTCTCCAAACATCCTGCCTCTATAACCTATGAAAATGAAGACCCAACAGTCTCATCTTGCCCAGAATTCTACAACTGAGTGTAATTAAGACACTGGTATCTGAAAAGCGCTGAACTTTGCACGGGGACTTCAGTCTTCTTGCCTCTCATCTTTCTCCATCTCTCTTGCTCTTCTAAGGATCACTGCCTGTTCTTTCTCTGTCTTCCAAGCAGCCTTAAAAGCCCATCCCCATACCCTTTATTAGCTTAAAACGGTGACCACATGACAGGTTTGCTTGCCTTTTTATCCTGGAATGGGGGTTTAAGTTCTTTCTTTGTTTCTTTCTTCTTCCTTCCTTCCTCTTCTTTCTCCTTCACCCTCTTCTCCTCTTCCTTTTCCTCCTCCTCCCCTTTTCCTCCTCTTCCTCTTCTTCCTCCTTTTTTCTCTCATACCATAGCCCAAACTGGTCTTGAACTCATGGGAATCTTCCCATCTTCGCCTCCTGAATGTTCTGGCTATAGGAATAAGCCACCACACTCCACAGAGATTTTTCTTGTTCCAAGAGATACAGGCAGAATAATGTCCCTCTCAAAGGCACCAAGGAGCTAACCTTGAGACCTGCAAACAAGTCCCTGCTATGGTTGATAACCGAGCCCCTTCACAAGTCCCCAGTGTTTCTCTCTCTACCCTAACCACCACAGCCCAGGAGTGCCACTTGTTCCTACTTGTCCCACTGTACACATACACAGGCACTGGCTTTCTGCTCTCGGCCTTGGCAGTTTTGGGCTTCTCACATTGTAAATCTCCACTCCTGTTCTTAGGACTAGGGAATGAAGAAACCCCAGTTAGGAGTATCCTTGTCTATTGCAGGCTGCCATGAACAAGCCTGCCCCTTTATTCACTCTGCATGCTGGCTCTCCCCTGAACTCCCTTCTCCTCTCTTCTTTCCTTCCCTCTCCATGCTCATCCTCCCCTGGACCCTCTTGACACCTCCTTGATTCTGTCTGACTTGAAGCTACAGTAAGAGCCACCTCCTTTAAGGAGCTCTCCTTGATCCCCAGCCGCCAGAGCCCCCCACATCTCTGATGTTCTCTCCCCCATTGTTCCTCCTCTGTGATTACACATCACAGGTAACCCCGAGTCACACAGAAGGGCACTTGAAACCAGCTCTACAGAATCCAGTGAGCAGAGGGAGCATCAGCAGAGGGAGAGAGAGCCACAGAGGTACCCACAACACCCATGGAGTACTTTGTACTCCAGTAAATCAAAACAGGTAGTCTGCCCTAAAGCCCACACATGCAACCTGACACAGCTACAAGACAGTCGGCAGCTATGACCCCCATAGTCTCAGCTGTTTACATTCTTGGTTCCCTGATTGGTGCCATCCCCAGGAGGTGCTGTCTCATTGGAGGATGTATGGCAGAGTGTGTGGGAGGCAGGCTTTCAAATTTCAAAGTCCGCTCTTCCCCTTCATCCCCAGTGCCCTCTGCTCTGGCTTCTGGATCCAGATGTGTTTTCAGCCGCTTCCCCAGAACTATTCCTACCTGTATGCTGTCATGCTCCCCACATGACAGCAACAGACTCTTATCATTCTAAGCCAATAGTAAACCCTTCTATAAGTTGCCTTTGTTTTATCACAACAAGAGAAAGCCTAACTCACTGGTTCTCAGCCTTCCTAACACTGCAACCCCTTAATAACAGTTCCTCATGTTGTGGTGACCCCACCATCAAATTATTTCGCTACTTCATACCTGTGAGTTTGTTGCTGTTGTGAATTATAATGTAAATATCTGTGTTTTCCAATGGTCTTGGGTGACCACTGTGAAAGGCTCATTTGACACTCCCCTGTAAAGAGGAGTGTCACTCCCCTGTAAAGAGGAGTGTC
>NW_021621048.1:8407639-8424083 GCF_004785775.1 Grammomys surdaster
CACTCCCCTGTAAAGAGGAGTGTCACTCCCCTGTAAAGAGGAGTGTCACTCCCCTGTAAAGAGGAGTGTCACTACCTGCAGGTGGTGACCCTGACTACCACAGAAAGCCTCCTAGGAGATCTAGAAGAGCAGGAGCTTTTGGACCTACTTAGGGTACTAGACAAAGAGACACACAGAGACAATAAACTAACTGACTAATGTGCTATGTGCCCAGCAAACCAGCTCAGAGTAAAGGTCAAGAGGACAGGAGATGTCTAAAGTAACCAGGGAAAGAAGGGGTGGCCAGACCTGTGTCCTCCCTGATGAATAGCAGCGACCTGGAGTAGCCTCTGTTGAGAACATAAGAAGCCACTCTGAACTCGGCAACAGACCAGGGCTCACTGTCCCTACTGTGTGTCAAGCACTACACTAGGCTTTGACATAAACCATCTCAGAAGACTCATCTCAGAGCACAAAGGGAAGTGTCTGGTGAGGACACAGGGGAAGGACTTTAGATTCATTGAGGGTGGCTGAGGAACCATTTGCTCAGCATTCAAACCTCTACCCAACCCTCCATTCCAGTGAGTCAGGATGACAACGACGCTGTGTGGCTTGGCTGCCCCCACACAATGTCTTAGACTAGATGTGGCCAAAGCAGGACTTATCCCTATAAGTGACTGAAGACGTGACTTCTTACACCTTTGTGTTAGACAGGGCTGGGACAGGCAGTCTTGGCTACCCAACCTGAGTTCTGCACTAACTGGAGAGGAGACACAGGGCCAGGATCTAGATAACAGCCCACAGCCTAAGCAAGCCAGAACAGACAAAGGACAGATGAAGACCAAGGCTGTGATGGGCCCTCAACTCCTATGATTTTTTTTTTCTAACCCCAGAACTTGACATCTGGAAACATCTTTGCAGAACTTTAGAGAGCTGGGACCAGCAGTGCTACTGAAAATCTTAGAAGATTCATTTCAATAGTGCTGAGGGTAAGAGTCCCTGGTGTTCAGCAAGAGAATCTCTGACTGAGTGAGAGGGGCTGAAATTCCAACCTTTCTCCCAGAGGACACTTGCCCTACCCTGAGGGGATGGTGCCCTTTCGTCATTTAGCTGGGGGAGCCATAGTTCTGCATAGAGAAGAAAGCATACCATACTTCATTCCACAGGCTCCTCGGAGCTGATCTGTGCTAAAAAAAAAAAAAAAAAAAAAAAAAAAGAAAAAGAAAAAAAGAAATATTTAGTCTTTAGTAGGTCAAAAAGTCAGACACTGAATGTCATCTCTTTGTAACACACAAGTGGCAGGTGTGTGGGTAAAGATCTTCACTGCTACTGTTGCCAATGGCAGCAAGGATCAGAAGCCACAGAAGACGCCCACTCCCACCCGCACCCCAACCCCAAGCAGGCAAACAGGAGCCGAAGCTAGTAATGGAAGCCTACAAAAGCAATGGGGAGTCTTTCCATGCACAGGTATGGAAAGGGCCCAGAATATGTTAACTGAAGAAAAAGCCAACAACGAAGTGCAGAATAGAGGAGAGGTCTGTGCTGTCCTTCCCTGGAAGAAGACAGAAACACACTATCCCGCAGAGGAGTGTCAGTCCACAGACGCAAAAAGCCTCGAGTCTCTGACCACCGCGCATAGGTTCACCTGGAGTGCTTTCTTGTCCAGTGCACATTTAATACCACCAACTTTGCGTTATTTCCTGGGAGAGCTGTGGGCAGTTGCTCTGCTCTTCATCCCCAGAGTTAAACAGATCAGCTTTTTAGGAACTGGCCAGGCTACTGATGTAGAGCTTTACACAAAGGCCTGTAAATGGCCTCTTCCTTAATGACGCTAGCAAACCTGAAGGAGACACTCAAGAGGCATATAAAGGACTCCCAGGAGGGTACCGTGAGAATTCCAGGCGGTTGAAGGACTCCCAAGGGAAGTGGGGAGGGGTACACAGAAACTAGGACCAAAAACAACCCTTCCCCTTCCACGCCTCCTCTTTCTTGGCAAGGGAGGTGAAAAGAGCAAATGGAAAGTCTGAATTGAAGGCGGCCAACAGCAGGGACAAACCTGGCCCCACACCATCTTCATCCCCGCCCCCTCCCCCTGTCCCCCGCCCCTATCCCCGCCCCACCTTCTCACACTGGGAGGAGGGATCACTACAATGGACCCTCCTGCGGGCTTTGTGTACTCTCGGAATCCAGCTGTCGCCGCCCCGCGGAGCCCCGTGTCCCCCGAGGGCGCCCATTTCCGGGCCGCCCATCACCGGGAG
The DNA here is from genome assembly GCF_004785775.1 of Grammomys surdaster. Classification (NCBI taxonomy): domain Eukaryota; kingdom Metazoa; phylum Chordata; class Mammalia; order Rodentia; family Muridae; genus Grammomys; species Grammomys surdaster. Next base: position 8,409,877 of record NW_021621048.1, read on the forward strand.
TGCTTTGGCAGCCACCGTCCCGGCCGAGCCCACAGAGCCCACAGCCGCTCTCGCCTTCTTGGTGTCAGGCGATCCCCAGTCTGTCCCCAAAATGCCTGTGGATTTCAACGGGTACTGGAAGATGCTGAGCAATGAGAATTTCGAGGAGTACCTGCGCGCGCTCGGTAAGCGTGGCCCGCGGTGTGCAACCCCGGGCTCCCCGCAGACCCCACAACCCCAGCTCAGAGCGCGGCTGCCGGCTGCCAACTAGAGGGCCCGAGCTGTTAGGGTTAAATGGTGGCAAGAGTCTGATAGCTCTCCCCGGAGGTAGATAAGTCAATCACTAGAGCAGGGATAGCTTTGCTCGTTTGTTTTTAAAGGTCCGGGAAGGGGGGGGGGGGCAAAAACAAAACTTTTTTTCAAAGGAATAAAAATGGAAAGGCAAGGCACAGGTGGCCCTCGGAGGCCGCGCGCAGATTGAGCTGGAATCACAACCTTGTTCAGCTACCTAGGAACCCTGCTACCTAGGGAATCCTTTCTTCTCTGAGTTTTCTTGACAACTCTCCCGCTGCTCTCTCCGCACCCCTTGTAGATGTCAACGTGGCCTTGCGCAAAATCGCCAACTTGCTGAAGCCAGACAAAGAGATCGTGCAGGATGGCGACCACATGATCATCCGAACGCTGAGCACTTTTCGGAACTATATCATGGACTTCCAAGTTGGGAAGGAGTTTGAGGAGGATCTGACAGGCATAGACGACCGCAAGTGCATGGTGAGGCCCCTCAAGTCCTTGGTGTCTCTCACCCTCGGGTTCTGTCCTAGAGCTGGGTGAGCTCATCTGGAGGGAGCAAAGATCTGGTAGTTGGGAAACACTGTGGATCTTCTCTCCCAGCCCCAGAGTCCTAGGGTAGGCTAAACCCGCCCTTAAGGTGTTGGTGGCTGGACAAAATCAACTGTTTAGTCACCTGTGAAGGCTCTAACTCTGCCGGGTGCTCAGACACACATGGCCTCATCGAAGCTCACCCTAACTGTGAGGAGATAGGAGCTCGTTCATTTTACAGATAAAATCAACTTAATGAATTCGGTAGAGTAGTGGGGAGGGGCTTGGAATTCTTGAACTCTTTGGTGGAGAGCAGGAAGAGAGGAGAAGGCACAGGGAGTCCTCTGCAGTGTTTTCCCCAAGTGATCTAGTTCGAGGTCTCTGAAGGGAGCAAGGGCACCTTCACCTCTGCTGGAAGTTCCCTTGCCTGCTGCTGCAAAGCTGGGATTTGACTGAGGCTCACCCTGATACCCTTTCATCCTTTCACCAAATTCCTAACCCTATGGAACAGTAGGCAGTGTCCAGAGTCAGAGGAAGAAGCAATAGGGGTAGAGGAGGCCCTAGCCCCTTCAAGAGTGGGAAACTAGTGACCCACAGACCCCACAGCAGACTCCGGAAGGTCAGCCTCGGGCCTCTGTCAGCATTCTGGGATTTCTGGGAGGCCTGGATACTCTCAATGTCTCTTCCACGATCTTTAGTCCAGACCTGGCTTGTGCCTGCTTCCAGGAGCTGCCTTGCTTTGCAGGAAAGGGGAGCTTGTTACCCTTCCCTCACTTGCCAAGGGCATTTACCCATTATAAATGTATATATCCTGCACTGTGTCACATCCCACCACAGCTCAATGAAGGGATGATTGGAAACTCCATATTAAGCCAGTGACTAGGAGGAAGAAAATTGCAGGAGATTTGAACCTTCTTATGTTGAAGGCCACACCCCACCCTACACCCTGCCAGGTTCCTCTGTGGACAAACAGCCCTTTCAGAAACAGTATAGCTAAGTTCTCAATGACAGTGGATGAAGACGGTTAAGGATCACCAGGAGGATCACTTAGGCTTATCTGCTTTTTTCTTTGGGAAGCCATCAGGCCAGTATCTAAGCCTGCCATTGGAATGATGGAAGAAGAGTAGCCAGCAGGCATCGAACTCGGAGAGGCGGTGGGAGGGAGCAAACTACTGTTCTAGGATAATGCTATACATATCTGATATCCTGCATTTTTACATTGCATGTTTACATTATGATTTATAACAGAAACAAAGCTGCAGTTATGAAGTATCAATAAAAAATAATTTTATGGTTGGGGATCACCACAACTTGAGGAACTGTATTAAAGAGTCACAGCACTGGGAAGGTTGAGAACCACTGCTCTAAAGTCCCCAGGCACCAGATGCTTACAGTCAGAAAGGATGCCTTCAGACAGGGACTGCCTTCTCTCCATTGTCCTAGACTGCTTCTGGGCCACTACATGGAATTCACATCAGATATGTCTTTATTTGGGATCACTGCGATTCTGAATATGCTAGCTTGTACTTTATTGATTGTTGTTATTGATCACCTAATGATACTAGTGAGTATTCACCGAGGGTCTACTATATGCCTGGTGATGTCATAGTTTACATCGACTCACCAACTTTATGCATAGAGCTTCCTCCTGTATTAACCTTGGGGTGAGGGTTACCTACAGGGCAGAGGGAAGGGCAGAGGGAAGGGCAGAAGGAAGCGCAGAGGGAGCAGACTGCCTCGCTTGATTGTGGTCATGACACCAGGGACACACAAATTAGCAAAGCACAGTCCGTGACATCCAGGATCACACAGTCTTTGTGTGAGACAGACACCCAAAGGTCATAACAGTCTGTGCTGTGAAGACAAAGTGGGGTGAGTCATGGGCAGGCTGGAGGGGATCCTGGGGTTCTGGAGGAAGTCCTTACTGCACTAGGTGGGAAGGACTGGGGTATGGGGAAGGCTTTGGAGCACCGAGGAAAGGGCAATGACTACCTTGTCTTAGGCCTTCCTGGTAGGTGAACAAGCAAGGGATCCTGCTCAAGGAAGCAGGGAAATGCTGGGATGATGTCATTGTTATCTTTGTTGCTGCAACACTCACGGGCACTGCTCTCTGGGAGGAGGGATTGCTGTTAAAGTTCAGGGTCACAGGATAAGCCAATTTTTAAAAGACAAACTGAATAGTAAAGAAAAGAAAAAGAAATTTAGTCAATGTGGCCATCCTGGGAAGAGGGACAAAGTAACCCATCTCCCCAAGTCCATCTTGGGGTCTTGAAGTGATATTAAGGCTTAAATAGAGAGCCTGAGATATATGCATATCTAAGCAGTCCTAACAAGGTGTGTTAGTGCCCACCACTGATCCTCACTGTCTCTTCTGTAAGAGGCTGTGACAAGTGGCTAATCTCTTCCCACTTACCTCTGGCTGGCCAAGGTTTAGGCTTTCTTTTTGCCAGAATTCGATTTCTGAGGGAATTCCAGTCTCTTGCAGATAAGAGTGTGGGAGTGGGGCCTGAGGAGGCCTAGATTAGGGGCAGGGGTCCAAGACAGTCATTCATACTGCAGTGTGATCAGGACAAAGAAGCACCCCTCTTTAGCCTGGGAGGTCAGAGACAGTTCTCATCACAAGTAAGTCTGATCTGAGTCTGGGCGGATAGACAGGAAGTAGCTGTAGCCAGCCAAACAGGAAAGGAATGAAAGAAAAACCAAGGACAAGAAAAGGGTCTGGTAAATAAATGTTATTTCAGACTTATTTCTTGCTGGGTTCTGGCCTCAGCCTGAGGAAAGGGGTAGCCAGTTTCCTGGGTGCCTAAGAGCATGGAGGACAGAGAGGGATCTGTGGGCTATTGCAGACTCATGCATGATAGAAGTAGAGGACAGGAGGAGGGGAGCACAGAGCTGGGGTTCAGGGAGCTATGGTTAAGGAAGTCCCCCCCCCCCCAGCAGGGCCCTGAAGGACAAGGTGGGAAGAGGAAATGAACAGAGCAGGCCATGCTCAGTGAAGCCCGGTGCTCAGGAAAGGTCTGGGTGAAAGGAAGCTACCCTGAGAAACCCAGTACTCTGCAAGGGCTTGTATGTAGTTGTATATGCAAAACATGGCAGAGGGACACTGGTGATGAAGACCTGGAAAAGGACCTAAATGTGATCTAACAGGGCTGCAGAGTGTCCTTACTGAGCAAGGCGGAGCCAGGCTAACATTCCTCTCCAAAGAGCCAGGAGGCTGCTGGCGCAATGTCTCTGTTTCTTCCTTTACTTAGGGAATCTTATCTGTATTCAGAATGGCAGCCAGAAGATGGAATCCAGCTTGCAGATGTATTTTGTTTGGCCTGCACAGTGTTTGAGCTGGTTGCCAATGAGGGCCAGGGATTCTAAGATTTCATAGGGAGAAACAAAACAAAACAGAAACCTGTGTCTGACTGTTCTTACAAGACAAAACATTAAGAGCTGAAAACACCAAGCTTGTGTTCTGTCTCCACTGTGTGGGTCTCTTGAACACTTGCCAGTGCCCACTTTATGTGAGCAGCTTGCCGTCATCCTCATCCACCTTGGTACCAGAGGTCCAGGGTCAAGTAGTAATTTGTGGTGTTTACTCTGCAGCCCCTGCTTTGGGGGACGGTGGCATCTTGCTATACATATACTATATATGCCTGTATAAAAAGCACAAACGAGGTGCAAAAGACCATAGGTCACTGGCTGTAGTCTACCTCCCCTGCCGCCCTTGACACGGCCTAGAATTGCATGAGCTGTCTCTGTGTCCCTGGAGTTCTTAGCCCACATTTCCAGTCTGGTCAGTGAAGATCCTCCGGGACCGTAGCACAGCAGCCACCTCAGGACTGATAGATGTTTGAACCCAGTAGGTGCCCAGTCTCCTTTGTCCATACTGTGCAGTATCAGACAAGAGACCAACCATGAGTGTCAGATACAACTGACCTGCGTATTTGTCTGGGTGGGGCTCAGACAGGTAATTGTTCTTCAGCTTGAAATAGAGTCCCCACTTCTAGTCGAGACAGTCCCTAAAATCTTTCCATTCTTGTTCTCAGCTGCCCCTCTGTAGTGAGTCGATCCTATGGAATGAGACTGAGCCTCTGCTAGGAACCAGCAGTGAGCCTGTTTCTGTGTGCTGGTGGCAGAAGGGCCATTTGTCATTTCCCAGTGGACACCAGGTTGGGGTTTCCCTGGAAGAGGCCTCTTTGTTCACTTGGGTCTGGCACCGCCTCCCTTGGCTTTGGCCTGTCCTTCATATCTAGCTTTGAACTCAGGATGACCCCTCCACAGGGCCTGCCTTTCACTCCCAGCACTTGGCCCTCTGCTGCTTTCTTTGTTTTTATTATAAAAGGGAAGGGGGGAAACCAAATGGAAGAGAATGAAAGGGAAGGAAAGGGTCCCTTCCCCCACTCGGCCCATACCCTACTCCTCAAAACTTATTACTGCTACAATTTCCAGTGGGTCTATCTGGAAAGCCTAGCCACATGTGTCTATCTACCAACTGGTCAGCTGGCCAAAATAGCAACCTACGGCTAGAAGAAGGAAGAGGGAGAAGAGGAGGAAAGGGAAGGAGAGAAGAGGAGATGGGAAAATTATATTTTTCTGCACATAGTTTTTTTTACTCCATGATGTTTTTTAGGTATCTCTCTTTATCTCTACTTTCAGATGCTTTTCAATCTTAAAAAAAAAAAGCATCTGTGTTCCCTTCCCTTCCTAACTTCCTTGCAAAGGCTCACTTATGCCCATTTATCCATTCATCCAGCCAGGCATCTAATTATATATGGCAACACATGAAATCCATCAAAAACGCTGTTAGCACTCTGGTTTAAAGTCTTGCCAGCTTCCTGATCCTGTTCTTGACCCAGTAAAGAGATCTTTGGGTTCTTATGTTAACAAATATTCATGGCAGTGGTGAAATTAATGCCTCAGGCTATGTAGCTCAGATGCTGTTGGATTTGGGAGCCTTCTGAGAGCCACCCCTGGCCAGACCAGGCCCTAGTATTCAGCTGGATCTTTTCCAAGTCCTCAACACAGGATCTCTTTCATCTCCTAGCTAAAGTTCTCCCAACCTTTGAAATCAGTGTCAGCAGCATGCTTTTGAGGATTATAAAAAGAAGAATTAAAGCAACCAAACAAAATTTACAAAGTAGCTTTCAGGACTCACACTGGCTTTTTAAGATTGGAGTTTTGCAAGGCAGGAGCAAGGGAACATAACCGGCAGTGGATCTTCACCACGCCTGCACCAAGCGCTCTCCCCATGGTTCCCCCTTTGGTCCTCATAGCAAATGCTCTGCAGCAGAGATAATCTTATCCACGCCGTAGATGAAAATCTGAGGCTCAGAGAACAGGCCTCCTTAGTTCAAGCCCAAGGTTTCTGACTGATGTGTTTGTGAAGATCTCTGCCCCAAGGTCTGTAAGGTGAGCAGTGAGCATCCTCAGGATTGTGAGGCCTGAGATGAGTGGGAAGAGCTGATGTTACTGTCAGCACAGCTGGCTGCAGTGTGCAGGCAACTGATTAGACACCCGGCTTCTGCTTCCACATTTGCAAACTGTGGTATCCTGATTACTGCTCTGCCTGGCTCCCTGGAGTCGATTCTGAGGACCACAGAGATAATACACATTGCCTTTGCCATGCTGCCAATACCACCTGCAAAGTAGGACCAACACTCTTGCTGACACCGGGATGTGAGGATCCTGGCACACTCATCTAAGGAGGGCCAGCTGTTGGTTGAAATAAGTTACAACTGTTTGATTTTTTTTTTTTTTTTTTTTTTTTTTGGCCATTAGTGCTTCCTTACCATCATCTAGAGAGGCAGTCCTTGTTACTGGGGAGAATTCCCTACTCCCTTTCTGGGACCTGGCAGGTCAGCGCATGTAGCACACCACCTCTGCTGGGATGAGCACCTGCTGTCAGGGTGATGCAGGAGACCCAAACAGGTCTAATCACACCTTTTCCCAGGATGCAGTCTGAGGACAAGGGTTGGGGGGGGGGGTATGGCATAAGCCTAGGCTCTCTGTGGCTAGTGTGGACACACATTCCCCCATTCTCCATGGCTACATGGTGGCTAGTGTGGACACACATCTCCCCACTCTCCAAACTACATGGAGAAATCCAAATGAAGGAAAAAACAAGATAAGGTCAGGAATGTGGGCGTTCAAATGGAGAAGAAGAGGGAGAGAAAAAGGTTGGAATGTTATAGGAGTTCTCGATCCTAATATTATTTTCCATATAGTTAAGCTAATAGTGAAATAAGTTACAACTGTTTGATTTCTTATTTTCATCATTATTTCTTTCTCCTTAAGCCCTAAGAACTGATTTCCTGTCTCCTGTGTCTGGACACATTCTTAGACACTGATACCCCAGAGCTCCTGAGCTGACCATCCAAGTTATTAGGACAGTAGTTTTCACACACTGGAGCCTGTCTTACCCCCAGGGTTCTCATTCAGAGTCCTGGGGTGGAGCTCAAGTGCTTCTCTTTCTACCAAGTCCTCAGATGATGCTGATGTTGATGGCTCAGAGGACCATGCTGCTGATACTGTGAGGAACAGCTGGCCAGTCTCAGGTTCCTATGATGTTCTCATCATAATTCAGATGAAGAATTGTGTTGCTGTCATTAAAGCCGCTCGCTTCTGGGGAGTGAGTGAGTGATGACAGATACAGTCCTATCTTGTTGGAGGACAGGATCAGGCAATGCCTGCAGATCCTTGCAAGAAGCCATAACAGTTAGGGGTCCCAGTGATCCAGAAATGCAACTGAATGTGCAGGTGAACAGGCAAAGTATGCTCTAAATAGACAGGGACTGGCAGAGCATTTAGGTTAGGCTGTGAATGTGAATCCTGTCTCCACATTCCAGCTGGGAGCTTGAGGATTCTCTCAAGATGGGCTTACTCTCCATGGCAGCTAGGTTTCAAGAATGAGAGTCTCAAGAAAGGAAGGCAGATGTGTAATGTGTGTGACATTTTTTTTTTTTAATGAGCTCTGAAGGCACTGTGTCAGTCAGCTTTCCGTTGCTGTAACAAAATACCTGGGCTGATCTACTTAAAAAGAAGAAAGGTTTATTTTGACTTGCATACAGTGTTGCAAGTTCCAATGGATGATTAGTTGGTACTGTTCCTTCTGAGACAGTGTCAAGGTGGTAGGCCATGGAGGAAGCTCAATGCAGGGGATGGCTATTTACCTAATGGCCAGAATAAAAGCAGAGTATATCCTCCTATCACCAGAATGCTTCCAAGCAGGCCTCAACTCTTAAAAGTCACACCACCTCCCAGTAGGGCCAAGCCTTAAATACATGGGGCTTGGGGAACACCTGTCCAAACTGTCCCACCTCCTAGCTACTCTCCTGTATTCTGTTGGTGATAAGAAAGGCTCACCCATCTTCAGCAGGAGAGGATCCAGGCTCCACACCTGAATAAGCAGGGTGTAGCAGGGCTCTAAACAAACACTGACTGCTGCTTCAGGAGAGCTGGCTGTGCAGTAAGCCTGACAAGCTGTCACCATGGCCTCTGGCACACTGTGACTGCCCATTGGGTCTGAAGCCTGTTTCTCTGGCTAAGCTTTGAAGGTCTATCCAGATTGGGCTGTTTTGTTGCTGACTAATGTGAGTGAGGTTCTGCGGAGGTGGGAGAGGAGCTGCAGGAGGTGTGCCTGAGCCTGTCCTTTGTACTTAGGGTGGGGATTTCTCACCTCTGGGCCCCAGTTCAGGACAGCATCCTGTGGCCTGGAAAGGGACAGTTAGCCCCCTGGAGAAAGCCTCTTTGCCACCAAGCAAGCCAGCATTTGTTGAAAAGACCTCCTGCTAGAATCCTCATTGTTAAAGCACAGGGGGACCCAGGGAATTTGTGCCTTTCTTTTGACAATCATTCCTGTGACAATAAGCTTTAGTCCTTTCCCCCTGGGCTCAGGAGTTTAGTGGTGTACTTGACTTGGAGTTAGTTGAATACACTTGGGAGAGTATTTCACAGAACAAGGATTATACCCAGTCCAGCAGTCCCCTCTCTGGGAGCCCATCAGTCACCTGTTTGTCTAGAACCCTGCCACATCCTGTCCTTTGTGTAAATTAAACTGTATTAGAGTGCTTGTGCGCACGCGTGCGCGCACACACACACACACAGACACACACACACACACACACACGGTGGGGGTAGAGGGAGAATAATATGCTAGCTCTCCCAGGTATCTGTCTTCATTAAAGTGCATTTATATTATAAACTGTACCCCAGGATGGTACCTTGAATACAAGGACAGTACTGCATCTTTCCTTCCTTGTACCCCACCAGCCCTCCTCCTGCTTTGTCCTCTGGGGATGAAGTGTAAGCTAAACAAGTGTACAGACAAGGATGGAAGGAAACAGGCTCCCCAGCCATCTTCCCTCCTTCACAGTGGACTTGTCTTACACTCAGTCAGCAAGAGGAAAGATCTCTGTCTGACAATGGGCTGTGAGTCAGAACATCATCTTACCCTCTGACTCAGAAAGCCCACACACGGGTTATATTCCAGGAGAACTGCACCCCCCCCTCCCTGTTAAATTTGCACAAAGGTATCTGTGTGCAGTTTCCTGATAAAAAAAAATCCTTCAGCCCCCATAGACACAGCCCTGAGAGCCTTGTGTCCATTGATTGGGAGGGGCAGGCTGTGCCTTCCCACCTCACACCCTAGGAGGGGGAACCCTGCCAGGGTCACTCCGCTTTGTGTAAATGTTGCCTTTGGACTCCAGCTTTAGATAATTTGTGACTTTTGAGTTTTTGTGTGGCTCAGCGACCACGCTGTCTGTCTCCTGCCGGCTTCCTAAATACTGAGTAAGCATGGTACCTAGAAAGACTGGCTTTTTAGTTCCAGAGGCCACTACCCAGCTGTGTAAATGGTTGCTCTGAAGATAAAAGTGCTTAGGAACAATTCTTCAACCATTTCCAAGGACTCTGCTTTGTAACATCCATCTCTTCTCTTTCTGTCTGCACCGCTCAGAAGATCTTGCCTGTAACAACAACAACAACAACAACATCCCTCGATCTTGCTGTGTGCCCGGCGCAGCACTTCTATGGATGGTTTTGTTTAACTACTGCCTCTTTTCATGGTCATCTCCCTCTCCCACTGCCCAGACTCCAGCCCATTCTTCACATCTTCACGTACTGCTCCCCAGTTGACACCCCCAGGAGCTCCTCAGTACTGACAGCCTATGACCAACCGCAGGATATAGCCTCGTGCTTGTCCACTCCTTGTCACACACCTTACACTCCTGGCCCCATGCTGTGCGAGGGTGCCTTCCTTTGCTCTCTCTGCTCATTTTTCTGGGATGGTCTGTCTTGCCTCTTTTTGGAAGCATAGTTCCCCACTGGTAGAGAGTCAGGCTCACCTTCTCTGCCTATCCTTCCTTTTGCCCCAAGCTCCTTCTCTGTAGGTATATCCCTTAGGGCACCTGTGACACTTGCATGTGAGATTCTAGATGGCAAAGGCCTTCCTTCTGCATCTCAAGACCCAGCACAATGGGCAATGGGCTCTAATGTATTTGTTAGATGAGTATTAACTGAGACAGCAGAATGGTATAAAGGTTGGCATTGATTATATATAAGATCTACTCTAATCCAATTTAATAATAGACTATGTCTACCAGGTATTTTGCCTCTGCCAGCACTTTCTATATGTTATTGTTGTTGTCCTTTCAACAATTCTATGAAGACGGTGCCCAGATTCTTTCTATGTTGCATATGAAGAAACTAGGATGCAGGACAGATAGGTACCCAATAGATTTGGATTCAAGCAATGTGACTCCAGGCGGTTAGCAAAGAGAAGTGTGACTGTTATCCTAGGGGTCAGAGCTCTGAGTTCATCTGTCTTTGAGCTTTGAAATCTCACATGTCCTCATGAAGGGGCCCTTCGTGAGGCAGTGCTATGGAATGAACAGATTCACCAAGTGGCAGGGGAGTGAGGTCCATAGAGAAATCTGTTCTTCCCAACCACAGAGGCCACAGGACTCACTAAGAAGCCCAAGTTCGAGGGAGGCAATTATCCCATATCTTCCTATACACATTTTTTTTTCATCTGTGCCCCACTCTATCTAGAAGTCGGTCCTGACCTGTTAACTCTGAATCCTGACCTCCTTTGAAATCTCATCTCTGTGTGAACCGCTGCCCTAGGGAAAATTATTTTCCCCCTCCCTGAGCCTCTACTAATCTGCAAAATAGGGGTAATTAGAGAATTGAGGATAACTGCTTCTCAGTGAAAGTTAAGTGATGGGGGTGGGAGGTATGGGAAAACCTTTGGAGCAGCTGCTCAGTCAGGAAGGGCTGTAACTATCTACTCTCCCACCCTGTGAACTGTCACCTCAGGAGATAAATTCTGGGTATGAATGCCTGACCATCCAGGGAAGACATAACAGGAGAGTAGAGGGTTTAAAAAAGCACTCCATTCCACAGACCAGGCTGGGCAAGGCCAGCAGTGGACCATGCTGATGCTGACCCAGGAGTTTGCCGCCCTGCATGGAAACAGCCATGTTTGAGCTGATGCTATGCTCTCTCTGGCAGAGCTATGGTCGCTATTTGCAATGACGAATTGGAGGCTGCAGAGGTGGAGTGAGTGGCTCGTGGTCACCTCACCTGAAAGACATAGAGATGGATGAACCACAGCTTCATGGCTGTTGCAGACCACACGGTAGCCTGCTGGATAGAGATCCATGGTGGAAGGTGGCCCTGTGGGGACAGAGGATGGGCTGTGAGCACAGAGTCTAACAAGAGGAGATTTAAACCATGACCCATCTTCTATGTCCCTGTGTATCATGCCTCATTTCTCAGGCATTTGAAGCCAGATCACTCCTGGGGATGGTAGTGGGTGGCATTCTATAAAACTTCCCTGTGGAAGAAGTGGTAGCCACATTGCCTGGGTGCTTTGTCTTGTGGGAAGAGGTTGTTCTGTGATAGTCATTGAAAACTACCGGCATGGCTGTAGAATGGCTTTTGCCATCCATCCATTCATTCAAAAATCAGTTGTATGCATTTTTCTGCCACAAAGTAGTTATTGGCATCTCACATGTGGTAAGAGGATCCCAGACCCCGCTGGAACTCTTTGCTGACCTGTGTGCTTTTCCCTGGTTTCTAAGAACATGTCTTCTATTATGGGCGTTCCTTACTTGTGTTTGCTGGAAAGGTCAGCAGAGCTCACAGGTACCCACAGAAGATGCAAGCACTCAGGTGGGTCATCCTCTGCTGGATCCCTCTTCCTCCTGCCTCCAGCACTCACCACCCTTGTGCTAAAGGAGCCAGTGTACATGAGGTTGCACGCGGGCCAGACCATGGCTACTGAATGCTGTTCCCTGCAAAGCCAGGCTACTCTTCCTCCTCATGTACCCAGGGGACTGCTGGGCATAGTCCCTGACAGCTCCACAGCTGGGTGACCTTAGTCATCAGAGTGCATGTTTCTAAAGGGAGTACCGCTGCTCCAGGGGCTCTGGAAGAGTTAAGGTGAAGTGCTTAGTAACCTGCTCAGCACACTGTCTGGCACGTCCTGAGTATCCATACTGGTCACAATGCTGACTGTGGTGGTGGTGGTGATCATGATATGATGCTGATAACTTCAACAAGGAAGTCTTCCAGATGCCTGGACAGGGTTGAGTGGCACAGACCTCTAATATTCTCCAGCCGAGCCTCTCACCTGCTCCTCAGAACCTTGATCTCAGCAGTAGCCCTAGTGCTGTAATGGTCTAATCTGAGTCTAGGCCCTTTCTTAAAACGATTGGGGGAGAAGGAAATAATGTGTCAAGATTATTAATCTGAACATATTTGATTCTGTTTATCCTAAGATTTGTGTTATCATTAGCTGGTAACATCTTCACCGTAGAACTGAATGTCTTCACTGAATTCTCTTGTGCCCTCAAAGATCTTCTTATGGCAACATGTATTCATAGTGACTGCTTTTTGTGTCTTTGTGTCTCTAGTTACTCCTTGACATTTTTTAATGCCTTATCAATTTGGTTTTCATCTGTGTTCACAAAGAGTTGGCTTTCTCCCCAAAATGTACTGATTTGGGGTAATTTTAAGGAATTCCCTTAGGAGAGGACTAGACAAAGAAAAGCCACTACTTACCTTTTGCACTTCTCTGTGGGACAGAACCGAGTGTGGTCAGCCCCACCGGCAGCAGGCTGAATAGTACAGAAGCTTAGGAATCTTTTGCCACTCTATCCCTAGCGGATTAGTGAAACATTGTTGCAAGCTCTCAGGACTGGGCCTCATGTGTTAGGACTTAGGGCTTGCCTACCCCTCGCACCCAACAGCTTATTTAGTACAAGCTCCAAAGGCTGTCTTACCAGGAACAGAAAACTCTCCAAGAGAAAAATCATGTGTTAAAATCAACTTGCAGGAGGAAAGGAATCTGTATCTTTTAACAACTCACAGGCTTTACACAAGAAGTGCCAACTCACTGTCTGGGCTCTGACTTTTATGCCCAAATCTAAAGTGTGGGTGTTGGGGGTCAAAGCTGGGTCAGGCTTGGCTCTGGAGCTTGTGGACAAGACTCCCTATAAGAAAGGCGTCTCCTCTTACGACCTGCCTCTGAACCCACAGAGATAAGACTGACCCAGAGGCGGGTACAGCACGGGAGAACCTGGCAGTTCTTTGTGGACAAGTGTGGAGGAATAGAAGTGACCAGACATCTCTGTCCTTAGAGTGAGTGAGTGCCAACATGTGGGAACTTTAATAAATGTCACACGTTTTCTGAGAGCTACATCGAGTCTCAGCATTTATAGGTCATGTCAGGTCACTGACTGTCACAACCAGTACTGGTTACCTGAAAGGGACAAAGGAGTATCAAGACATTCCCAATTCAGGGTCACCCAGGCTTGCTGGCTGCAGTGCCACCTAGGATTTCTGAGTGGCTGGGAGGTGGATAATGGCTTTTGAAATGACAGTCCCTTGTCAGAGTGGTATAAAATTGTCTTCGCTCATCTCTTGGCACATGGCTCAGAAAGCTGCTGATACAGCCAAAGAGAAGTGGATCATTGTTCATTTTTAATAAAAACTTAGACTGGCTTTGGGTATAAGCAGCTGCCCTGGCTCCAGCCCCTTTGTACCTTCCTGCGGTGTTAGAATAAGAACTGTTGAGAAGCTGAACTACAGTGTAACTGTCCATTGCCTTGTCCTTATGTCTGGCCTTCTTATCTAAGGTGGGATTCTGAGTCTAGGGTAGCAGTTCCTGTTACACACACACACACACACACACACACACACACTGGCCTCCCCTCTCCCTGAAACTTGAAAAGTGTCAGGAATATCTTCCTGACTGAAGTTCCCTTACCCCCAGATGCAGATTAATTGGGTCAATCTAGGAAAGTGGATCAAACAGCTTCCAAGATGCCTTCAGATCAGGCATTGAAAGATGGCTGGCTACTGAACTCAGAGGAAGGCCATAGGTGTTTTTGGATGCTAGAGTAGGTTGTAAGAAGAAT
>NW_021621048.1:8424093-8426538 GCF_004785775.1 Grammomys surdaster
TAATCCCCACACTTGGGAAGCAGAGGCAGGTGGATCTCTGAGTTTGAGGCCAGCCTGGTCCACATATTGAGTTCCAGGTTAGCCAAAGCTACCTTTCATTTCATTCTGAGTGATTTCCATTTCTCCCTGCAACTTGTCACACCCCTTCCCTGTTTCTAAAGAAGGCCAGACTTTGAGTCACTGAGACAAATACCACCACATAGGCCAGGCTGTCCTTAAACTTACAATAAGCCTCTTGCCTCAACCTCTCAAGTGGTGGGACTAAAACTCATCTGTCTTCTTCCAAAGACTTTAGCAGGTGTCTACCAGGTGTCCTGCCATGGGAAACAGGGGTGCCCTTGAGCCATGCAAGGTCCATCTTCTAGTCAGGGCGATTCTGATAAAGTCACATAAGCTCTCTAACCTCAGATGGTCCACTTTGTCCAGTACAGTAGTCGAGAGCAACTGTGTTCTAAGTTACCTAAGGTAAGAGTCAAGAGGAGCTTGGTTGGGGCCAGGAAAGGCTCGGACACCGACAGGTGTCACCTGAGGGATCTCCTCCCTGTGTGCAGGGCTCTCAGAAAGACTTCTATATATTAGGTGTACATTTGCTCCTGGACCTCCTACAACAGTGCCTGGTATTCTACCTTCCACCAAACAGTCCCCTGAGCTAAAGTAATGCTATTGCTTATATCCAGATATGTCACGGGATCTAGAAAGAATGACCATGGCCTTGGGGGCAGAAGCCCACCTTACCTAGTGAGTATACCAGTCATGGCTATTCTTTGATACTAGCCCTAGAGGGTAAACAGGTGTGAGTCTGGTGATCCAGTTGGCATGGTTGTCAAAAGCTTTAACAATCTGCACACGATTCCATGAGACAGAGCTTCCTTGGGACATATCTTCTGAGGAAATAATGTGTTGAAAGCTTTGTATATGAGGAAGTCTTATTTATACTGTATAGAATTATAAAATACCCAAAGTCCCAGAGCAGGTAATCGGCTAGATAATGGTATGTACGTTCATTAAAACACCACCAGGGCCATGAGGGGCTCCTCACTTGTCTGGATGCTCTGCTGTTGCTATTTTCAAATCATTACTATTTTTGAATAAGGGTCCTTCATTTTCATTTTCCTCTGGTTCTTGCAAATGATGTGGCCGTTTTCTATAGTACATAACAATGAAAAGCATGCTTATCGCTACTATTTGTGGACGCAAAAATCGCCTCTAATAAATAAAGAAATGAAGACATAAAGGCATACATGACAGCAATCCTAATTTTCTAAAAGCAGAGATAGATATATGGGTGTGTTGATAGATGACTGGACAGAAGTACTCCAAAATGTTAGGCAGTTATCTCTGAGGAAGCGAGGTTAACTAGACTGGTTTGCATTTCTTCTTTTAAGTACAGAGGGCGTGAATCTGCCTACTGACTAGCTTTTCTGGAAACAAACAAACAAAAAGCCCTGTAGATCCTAGCTGAGATCCAGCCAGTCTGTACCTGCGTCAATGGGCTCAGGAGCCCATCACCTGCAGGGTAGGTCTCTGCATAAGCACAGGGTAGTGATTGCCTAGGAAACCATGGGTTCTTAGGAGCTGTTTGAAGCCGAGGACTCATTTCTTGGTCCCTCTCCCCAGTCCAAGCCAGGCATGGATGACACCCAGTGCGTGGCTTTTTGCCACATTTGGGACACAACAGCTTTTGCCCATCACAGTCTCATCAGACACAGACTGTACTGTATTCTGACCCGACATGGACTTTCTCAGGCTTGAGGCTACACATGTGCCCCAAGCAAGTCTCTGAAAGAAGAGGAGCTTGTGCCCCACACTCACTGTGAACCACCTCCAGGAGTGAGATCCGTGTGCACCCCTAGCTACACCTGCCTCACTTCTGTATGTCTGTGAGTCTGCTCGTGTCGTACGTACAGGTGCACACGTGCTATACTGCGCACGTGGAGGTCAGAGAACAACCTCGGGCGGGTGTCAGTTCTGACCTTCCACCTTGTTTTAGCCATGGTTTCTCTTGTTCATGGTTGCTTACGCTAGGCTATTGGAGCCACTGGGTCAGTCAATTCTACCCACCTCCTGTCGGCTGCTAGTGTCACACTGGGATTACAGACATGTGCACTATTGTATGTGGCTTTTAAATGTGAGTTCTCAGGATCCAGATTTAGTTTGTGCAGTAGGCACTCACCTCTCTCTCTCTCTCTCTCTCTCTCTCTCTCTCTCTCTCTCTCTCTCTCTCTCTCTTTCTCTCTCTCTCTCTCTCCCCCTCTTCTTCCTCCTCTTTCTCTCCTTCCTCCCTCTCTCTCCCTCTCTTGCTGTGTGTGTATCTGTTTACACCTATCTACATGGACAGTTGCATGTATGATGTGTGTGCAACTGTGTGGAAGCCAGAGGTCAGGCTTGGGAATCCTCTCTCTTCCCTTTCTTCCTCCCTTTTTTCTTTCTTTCTCCTCCTTTTCC
>NW_021621048.1:8426548-8430888 GCF_004785775.1 Grammomys surdaster
ATGTCTTCCTAGTGCTGACATCATAAGCAGAGGTCAGCACATGCCTCTTTACATGACTTTTAGAGCTCTGATTTACACCCTTATACTTTTGAGAAGGACCCATCTCCCCGGGCATCTCCTGGATGTCTCACTGCAGGCTCATCTTAACAGCAGAGGGCAGTAGTGGTCAGCAAGCCCAAAGATGGGGCTGGCGCCCCTTGGAGTCCATCAAGGAGAAAGGGGACTCAGGCCTCCAGGGGAGTCCTCACTCCGCACCCATGGCCCAGCTTCTACCTCCCTCTCATCTGCATTAGGCTGTTACTGGCTGTCCTGATGCTAAGCTGAGCATGACAGACCACACAGGAAGTGATCTAAATCCAAGGCCCCTGAGTTGGTGCCCTCACGTCACGTGGGAATGTGGGGACCCTGGGAATGTTAAAGTCACTGAGAACCACACAGTGAGCAAGAGTGAAGAGAGTCCTTCCCACTGCAGGAGAGGTGGAAGGACTCATGAGGACTTTCCCTTACGGCAAGGATGTGTATCCAAAAGGAGGTAGGCACGGTACATGGGAGATGTCCTGGCCATGTCTGTTCACACAGCTCAGGTCCTGTTGACATCAGACACTTATTTCTTGGTCATGCTAGGAAGACCAGATTGAGCTCCCATTGTCTTTTGATTCCCCCTGTCCCCGTGTTCCTGGGTGGGTCTTGGCTGCTCCAAGGAAACAGAAACCCCTAAGGGATGCCTGTCTTCTCATCTCAGCACCTGAAAGGACACACCATGCTCTGTGAGGATGTGGCGGCTCAAGGGTGAGATGTGGGGTTGTATCAGATAGATAGCTGGTCTCAGGCAGGACAGAGGACTGTGCACACAGTTTGAGTCCTGAGCATTTTTACCTTATACTACTACCCCACTTCTGCTTTTAACTCATGACAAACCACCAAGAACCTTTCTCCTGTGGGTCCAGCCTTCTACTTTGGAGCCCATCTCAGTATCTCTTCCTCTCTGGCCTCCCCTTCCTTAACTTTCTGCTGGCCTCCTAAAGCCTCTGGCCTGAAACTCCAGCAACATAAAGCCTTTTTAAAAAGCTGCATAGCACAGCGGAAGAAGGGACTTCCGAGCCCCACTGACCTATGTCCTGACCACACAGATGAGCAGAGTGTGTCTCTTATCCTGGGACACATACAGGAGATTCCAGTCCGTGCAGCAGGATGTAACGGTGGAGACTGAGACTTGGCTTAGAGAAGGCACCTTCTTGACAGCTGAGGTCCTTCTCCCTGGAAGATGAAGGCTCTCTGAGGACATGGGTGGGGTCTTATAGGTATTAGAAGACCTAGCAAAAGTTGACGTAATAATGATTGAATGGATGAACTGTCTAGGATAAGCAGGTTCTCCTCACAGAGATCAGGGGACAAGGCCCTGACTGGCATACCCCAGAAATCCCTCCTCCCTGATCCCCATTCTCAACCCTATCTCAATGACGTCTTCCCCTCCCTAATTGCCCTTTTAAGTGGAATCTATGAAGGTTTTCATAAATTTAAAACTGATTTGCACACTTTAATAAAAGCATGTGGTGGGCAGGGAGTATTAGGTTCTGAGTTTTCTGCACTAAAATTGCCATAAGCGCATCTTGAATTATTGAGGTGAAGAGTCTCCTTCTCCTTCAGTCCCCCTGGTTGGGGCTGGGGGGATGCCTCCCCAGGACTGACTACTGTGTTTCTTGCTTTGGCAGACCACAGTGAGCTGGGATGGTGACAAGCTCCAGTGTGTGCAGAAGGGAGAGAAGGAGGGACGTGGCTGGACCCAGTGGATCGAGGGTGACGAACTTCACCTGGTAGGTTCCATGGTGGGGACCCAGGCTGTGTCCCCAGCAGTCCTCAATCCCTGAGGGAGTGAATGGACAATGGAAAAGAGCACTCTAGGTAGACATTGGTTCTATTCTGTAGTGTCTCCTCTGCAGAAGATGCCTGAATGACTCAGAAAGCCATACAATGTGTTTTCAAGGTCTAGGCTGACTCAAGGTCCAGCCATGGGAGCATGCAGAGAGGCATTTGGTAGTACTAGCAGCTGTCAAGGTCCTTGTGTTCTCTGGAACAGAGAATCAGCTTCCTGTTTTGGTGGTGAAGACACGGAATTCTGAAAGGCTTGCTGGCAAGTCCGATCGCACTTGCACAAAGCACTTTCAAATAACATACATGTATCCTGTGCAAAACGGGGATGGAGCCAAGCAGAATTCACCAGGAGAGTG
Source organism: Grammomys surdaster (assembly GCF_004785775.1). Taxonomy (NCBI): domain Eukaryota; kingdom Metazoa; phylum Chordata; class Mammalia; order Rodentia; family Muridae; genus Grammomys; species Grammomys surdaster. The sequence goes on from NW_021621048.1 coordinate 8,428,777, forward strand.
TGATCTCAGCTTATGCTGGGGGCCAGGAAAGGCTTTCCTCTGTTCAGTCCTGCTCTCTACCCTCAGCCTCAGGACAAAGCCACTTCTACTCTGCCTTCTGCCTGGGAAAGATGGTTGGGCTCCATGAGAGCTACCATGACCCATGTCCTGAGGTAGAAGTCCCTATCACTCCTCCATCCTGGAAATCCCCGGCTACCCTCCCTTCAGGATGAGCCTCATCCAGATGACCTTGAGCTAAATCCTGGGCCACCCACTGGGTGCCCTGGGTAGGATGTCAGCTATCACATCCTCCTCTCAGAAGGCCCTCCTGCTGTCCCTGAGCTCAGCAGCTGTGGAGGAGGGGGGCTGCCAGGAAAGGAGAGGCCAGCTGCATAGGCCTGTGCCGTGGGGTCCATCCCCAACTCAGGCTCCTCCCTGGGTTTCTGTTTGCTTAGCTGCAAAAAGGGTGGACATGATCTCAGTGTCCCCTCACCTTTTAGCCCTGTGGCTCTGTGCCAGAGGCTGCAAATCAGGGTGCGGAAGGTTCTCTGAGGTTTCACTCGACCCTTGAAGGGCTTCACGATTCTTCTGTCAGCACTTAAGGTTTAGGAAAGGTCACATATGTATTCAGCCTCGCTTCCCAACTTCTTGGAAGACAGAGTTTGATGACCAGTGTCCCCCCGGCCATAGTCAGCAGGAGCTGCCCCTGTGGGCAGATCTTGGGCTGTCTTAGTTGCTCTTCGAGTTGCTAGGAAGGCCTGGGTCCACTCACTGAGATAAAGGAGCTCCAGGTAACTCCAATGGGCAGCCCAGGCTTAAATTCTTGTACTACTCTGAAGCAAAATAGTGAGCCATGCCTCTGGGCCCAGTTCTTTTGAGCCTGGGCACAGACTGTTCAGGGCCTAAAGGATTTCTAAAGCCCTTTAGCTTTTTAAGGGAGTGAAAACAGAGAGCCATCAAGGGCTCCTATTGGTTAACTTAGAGCCACCCTTCTCCTACCCGGCTCTGTCTACAGGATCAGAGCCTGATCTCTATGAATCCCATCCCATCAACTTTCTGAAGAACGAGTGAAGCTCACAGAGAACAGTAGTATCCCCTGAATGTGCTCCAAGTCCCTGTCCTTATTCTCAAGTATAATGTTGCTTTAGCTGATAACCAGTGTCTTTATGATTCCAGGAAATGAGAGCAGAGGGTGTGATCTGCAAGCAAGTGTTCAAGAAAGTACACTGAGCAGCCGGAGCAGCCAAGCAGATAAGCTTGGTCTTGAGGAACTAGAGGGATGGGCCTGTGGTCAGGAGCCCCCTCTGCCTAGCACGGGGCCAACACGCATAGCCACCCCAGGTTTCTGCCAGCAGAGTCTGTCTCTCCGTCTTGTCTCTTTTCCTTTTCTTAAAATGAAGCTACTCCAATAAAAATGATCTCTGTTTTAAGATGTGGGTTTTGGAAAAATTTCACATCCACCTTCACTTGCTTTTTCTCCAGAGCCTCTGAGGCCACTTTTTCCCAACACCTCCCATGGGTAGACACTGAGACTCTGCAAAGCCACAGATTCCATCCTGAGGGTACAGCTATGCATCTTTCTTTCCCTAGAGGCACAGCTTGGCTCTGCAGTGTGCATGGTTTGGTAGCCATCATCTGGGGGTTAAGTACTTTCCACGTCACTTGTCCAGCCCGAGCCACAGTGTAGTGCTGCCACAGAAGCAGTAGTCATCCTCAACCTAGGCACCAAAAGCCTATCGGGGCTGGCCAGCAGAACCTGGCCTCACAGGGCACTGTGCACCCAGGAGATACTCCAGTGTAACTGTCGTTTTTTTTGTAACGGCCGTCAGGTTCTGTTACTTTGTAAAGGCCGGCCGGTTCTGTTGCTCCAGTCGGCAGGTCAGGGTCTAGCAAGAGAGAAAGTGGGGACGGAGGAAGGGGAAAAAAGGGGCGAGAGACGCAAAAGATAGATACAAGACAGAGTCCGGTGGCGTCTCTTCAAGTCTTCTTTATTCTCCTCTCTTCTTACTATATTCTCACTCTTTCAGTCTCCTGACACCTCTCACTTTCTCTCTCTTTCCTCTACTTCCTACTTTTTACTACCTCTTACTACTTACTACCTCCTACTTTCTACCTCTACCTCCTCGACTCCTC
>NW_021621048.1:8430898-8435553 GCF_004785775.1 Grammomys surdaster
GGCTGTAAAGATGATAGCCACTTTCGGCTAAGAGTCGGCTCCCAACACTCCAGTGTTATCTATGAATAGAAAGGATACGGACAGGATTTTCATCCATAGCTAGAATGGGGCGAACCCTAATCGAAGGCAGTTACTGATTGGAATTGACTTCACCACCCACTGGGGGCTGATGCCAAGCCATTCTTCTGACCGGGCTACATGAGCCTTAACTTGTAAATCTCTCTAGGAAGGGGAGAGAAGCCTCAGCTTCACACTCAAGCGGAAGTGATTGTGGGCTATGCCGCCATTGCTGTAAAGAAATGCAGAGAAGAGGGTGGCAAGATGGCTCCGCAATTCAAAGTGCTCATTGCTCTTTCAGAGGAACCAGATCTTGTCTGAACACACACATGGTGGCTTTTTTACCACCTGTAACTCGGATTCCAGGTGTCTGAATACCCTATTCTGGCCACCTTGGGCTCCTGTGCACACATGGTACGTGCGTGTGCGTGTGTGTGTGTCTGTGTCTGTGTGTGTGTGTAACTAGTCAACCCAGCTGAACTCCAGGCCTTGGAAATAGCATTGGGTTAGGAGTCACAGCGGAGTTCAAGTCCCAACTTACTGTTCACAGGGCAATTCCACACTGGTCTAGACCTTGCTTCCACCAGGGCACTGCCTTCCCTCTACATAGGTGGGATGTAAAGTCTACAGACTGCCAGGCCGCAGCACTCTCTCAGATCTGACTACATATTAGTCACCTGGGAAGTTCCTCCTCCTCCTCTTCCTCCTCCTCCTCCTCTTCCTCCTCCTCCTCTTCCTTCTCCTCCTCCTCCTCTTCCTCCTCTTTCTCCTCCTCTTCCTCCCTGCTCACCAAGCCTTGGTTACTCTGGCATTTTGTTTTTTGTTTTTTATTTATTCCTTGAGAATTTCACCCAGTATATTTTTTATCACATTATTTTCCATCCCCAAACTTCTCCCAGATCCTTCCCCACTCTACCTACCCAACTTCATATTATTCCTCTTAAAACAAATGAAAAAAAGACACTGAAAAACATGGCGTCTGATTTGTGTTGGCCATCTACTCTTGAGCATGGAGCCCGTTCCCTCTGCCCCTCTATTGAAGAAGACTGGTTTTTCCTCTCCTGGCAGCCATTTTTTGTGAAGAGTTTCTTGGATCTTAATGAAACTTTGTGCCCAGTTCCCCTCCTTTGTGCTGTCATTTTTCTCTAACTTGAACTTGTACAAGTCTTATGTGTGTTGTCACAGTCTTTGTAGTTCATTTATGCTTCTGCCATGCTGTGTCTAGAAAACATTACTTCCTTGAATTCATCCACTACCTCTGGATCTTACAGTCCTTTTCTGTGTAGATCCTTCAGCCTTTCAGAGAGGAGTTTGATAAAGACATCCATTCAGGATTGAGTACTCCAGAGTCTCTCACTCTCTGCACATTGTCCGGTTGTGGATTCCTGTGTTAACTACTATCTACTGCAAGATGAAGCTTCTCTGCTGAGAACTGAGGGATGGACTGATCTATGGGTATAGCGATATGTCATTATGGGTTGCATTGTTGTTGTGTTTAGTAAAATAATAGTAGTAAATAGTTTATTAAAATAATAGATTCTGTCCTGTCCCCTGGGCCCATGGCTATCTACTGTTAGGTTCTTGGACCCCTTAGCAATGCAGGTTTCATCCCATGAAATCCAATCAAAAAGTGGCTGGTTACTGCCCTAACATTCTTGCCACTGTTGTTCCACTGAGCATATCTTGCAGACTGGTCTCTATTATGTTATTATATTATATATAATATCTATTATATATCATACATCATATACCATATATTATACTTTATATGTTATATGAAGTTATATGTTATATATTTATTATATATTACATGAAAAAAATCTCATATCATTGGTATCTGTGTCAGATTGGTGATATTTTTCCCCTCTGATAGTATATAAAGCACTTTCTATCACTATAGATGCTAGCCAGTAGGGGCAAAGCTTCTAGTTGAGTACCAGCTAGATCTCCCTGTGTTCTATGTCATAATTATGAGCTTTCTTCAGAGATAGGAGCTTACTTTCAGATTGTGGAGGGTAGACAATAGCATTGGCAATAGTCCGGACGTTTGAGGGGTCTATGCAACCCCTTTAGACAATGATTCACAAATATGAGACCCAGTCCAGATACTGGGGTTTTATTTGGTAGCATGTAATGTCTTGTATACGTATATGGTGACCTCATTTGAAATTCCTTGCACACATGCATATATTTTAGAAAGATTCTACAATAATTGGTTTCAATTTGGCTCTTCAAGGAGCCTCTACCCTGCCCTCAAATCCCCCACAGCCTTTAATCTTGTGTTTTAGTTTACCTTGCATTCCTTTATAAGACCATATTCTACCTCCCCTTCTGTGGAAGATCCTGTCCTTCTCTGTGGTCCTTTACTACCTAACCTCTGTGGTTATTCTAAATAAAGCACACATATCTAAAGCATAAAAGCTAACATCCATACATAAGAGAAAACACGCAATGTTTGTCTCTCTGGGTTTGGGTTATCTCACTCAGAATAATTGTTTCTAGCCTTATCTATTTACTTTCAAATTTTATAATTTCGGTTTTCCTAACAGCTGAATAACATTACCTTGTATAAATGGACCACATTTTTGTTATCCATTCACACCACGTGTTCCCATACTGCCTCAGGTACTTATCAGTTGATGAGCATCATCCAGGCTTTTTCCAATCCCTGGATGCTATGAATAGTGCGGCAAAGAACTTGGACAAACAATGATCTCTTCAGTAAGGTGAGAAGTCCCTGGGGAGCTCTTCTAGTCTCCTGTACCCAGGCTGTTCCCAGAGCCACTTCTATCTGGGCTAGGTCAAAGCCCGGGGCATCTTTAGGTTTTAAAGCCCTCAGGTGATTGCACATACCACAGGATTGAGAGCAGCAGCCCTGGACTAGAGATTCCTGATGGATAGCTCAGCCATGTTCTCACTCTGGGGCTTTCAGCAGGATCTGGCTACCGCCAGATTTCAGGAGGAGGACAGAAACACTGCTAAGCTTCTTACAGGGCACTTGACAAAGACTTACCCAGATGAAAATAACAATAATGCGGTTGAGAAACTGTCTTAGTTGGGCACTAGAATTTATTTTTTTATCATCAATGTTTCCAAAGAAGCAGAAAACCTATATTTGCCTATGCTGTGGAACAACTCTTTGTTGATCAGCTTGTTTCTGTCCCTATCAGAAAAGAACTCAGACAGTTATTCTTGAAAAGACCATTCATTCATACATGGCTATTTCGGAAGGCTTGTTATATACCAGCCAATGACTGGCCACACTCATTGGGCAGTCAGAACTGTTATAAATGCCATAAGTTGTCCCATACTACCCCAGGTATTGGGACCTCTCCAAGAGACCTCCCCTTCCAATACATAAATGCCATACCCAACAGTGAAGTCCTGATGGCAGATCAAAGAACGGCTCTGGCACAACACATGTGGGAATTGTGGCCCTAACTTTAGGAGCTCTGGGTGCATGAAGACTCCCTGTCATTCTCACTGAATTGCCTGAATGCCAGGACGGGTTCTAGTGGGAAGTCAGGAGCCAAGGACGCTTTAGAGCAAGAAAGTGGCCTGCTCAGGCTTTGGAAAGAATTATTCTAGCAGGCATTCTCTCAGTAGTAATAAAAGCGGATGAAGACTAGGAGTTTGGCACAGGATAGGCATATTTAATTCAATATTCACCTGCTGGCAAATAAATGCATGTGAAGCAGAGGATAGTGTGTTGTGTCTAACCCTGTAACCATAGCAACAGACTTGCCTCTCTCTAACACTTTGCAGAGCCTTGATCCTAAGTTGGCAGCAGCTTGCATCTTGGTGGCTACTCAGCCTTCTTTGTGGCCCTCTAGCCCCTCTCACCTCCAGGGCCAAGCTACTGATGCTACCATGACTTCAAACCCTGCTACCTGACCAGCACGTGGATGTCATTGTCACAAGGTACACAGAGGTTCTCAATCCTTCGGTGGCTAAAAACATAGTAAGACACTTATAACAGAGTCACCCCAAATCTCCAAAGCATGACCACAGCACTGTGACACCCACAAGGGTTGACAAAAGATGAAGCTTGGCTGGTGCCTTGGAGCTGTGGAGAAAGTTTCCCACAATGTACAAGTCCCTGGGACAATTACCTCAACAGTGTGGAGTTTTGAGACTGCTTTGGAACCAAGGGCTACAGTCTGTGAATGAATACTCTAAGCAAGACCACATTGGTGTCATGTAACATCAGTCTCGATAAGTAGAACATCCTGTGCACTGTTTCAGGAAGGCACTGATGCCAAAGCCAGCTTGAGCTGTACAGACCCCACTGAAGACAGGCTGGGGTGCCTGAGCTCTGGATCTTCATATCCTGGGGCTCAGGTCCTCCCAGCCAAGTTCCCTCCTAGCTCTGTGAGGTGAAAGAACTTGGATGAACATTCTGCGCCTCAGTTTCTTCACCTATCAGTCTGGGCTCATAAGTCCTCAAAGCCTTGTGAGTCTAATAACAATTTAGAGCTCATAACAGAAAGATGATAGGACACCAGGTAGACAGACAGACAGGTGGTAGGACAGAAAGATGACAGGTGATAGAGATAGATAGATAGATAGATAGATAGATAGATAGATAGATAGATAGA
>NW_021621048.1:8435563-8522425 GCF_004785775.1 Grammomys surdaster
AGATAGATAGATAGATAGATAGATAGATAGATAGATAGATAGATAGATAGATAGTATTTGCCGTTGTGCCTAGCACATAGAAAGCCAATTTGTTGAATCTAAGCAAACAAGAAGGGACAAAGCGGCTCCTCATGGCTGAAGGAAGCGTAGTAGTTTGCCCACAGGTGTGAGTAACGAGGCGCTGAAGCACAGGAAGCCTTGTGAGCACAGAAATCGGAAGGGAAGCCCATGACTGCCTCAGCAACAGAAGAGAGGGTTGGAACCTCACTGTGCTATATACACATGTTCACACATGCACACACACAGGATGTAGGCTGGTACTCTGGAGCTTCTGATACAGACAAGCCATCTGAAGTCATGGGGATAGTTAGAGGATAAACCTTAGACTCTAAAACCCCAAGACCCTTCAAATATCAGTCCAGGAGAGCCTCCAAACCTTCCTATAAGTAAAGTCTGACAAAGTGAGCCCCACGTATCTCTCTGGAAGCCCTATTTATAAACTGTCTCAACCAACTAGGGTGCCAAGACTGTTTCTAACAAAAATAAACTAAATAATTCAACACCTAACTGTGGTCTGACTCAGCCCAACCCCAAATGTCCCTTATGCATGCCAACCATGGCAGGAGCTGTCCATCCCACCATCCCACCACATTTGAACATCCCAAATTTCCACATCCCTTCTCCTGGGAGGGCGCTGCTATGTCCTCAGCCCTGCTTAAGTGCCCTCCAGGCTTGGACATGCAGAGCCTCATGAGTAGAGGTGGGTGTACCCATAGGTTGCAGGAATGACCTTTCCTCTCCAAGCCTTGAGACAAGGAGAAGACCCGTAATCCTGTTGTCAAGAAAGGAGTCAATTGTTCTGATAGAAACCTTCTTGATGGTTTTCCCTCCCAGTACAGTGACTGCAACGGGCCCTACCAGACCTCCAGAGATGAGCTCAGAGGTCCTCTTTCCTCCCATCAGAACCCGCAATTATCCTCTTTTGTAAGCTCTGAATTTCCCAAAGTAAAGCCTGATAATCGCCCCATTTTGAGACAGCTCTAAGAGAGAACCACAAGTCTTTGCCGAAATTAAAAACATTGTAGATTATTTCAAATGTCTATAGTGAATTAAATAGATTAACACAAAGAGAAACAATGTAACAGAATTAAATAGTCCTGGTCCAAGGTAATAACAGGGTCATAAGACATTCAGATTAATGCCTCTCCCCCTCCCCACCCGACTCCCTCACCTCCCCCCCCCCACCCCTGCACACACTACCCCAGGACAGTGTTCCACCATGGTGTACAGTGTTACGGAAGAATAAGCTTTGCCCTCAGTTGTCACTGTTTTTCTGTACCATGCTTATTCAACTTTATTCGGAGACAGTGTCAACAATTTAAACTCTTGAGTAAACATCTGGGCCAGAAGATTCCTTTCTCCAATATCACATGCCCTGTAGGAGGCCCTGTGAGAACTCCCTAAGGCTCGCTCCTCACATGCTATCATTTTTCCTTTGGCTGTACTAGGCATGGAACCTATGGCTTTACACTAAGCAAGCATTCACTCTGCCTAGCTATACCCCCAGCTCTTTCTCTTAGAAACATTATCTTTTGAGCCAGGGTCTCAGTGAATTTCCCAGGCAGGTCGTGAGTTATGACCTGCCTGCCCTGGCCTCCTGGGTTAGAAAATCCCTCCACCACTCTGCAGCTGGGCTATAAAACTGCTTCACTACTCTTCAACATTACTTATATTTAATAATTATACATATTTATTAGATACGGTATCATAGTTTAATATGGGAAGATAGCATGTGGTGATCAAATCATGATAACTAGCGCATCTATCACTAAAAATTCAGATTCTAAGTAGCTAGGATGGCACCCTTGTGGGTGCCGTAAATACTGTCTACACTGGTGGTGGATGCTGAGTCATACTACAGTGTCGACTACGTGGTCTTCAAGCTTGACTCTGAAGAAGTGTGAGAGACCAAGAATCTACACTAAACCCCTTTTCTATGCTCTGCATTCTGCTTGCAGTAAGGAACAATGAACGTGAGTGGGACGCTGTGGTTCTCACCTGTAATCCCAGCACTCTAGAGACAGAGCTAAAAGGATGCCAGCAGTGTAAGACTAGCCTGGGCTACATAGTAAGACACTGTCCCCTCATCCTCCCTCAACAAAACACTGAATGCCACACCATTACACGACACTACACTACACAACACGACACTACACTATACTAATCTGTGGTGATGTCATCTCAAAACCCCCACTCTTCTCCAAGAGAAACCTCACACATACCTTCCTATTTCTTCCAGAACAGGGAGAGCCAGTGTAGCCACAGCTGTACTTCCTCACTTGGCTCATCAGCCTCGATGGACTGGACAGGGCTAGATGAAACCCAATTCATGAGTGCTGATTAGATGACCAGTTCCTGGGAATCGAGATCCAAAGTTGCCGGCCAGTCTCCACTGTAGCACTGTGGATCGGGAGCCTGGGCGTAGTAGAAATAAGAGATAGGTGAGAGAAGGGTTTCACAACTGTGCGTGGAAATGCAGAGAAAGCCAGTCTGTAGAGACAGAGGTGATGCAGACAGAGAAGCGTGGGGAGGCAGCTGTATGTTTCATACTTGGTACATGACAGTCTTGTCATGGTGAGTGAGGCTTATTACTGAAAACACAAGGAGTTGTCGCATGGTCTCTCTCCACATTTCTCTTTTCTGTGTAGACCAGTTACTTTGAACTAGAAGAATCTATTGAACAATAGTTATTACCGTGGAAATCAATCATGTGTTGCCTGAGACTCCCTTATATGGTTGTCTCAGGTATGGATGTTACTTTCATAACATGTATATGGGTAAAACATACAATAAATATATGGTTATATTTTTATTTTGTTAGTTATATGTATACACATATATAACAGATTTTCCTTTTTTAAAAAGAAGTAATTGTTTATTTTTACATATATGAGTCCACTGTAGCTGTCTTCAGACACACCAGAAGAGGGCATCAAATCCCATTACAGATGGTTGTGAGCCACCCTGTGGTTGCTGGGAATTGAACTCAGGGCCTCTAGAAGAGCAGTCAGTGCTTGTAACTGCTGAGCCATCTCTCCAGTCCCCATAACAGATTTTCTTGATCCACAGACATATAACTCTCTGTGTGCCAGCCACACTGACTTTACCGTCATAAAGCACCCTTAGTCACCTTTCTAAAGTAATTACATCAACTTTTTAAGTCATGGCAAATGTGATAACATCAACATAGTTACCTGTAAAGAGAAAAGTTAACGAGCCGGGAGGAAAATGACACTTGGCTTCCACGTTCTGCCTTCTATCATGTTATATCGTTTATTATTTTAAGATGGAAACATATTCATTTTATGACTAGGCAGTGCTAATGGCTCCTAATAAGTTGATGGATTGAAGTGCTGTTCATCCATGGCTGCTACTGTCTTAAAGCAAGGAGGCAGCTGAGTGTGTGCGTCCTATACAGTGTGCCTGGGGAGGGGCCCGACCAAGAAATCAACTCTGAACCCGGCGAGACTGTGGTCTAGCAAAACATACACAGGAAATTCAAGGACAAAGGGGCATCCTAAAGGACATTTCAGAGAAGCAACGGATAACAAACGGGAGACTCTCATGGCATGTAACCTGCTACTTCAACGGGTAAGTAGTAGGAAACAGGGAAAGAAACTGTGATGGAATCTACAGTCTGAAGGGGACTCGGGAGACATATTAACTAATTGCACTATTTGGCTTTATTGAATCCCAGTGGGGAAAAAAAAAGGACCATAAAAACAAAATAAAATCAAAACGAACAGAATCATGTAATTGAGGGACTGTGCAAACTAGTTGGGTGTTTGCCACCACGAGAGATAGTGCTAAGTTTTTAGTGTGATGATGGGAATACTTAACCAATTAAAGAGTGTGTTGTACAGAGTTTGCTTAAAGATCCTAGGGAAGGGATGGTTAGGGATGTATGGCTCAGTGGTAGAGTGCTTGTCTCTCATACACGAGGCTCTGGGTTCAACCCTCAGCACAGCCAGGACAGCAGCAACGGAAGAGATATTGGGGAGGAAAGGCGTTAACAGAGAAACAGAGAAACTAATACTGTGGTGAACGAGGAGGTGGCCAGTGTTTAAGCAGGGTCTGTGAAATTCATCCAACTATCCTGTCTGGAGAAGCAGATACAGGGCCTATTCCATGATGATGATGATGACAATGAGGATGTTGATGATGTTGATGATGTTGATGATGATGATGATAATTTAGTTAAAGGAGCTAAAGAGATGGTGTAGCACATGCTGTTACTTGCAGAAGACCAGAGTCTGGTTCCCAGCACCTACACTGTGTAGCTTACAACTGTGTTTAACTCTAGCTCCAGGGCCTCCAATGCTCTCTTCTAGTCTTTGTTATAACGATTTTGTAGGATAAATATTATTATTCCTGACCTCCTGTTGAAGAAAGGAAATGTCTGAAGGGTTAAATTGCTTTAAAATTACAGTCACGTGTGTTAACATTGTATTCCCCCTCCCCCAATCATTTTCCTCCTCTTTGCACTCATCTTCTATGAGGAAAGATTCTTTGGCATGGGGGGAGTAAAAAAGATTTCTGTGAGCATTAAGATCTTACAGTTTCCATAGTAGCCAGAGAATGACGTCTCAAGTAGACAAGCTTTAACCCTGGAGGGATGGCACAGCACTCCCCACTCCACAGGCGCTGCCCGAGACTTCTAGAATGGAATCTGATACTCACCATGCCCACTGCCCCACAATCACACCACTCCAACGTGGACACTGAAAATGCAGGGTAGAGGTTAGGGACAGGGAGCAAAGCAGCGTTGGGACCGGGGAGAGGAACGTGGAGGAGGGGGGTGGGGAGCAATGGAGAAAGTAGCTGCCGTGGCTTTACAACACTTCACCCAATGCTTTGGAGCTGGGAAGATGACTGAATGGTTAAGAGAGCTTGCTGTTCTTCCGGACAACTGAGGTCGAAATTAGAACCCACCTTAGGTGGTTCACAACCTCCTGTAACTCTAGGTCCAGATGTTCTGAGGCAGATGTTCTGCACAGGGCCTGCAGACACATACATACACACTGATAAAAGCCAATCATTAAAGTAGACAAATTCAAAGGTCTGGTGACCCTTGAATGCAGTGACTCTGGACTGGAAGCCTGAGTGACACGTGATGCCTATGGCTAGGTTACAAAGAGGTAGGTACGGCTTACCTACCTGTAATACCTGGTCTGCAGTAAGACAGCCCTGGGACATGAGGACATTTGGGGGTAGTGAGGAAGTCTACAGTAAGAACAACTGAACCATCTTAAGATTAGAGGCCTAGCGGGGCGGTGGTGGCGCACGCCTTTAATCCCAGCACTTGGGAGGCAGAGGCAGGTGAATTTCTGAGTTTGAGGCCAGCCTGGTCTACAAAGTAAGCTCCAGGACAGGCCTGGCTACACAGAGAAACCCTGTCTTGAAAAACAATAACAACAAAAAAGCCCAAAACAAACAAACAAACAAACAAACAAAAAGATTAGAGGCCTAGATCTAAACAAACTGCTTTCCTTTCCTACCCTGGATCTGTGGAATGACCCTCTTTGTTTACCATAGCAAATTTTAGGGTAATCATTTTTTTTAACCCAACAGTAATTCAGGAACTTCCAGATACCTAACTGTCTATGCTGAATGGGATTATCTCGATAGGAATGCCTTGCTCTCAGAGACTCCTTATGTAGAGCACCCAGTCAGAGCCAGGAGACAGCTCTAAGATTGGCACTTGAATCTTTTGATGCCACTGTTCCCTCTCCCGGAGGCTTCATCCCTGGATGCCGAGAAACTAGAATAGGATGACAGTAGAGGAGAAGAGGACCAACACATTCAAGCTGTTTCTTTGAATCTCAGACCAAAAATCGGGCAAGAGGATTAGATGGTGGTTTTCCTATTAACTTAATTATTTAAAGCCCAGTGGAAAGTTTATGTCTCAAACTCAGGGAAAAAAATGTCTAACTGAAGTGCCTATTAACGTATCAAAGCTGACATTGGATCCCAGGTTCTCCCAACATACCCCAGTCCCTACCTGTTACAGGGTCCTCTTGCCTGGCATATCCTGCCCTCTACCCCGAACTCTCCAGCCTGAGAGTTGGCCTGCCCTTCTCCCAACTGATCTGATTCCTATATAAGCCAGCCATTTTGGCTATGCTGGCCCTCTTTGGCCTCTTGGCCATCACTCCAGGTTCCCCTCTCTCTCTTCCTTTTCTGTCTCCTCTCCCCGCTCTCCTCACAAGGCCCAGCTCAGTCAGTGGGTCATGTCTAGTCTGGACCCTTCCAGATGCCGCGTTTCCCTCACATCTACAATAAATCTCCTCAACCATCCCTTGAAACAGTCATGTCCATCCCACCACTCAGGAGGCTGAGGCAGGAGGGTTGCCAGTTAGAGGATAGCCCAGGCTAGTAATACCCTTTCTTAAAACAAACAAATAAGGAAGGCTCAGGAAGGTGGTTCAATGGTTAGGGAACTCACACCCAATCCTAACGACCTAAGCTTGAGCCTCAGGACCTACATGACAGAGAAAGAGAAATGACTGCTCAAAGCTGTTCCCCAACTTCACACACATGTGAATAAAGGTGATAATAAACTGAAGAGCAAGCAAACAATGCAAAGGTAAGGACCAAAACATGTCATGCTAGATCCAAGGAAACTGTTCATACAGAAGCCAGAAAGACACACAAGGAATACGGTGATTTGAATATGGAAGCAAAAATTGGAGTGATAGACTTGCTATCAATGACTGGCAAAGACGGTTGCTCCTCGGGCCTAGGAAAGAGGCTCTGGAGGTTCTAAGGTGAGAAGACTGAACCCCACCAACACTGATCTATTTATTTCTGGCTCCCAATCCTTGAGAACAACTTTTTGTTATTTTTCAGCTGAACAAACAACAACAACGCACACCAATGGGATTAAATTGATTGCTAAAAGATGCGGTGCTAGAAGTAATTTCAGAATAGCCTTAGGGAACTGAGTGTCTTTTCCTGTGTAGTAATATCCTGCTCAGTGCCAGAAGAGCTGCTAGTCCATTTCACAGAGACGTCCGCAACAGGGCCAGATGCAAAATGGACATCCCATTGCCAGAGGTGCAGTTGGCAACTGGGACACAGGCGTCCAGGCTAATAATACCCTTTCTTAAAGCAAACAAATAAGGAAGGTTCAGGAACGTGGTTCAATGGTTAGGGCACTCACACCCAATCCTGACGACCTAAGTTTGAGCCCCAGGACCTACATGACAGAGGAAGAGAAATGACTACAAGCTGGGAAGGGATTTGGAAAGTAAGGGGAGATTCCCAGCAGGCGCCAACATACAGCACCAGGTGATACTAGGGCCAATCAATCAGGGGACCAGAGGAGGAAGAAATAACCTTCAGAATCTGTTTCTAAAGAACCTGAAGTGGAGCCAGGTGTGGTGGCAGACTCCTGGCCCGCGGGAGTGAGAGACATGAGGGTCAAGAGTTCAAGGCCATTGACGGCTTACTCCAGTGGCGAACTGGGGGGAATCTTGTCTCAAAAGTTACAATTTTAAAAAAGAACCTGAAGTGAGCAATTTCTCAATCCAATAATGTGATCTGGGACTCTTCTTGACATCCCAGACCCTGTGGGAATGACAAGAAGTGACTTCAGGAATTGCCTGTGCCCATGGCAACTACCTCCACTCCTGTCACAGAGCACATGCCCTCTTGGTGTTTGAGGCCTCTTGTATCCCTTGCCCCACACCCTAAAGCTCCTGGACTCAGATTTCCCTCCTGGAGTTAATACAGGGGCCGACCCTGCATTTCTTCTCTCCCTATCCCTGACAAATGCCCCTTCTGTTTCTAGGAACTTGCTCAGAAAGTTTCTCCTACTAAAAGCCTTCATTGGATGACTCTCCTAATTCTTTTCAGTTTTGACTGGAATGGTGCTGGGGGGATTTTAGCAGGAAAGGGAGGATCCTGCCCACACATCCCAAGGCTCCCTTACCAGCCCATCTTATCATCATACTACTTCCTGCAGACTTGCCAGCCAGAAGGACCTGGTCAAATGCTGTTCTCCACTCCTTCCCTGCCTCCTCTACACACTGAGTCCAGTTTTCTAGCCTGTTCAATAAGTTAATTAATAGCCCGGACTTCACATACTGTGGTTATCGACCCAACCTTTACCACCCTGTCATTTATGGTCCTTTTAAGAACGCTCCAGCTCAAGTTCAGAAATCTTTCTGCCACGCAGCCATAGGCAGGGACCTTTGGTCTCCAAAAGAACCATCTCTGAGAGGGTGACTGCTCTTCAGGGAGGGTGGGCTCTGCCTCACCTGTGGTCATCAAGATAATGCCTGGGAGGTCTTAAGACCGCTTTGCTATTTTGCACTTTGGGACTCTCACCATTTTATAGCCCCTAATTGATTGGTCTCAAGGTTCTTGTAATCAACCACAGATTTCTTCAAGACTCAGCTAAAAGCCATACCTAAGCAAAAATGTGTCTCTGTTAGCCTTGGATAACCTACCCCAGCTGACACATCCCATTCTTTTTGTAGTCTATCAAGTCCCTTAAAGTTTTTTTAATTAAATTATAATTTTTAAAAGTAGCACTATGATTAGAAACTGATGTGAGGGGGGAAATGGGAGAAAAATCACTTATCTAGAAAAGGACTTATTCCCAAAATAAGTGAAGAATACTCTAAGACCAATGACAGAGAAGCAAATAATCCAGTTAGGAGCCAGCGGGAAGACCTAGGTGGAAATGTCACCAGTGAATGTCCACCAGTGAAGTTGTCAGGGAAGCAATAACCACATTCAAAACTATTCAGCAGCATTAGCCACTGGGAGAATTCCAACTGAAAGATTGTGACATGGTCCTGCATGCTTTTCAAACTGACTAGAACTGTAAATACTAACAAAATTGAATCCTAGCAAGAATCCGGAGAATTTTAGGCTCTTCATGAATCACTGGAGAGATTAGAAAATGGTAAGCTCTCTGGAAATAAGTTTAATAGTTTCTTTAAAACTCAATGGAGCCAGCTCAGTAGATAAGAGCACTTGCTGATCTTGCAGAGGATCAGGGTTCAGTTTCCAGTACCGACACGAGGCATCTGTAACTTAAAACCACCTGTAACTCTAGATCCAGAAGATCCAGCACACTCTTTGGTCAGTAAGGGTACCTACATTCTCATGGCATACATATGAACAAGCAGGCATACACATGAGTAAACTATTTAGATGTACATGTTAGAGGGTTATTTAAAACCACTTTATTTATAATAACTAAAACCTAATGTCAAAATGCCTCTTCACACATGAAAGACAGGAACAAACTGTGGTACATCGTACATGGGATAACTGTCAATCAACAGTAAAATAATAGCATGTGATTGTTACTTAACAACTATTTGGATGGATCTTAGGGCATTCTACAGAGTTTTTCAAGCCAGTATCATAGGTCTGAGTGACAGCTCAATATCTCTTGCCCCCATGTCTGACAACTTGGGCGCACATGACAGAAGGAGGGAACTGACCCCAGCAAGTTCTCTGATATCCACATCCATATCCATGCCATCACACTGAGTGTGTGGACACACACACCCCACACATAGTAAAAACACACTTTTAAAAGCCAATCATAGAAGTCAGGTTTTATATGGTACATTTGTATGGCATTACCTCAGTTACAAATGTAAAGGGTACACACCTGAAGCTGTGAGGAATAGGGAAGGGGCGGTGGAGGAATGGTGTAAAACTTAGGGGGTGGCAGGGGACAGAGCACATGATTATGGTAAGGATTATGCATCTGATTAAATATCATAAAATTTATTGTGTCTGAAGATGCAAGCATTAGAGCAGGCAAAAACAATGAATGAAAGCTCTGTGGCCCAGTTCACTGTATCAATCAGGTCAACAGCCTTCTGGCTTTCAACATGGTGTGAACTTACAGAAGATAGCGCCACCAGGAAAACTAGTTGTGAGAAGAAGGGATCCTTTGGTATTCTTCTTGTGATTTTTTTCATGTCTATAATTACTCAAAAATTATAAGAAGTCTTATAAACAACACTATAAATTTCTATGGTTAAATGGGGATCTCAATAAATCATGATAAATATTTGGTAAAGTATAAGAATGATTAAATTTAGAAATTAAGGCTTAGAGAAGCTGGAGAGATGGCTCAGTCCAAAGTGCTTGCCACACAGACATGAAGACCTGAGTTTGATCCCTAGTGCCAACATAAAAAGTCAGGTGTGGCAGTGTACACTGGCAAGCCCAGGGTTGAGGAGGTGGAGACGAGCAGGTTCCTGCCACCAACTGTCCAGTCCAGTCCAATAAGTGAACCTCAGGTCCCAGTGAGAGATCTTGTCTTATAAAACAAGGTGTATTAATGACACCGAGGTTGATCTCTGGCCTCTACATGCCTGCACATACAAGTGTACTCACACATGCCCATGTACACACACACCTTGAACACTCGAACAACTCCATCCCAACACAAAGAAATGAAAAGTTACAAAATGAAAAGAAAAATAAATACAAGAGCAATAGGAGAAAGAAATTGTTAACACGAAAGGTAACTAAGAGGTATGTTAATGAACAATGTTATAAATGCAAATACATGGGCTGGAGAGATGGCTCAGCGCTTAAGAGCACTGACTGCTCTTCCAGAGGTCCTGAGTTCAATTCCCAGCAACCACATGATGGCTCACAACCATCTGTAGTGGGATTCAATGCCCTCTTCTGGTGTGTCTGAAGACAGCTACAGTGTACTCATGTAAAATAAATAAATAAATCTCAAAAAAGAAAAAAGAAGAAAAAGAAAATACACATAAATAATAAATTCAAAACTTAGATCTTCACAAATAAAAGACAAGCCACTAGCTAAAGAAATCAAGGCAAAGTGAGAAAGCCTAAGTGCACAAAATTACAATAAGGATGGGGGAGTGCACATAAACCCAAGGAGATCCGTTTCCTTGCATGGAATTGAGAACTCTGTCAAAGAATGAAGCTTTCTCACAAAGCAACAGGTCAAATGTTTCTAAATGCGTAATCTCATTAAGTCTTCAAGGAACAAAAAGTACTCTGACATACACACACAATGAGTTTATTCTTTTTATTTTTATCCTCTTGTTTTCCAACTCCCTCGATAAAAGCCCATCTTAATAGGATTAGTATAGCATATTTGCATTTTTTTATTTGTTGTGGCTGTGGCTGGGGGAGGTGGGGTGGGTGTGCATGTGAGGAGGTCAAAGATGACTTTGTTGAGTTCCCACCCTTTTGTGGGTTCTAGGGGTGGGCCTCAGATCAACAGGCTTCTCAGGAAATGCTTTTATGTGCTAAGCCACCTCCCCCACGCCTAGCATGACACATTAAAATTTGTATAAGCCGTGCTTTGTTACTGCGGCCGCAGTTGTACAACGTTGTCACCTGAGGATGTCATGAGCCCCACTCTGCTCTACTTTTGTTTTTTTCCCATGTTACACTAGACCTCTTTTAGTAAACCTGTTACGATTTCTCCATAATGATCATGTAGGCTGTGCTTCTGTTTACTCCTTTGTAGATTTCTCACCCTTGTGAACAATTCCAGCTGTTTAGACTGCACTTCAGACAGCATAAGTCACAGCTGGCACAGGACAACATTGCTGTGTAGAGAACATCTCTCATACACTTCCAGTAAGGCTGCAACTCCTAAACCTCCCCAAAGAGCACCACCAACTGGGAACCAAGTGTCCCAACACCAGAATCTATGGGGAAAATTTCTCATTCAAATGACCAAACTGCCTATCAGTTTTAACGTATTTAGGGCAGGTTCTGATTGTTTCTCAGGTAAATAAATGATCATATAACATTGAATACTGATCATTTAAAGTCTTCAACAAACCCCAATAACATGTAAAATAATCTAGAAAAATAAAATAGAATATTGTAAATGATAAAAAAAAACCCAAAACTTTTAAAGAAGTCACTAAATAGCATGTCCATCTTGCAAAATTGAACGAACATACTTTATAGAGGAAAATTATTGAATCATATCATTGTCCTTGTACATAGCAAGTATATCATGTATCACAAGCATTGAAAGGATTGAAAAAACTTGGAGTAACTTTAAATGCGTTTCCATTCATGAGAAGATTGGATATGAGTTAGAAAGCACCTGCTTAAACGTGACTTGATTCAGTGTTGTCTTTTAAAGAGAAAAGTCTGTTGTAAATTAAGACTTTAAACAGCAATTTTTAAACACTAACAAACCCCAAATAACTGCAGGAAAAATCAACAGAACAATTTTGTACGATTTTTAACTTGTATGTTTTTTTTTCTCCTTAAAAGTAAAATATACACAGAAACCAAGGTGTAGATGCATCTCACAGAACTGTAGAGAAGCGCGAGGGTTCTTGAGTGTTTGTGGTAAGCATCTCACTCATCCTGGAGCAGAGGCTGTGTTCTGATTTGACAGTTTCTTCCATTCAGCCTTCCAAACCTATTTATTTTCAGCATCTCTTTTTATAAGGTAAACGATAAATCTTTGTGATTTGCCAAGAATCCTGTGGGAAATCTCAAAGCCTGTTTTAGGTTTAAAAGATTCTCTGCAAGCTTTATTTAATTTTCTTCTATATCTCACACCCGATTTGTGGAAGACAAAAATCAAAAATGGTGTCAGAGAAGATTTGAATTCTTGATTAAGAGATGGGTGTCTGAGACTCAGTGTCTGGTTGCCCATTGAATCAAAGTGACAAGGAGATGTTCAAATTAAACCGAGGGCAATGGTGCAGGAAAGAGCTTCGCTTCTTTTGTGCGAGGAACTCTTCTCTCCTCTTCCTTCTTCCATCCCTCTTCCTTAACCATTTCTCTCCTTCCTCTTTCCCCCTTCTCCTCTGCATACTAAAGTCATTGAGTCATAACACATACTGTAAAGTTGCCGAAGTCAGTGGCAAGGTCTCTGTTTTTTAGGCAGATTTTACTGGGAGAGAGGGACTGACTGCTCTGGTTTTCTCAGGACAACCCTGTAGTGTGTAGTTTCTACTGCCCCACTTTAAGCTCTGAGCAGATCATGCTACCAGACACCACCCTGGTTCTCTTGGATCTTCAGATGAAAGACACACACACATTTTTAACCTGCCTTATGGCTCGAGGGCTGAGTTCTTTTAAGTCTCCAAGGGCTAGCACGGTTCAGTGGCTGGGCTTTTCTAAGCCACCGGAGGCTAGTGTACCTTTTCCTTTACTCCTTTTTCAACACTCTAAATCTGCCCTCAGCTTCGTTGCATTTCTAATCTCCCACCTAAGGAAGTAGCCAATGGCCACTCCACCTGAGATCTCAGATGGCTGGGATCTGACACTCTCACACAGACATGCATGCATGCAAAAACACCAATGAACATTAAATAAGATTAAATAAATCAATAAAAATGTTTTTAAGAGTTTAAATTGTAAGAATTTAAGGTTATAAATTTATTTATTTACCTAAAAAATGAAAATCATAATTAAACCCCAATCTGTAAGAACTGAAAAGAGAATTTATAGCACTTTCCAGCTATCAGAAGAACCTAGCAAATCAACAGCATTGTCCTGAGCCAGCTGTGATTTACCAGAAGTGCAATCCAAACAGCTGGAATTGTTCACAGGGGCAAGACACCTACAGAGAAAAGAACAGACACAAATCTTACAGGATCATAATGGGGGCATCTCAACACGTTATTAAAGGACTCAGAAAAGGGCCTGTCTGTGAGAGGCATTTCTGCTTGAGACAATCATGCAATGTGGTAAAGATTTCTATTCCTCCCCATTCGTTCATAAACTGTATCTTTTTCCAGATGATGGCCCTGCTCTACAGTTTCCACAAGATAAAAATGGCCCATGAATAGATGAGTCTTTGTAAGGAGTGCTGTGTGGGGAGATTTGTCTTATAGGAAATTAGGATTCACTGCTATAGCAAAGTAATGAACATTCTGTGGTAGGGACACAGGTTCAGACACAGGGAGCAGTGGGAAGGGGCCAGAGAAGCCAGAGACAGACCCTTGTGGATGTGGGAAGGTACGTGTAGTGGAAGTGACTCCACACATCAATGGGGAAAGGACGGTGAGCAGAAAAGTAGTTCACAAGACAGTGAAAAGAAAATCAGACACCAACATAATACCCCACACAGAAGGTGCCCAATGGGCGAAACAAAGGCTTGAATAGAAATGGCGAAAAGAAAAAAGGTGGAGCAAAATGTTGGCTAAAGGAGGAAAGACATAAAACTTCAGAAGCACAGACATCACATTTATTGCATTACAACTTAATGATGTCTGTTCAACAGATGATACGACTATCAGAGCTGATTCATAACAGACAAACGACCCATCTAAATCGGGAAGTGAATTATTATCTAGAACACACATATAATTGATAAAAAGATAACAATCTTAGTCTTAAAAATACACAAAGGAAGTGGGTTGCGGTGGTGTACACCTTTAGTCCCAGCACTTAGGAGACAGAGGCAGGCAGATCCTATGAGATCCAGGCCAGCGTAGTCTATCTAAAAAAGTAAAGGACATATCTGCATACCAACACCAGAACAGAAGAAAACAGTCTAAAATTTTAAAAAATTTAGGGAGCGCTATCAAGTCAGGGAACTGATCTGAGCTGATGATAACTATTCAAAATAATTCTCCTCTTTCAGTTCTAACATAGGAAACACAAATACCTGTGACTATAGGCACAAAAGGTCTAAAAGGTCTGTGAAAATGTCAGTAAGTCTCAAGGGCAGAGGCCTTGAACCTAGGAACTCATCTGTGCATCCTCCGTTGCATCTGTCTCTCTTCCAGGGAGGATCCCGGGGAAGTCGCAACCACTGGAACTAATTCTAACTTTTAGTTGGTAACGTTAACCCTCATTTCTCAAAATAAAGAGAGGTGATAATTCAGCTCTCATTTCAGCCCATCAACAAAGTTTGTGACCTGGCTCTCCCAGCTCTATGGGCCACCATGTGGCAAAAGAAGGTTGTTAACCTGCACCATTGTAGTAGTGCTTGGTTTTTCTCCTACAAAACCAGGTAAAAGTGTGTTTGATAATCAGTAGGCCAGTGCTCTGCTCTACCCAGTGGGGCTCTATGTGACTACTGACCACACACACCATAGTGGATCTAACTTAACATCAGTGCAAAGTGTTAAATCGTGTCGCGATCTTGGAGATTACCTTCAAGCTGACATGCTACAAACACATAATGACTGTTGCAGTAAAGTATTGTTAAAATGATTTGATGTAGTTGAACATAAATTTACATTTTTCTTACCTTGAAACATTGTGTCAGCCTTAGCTTATTTGATAAGTAAAAATTGTGGCAAACACACCAACTAGAATAAGCTAATCACTTATATTGTGATATAAGCAATAAATTAGAGAAAAAAGTTTGTCTTCATTTAAATGATATGAGCAACTTAATTAGTAACATTAATAATTAATAATACAACTAAATAATAAATAGTAAACATCTGCCAAATATTTACTTTAGTCCTGTGAATTCAGATTCTTAAAAAGTGTCTGGGCCTGTGAACTTAGATTCTTAAAAGGTGTCTGGGCCAGATCTGGAGACAAATCTGTGGAATAGCTGCACTCAAAGTTACAGCAAAATTGAGATCAGCCTGGTCTACACAGCATGTTCCATCCCAGCCAGGGCCACATAGTGAGACCCTGACTCAAAAGCAAACAAACAAAATTTCTGAGTTAGCTGGAGGAAAAAAAAATAGCACATTGTCATGGTGTGTTAAACAATTTGATGTTTAATTATCCTACATGTTAAGGATTTCATATAGGCACTCACTTATTATTTTATATTTATATAGGCATTTACTCATTTTATAAACCGACCAGAAAAAAGTAATTGTAGTTTAAAAATACTTTATAATTTAACTTGTTTACATCCTCAGAAATACAAACACACATGTTGAGAAGAAATGGCATTTCCTAATTGCAGACAAAGAGCCAATGGCTTTAATTCTACAATTACAGCCCCAGGCTAAGGGACACACGAGACAAGAGTTAAAAATTGAAAACAAAATGCTCTCAGTAGCAGTTATGAAAGAATTGTTCTTATTTTCACAGTAGACATGACATTTTTATTTGATTGACATTCAAAATGGACAAACATGTAAGCTTCACGAACTAACAAAACAAAACCTTAAACCTTCCACTAAATTCTCTATTATGTCTCACCTAGTAGAGACCATCTTCTGTCTAGCTGGTTACACCATAAAGCTAAATCCTTAGTTTTTCTGTCTGGAAGGAGATATAATGCCTTCAACATATTGCTAAGTCAAAACCAAACAAGAAATGAACTGAGAGGAAGAAACCCCAGTGACTCTAGGTCTGCAAAAATCGAAGATTTAGTCTCACTCAGAATTCTCTTTTCAACACCAAGAGGGGGTGGCACGGGGGAAAGTGTCTTTTAAGCTGTTCAGGAGATGGACATCTCTGGGTACACAGTTCCCCAGGACCTATCAGCTTACAAGGCAAGATTATAAGTACACAAATATAAAGTGAATACTTGGTGAAGATTTCAGCTTAGCTCACTCACTAATAAGGAAACCTGTAATGTGTTCCAAGTGATCTAAAAGAAAGACTTGAGTTACAGACTCTCTACTCCTTACCAAATAAAATTGTTACATTGTTATGGTAAGGAACCATTTCCACAGCTAACAACCAGCAATATCTACATTATAAACAGTTCCAGAAGTTACTTTGATTTCTACAGATATTGTATGGTTGTTTTCTCCAAGCTGGAACATTCTTTTGGGGGATTCTAAGACTCTGGAAATGTGTAGAATTTACTAGACTCAAGAACCTCAGAAAGCTAGGAGACTCTGAGGCCTCTTTCCAAGGTTATCTGAACATTAAATGAACATTTTGGGGCAGGGGTGGGGGAGCAGTAACTCAGCTAGTGCTATTTCCAAGTTGCAAGTAATTCCAATCATTTGGCTTCCTTGAATCATCACCCACAATGAGTAGGCTTCTGATAGCCACCTTTGAGTCACACATGTTCCTGTAGGTAACACCTCCCCCGTTTTCCCATAACTCCAATAAATTCACTGGTTCACCAAGCTAGACTTTGGTGGAATCAGTTTTCAATCTGTCGTTGGGGCCCTATGTAGAATAAACAGACCTTTGTTAACATCTTTCCCAGGAAATGTTATGCAAAGCAATTGTAGCCCAAAGAGACGATCAGAACCAAAGAGGAGTTAGGGAGGATTGGTTACATGGCGCCTTTGATGGGCGATAAGACGTACAATTGATGCTGATCTCAGAGTAGAGCATCTGTTGGAGAAATTCCAATATGGCTGCCTTTCCTGGTGCAGCATGAGATGATATGTCTCCTTGATGTAGTGACAGTTGCGTGTTCTGTCTTACCAGATAATAAGACATACCACTGAGTCTGAGCTGCCTGGGAATGGAACATCCTTGGAGGTAATTCCAGAGTGGCTCTCTTCCTCTGCATGGTATGATGAATGGGGTTTGCATGTGAATATGAGCATGCCCCCAAACAGATATGGACTAGAGAATATAGTACAGCATTGAAAGCAGCACACATATGGGACTTGTTCATGAACAGGCAATAATAGCAGTTGCATGATGTTGGCTGTGGGAGAGAAGACATCCAACTGAGAAGGACCTTATCCTTCAGGGAGGAATTTCAATGAGAAAGAGACAACAGATTCTCCTCTCCACAGTATCCTACGACTTGGCAAGAAAGTGGAAAATGGAGAGGATGCGGTAGTCTGGACACTTCTCCCAGATGGCAGGATACACAGGAAAGAGAATACAGATTAGATGTGTACTACAGAGCGTGTCCTGGATCCGAAGACTTGAACCCCAAGGAAAGAACCAGGCAGGTTGGAGAAAATATGGTAAGAGTAGTGAAAACTGCCTATCAGATCTAACTTTCAATGCAGAGAAAAAGGAGACTCTTGCAGGATAGCTGATCACACTGTGAAGCCCAACACTATACCCGCTTAGCACTAGTACACACTTTTAATGTCCAAGATTGTTGCTGGATATTTGATCACACTGTGAGACTGTGTACCAGAAAAACCTGTTTCTTGTTGTGGTGTGGCTCCGCCCTAGCAGAAACCTTTAATCCGAGAGCTTCCTGTTTATTGTAAACAGGATTAAATAAGTCAACCACAAGTCAAGAGGGAGAGTAAGCAAGCAGTTGACAGAAAGTGAACATAGGAAAAAAACCGTAGAGAGAGGAAGTCAGAAGGACGGATAAATGCATAAGGAGGGACATTACATTTGGAGGGTTTTTAAGACAGTGTGAAGAATGAGAACAAGCCTTTGTTTTCTGGGACATTGGTTGAGGAGGAAGTTCAGCTGGGTGCTTTCTCTACCTCTCTAAGACAGCAGGCGTCCACATCAGCATCTGGTTCCCAAGGCTTCATTTGGTCCAATCAAATGACTGGGATTTTGTTTAAACAAACAAACAAACAAACAAAAACAAGAATCCATGACTCAACGTGCAGGTGAGGCCTCACCTTACGGGAAACTATGATTCTCGAGGAATACTTTATATCTGAACCCACTGAATTGGTAAAGAATTTAAAAAAAAAAAACAAGAACAACAGCAAAAGGCTCTGGCAGCTGGGACCATGAAGCTGTGAGACACGTGGGTCCATAGGATCAGCCTGGGTGATGTGAGAATAGAGAAACTGAGGAAGGGACCTGCTCAACCCTTCCTGAGACAACAGCTGTATCGCCTAAAGCATCACGAGGGAAAACAGTCTGTGATGGACGGGATCGCGTGAGCCATAGGAACACTTGGTTATCCCTGGCTGGGATCGCCATAGGCATTGGTGTCTCGGATACTACAAGGATAGGCAACATAGAGGGGAACAAGCAACGTTTGCTGCTCAGTTCACTGAGCTGGACTGGGCTTGTCCATAGGAGAATTAAGGAAGTTAGTTCGGCAGAACCTCGGGACTAGTTTGGAGCTTTAGTGGGTTTGCTGAGCCCTAAGGTGAGGCATGGTCTTTAAGATGCGAGAGAGGCGTCGGTGAATCATTTAGGCCAAATTGTAAATCGATTCAAAGGATACTATAGGATTGGGAGGAGATGAAAGGAAACAAGGAAGCAGAGGAGGAGAAAGAGAAGGTGGGAAAGCAGGAAGACAGAAAGGAAGGACAGACTGTATGGCTTGTCTGGGTTACTTCAAGGCAATCACAGAGTGCTTTGTGTGGAGCTGCTGTGCCATCCACAGACAGCTAAATGCTGTGGCAGCAGCTTCTGGAAGGCTTTAAAACCTAAACAACAGCTCGCCAAAGAGTTAAAAAGAAACAGCTAAACAACAAACAGAACAGTACAGATTCAAAAAAAAAATTAAGTTCACATAGGAATGGCTAGTTATCCCACCAGAGGAACTGTGTCTTTGCCCTGCAAGAAAAGATACTGGAAGTAGAGATTGTTCTCTCTGTGTGTCTCTGTCTCTCTGCCGTCTCTGTCTCTGTCTCTCTCTGTCTCTCTCTGTCTCTCTCTCTCACACACACACACACACACACACACACACAAATAAACAAATGTAAATTTTAAAAATCAGACATCATATCACCCTATCCAAAAACCATCACGAAAATGGAACAAAAATACAACAGCTAGGGTAAAAGATAAAGTTTCAAGAAACTACTTCCTCCAAAATGAAGTATCCCCCTCCTAGAGGGCAGAGGGAGGTTCATACCATGCAGAAAGCTGACAAAATTTGCAAGAATTGGTTGAATACATTAGGAAGATGATTCATCAGGGCTCCCATAAGCAATAAACAGTTGCAAGGCGAGAAAAGATCCCTGGATTGCAGGTTTCATAAGAAATACTGGTGATGCAGGAGTCCCATGGTGCAATTTTCTTGACTCATCACCCACACTGGGGTGGAGCTTTCCAGTAATGCAGTGGTCTTTGCATCACCCGTCTACCCTCTCATCTACTCTCATATAACTAACTCCAGTGAATTCCTTGGTCACCAACCTAGACGTCAGCAGGGTCCTTCCTGTGCTCTATCATTGGCAGCCTATGTGGGACAGATATTCATTTATGCCACTACCACCCCACCACCACCAGCAAAGCTACACAACAGACTTGGGAAATAGTCTATTCAAACATACCCAGGGCAAAGATAACCTGTATGGTGAGTGAGGCCATTAACCACCCATTAACTTTAACTTGCTGGCAAAGATTTCACAGAAGACTAATGATAGCATTCATTCATAAGAAGCAAAAGCACTGTAAGAGATAACAACAGCGAGCTGAGGGTGGGGAAGATTGGAATGTGGTTGGATGAGAGGCCACTGACTTAACAGAGTAAAATAATTGAGGCTCAGGGGTTACAGAGGAAGCTGATGTCCAGCTTACTATGGCTCTCCAGACAAAGCCACAGGCTGCAGACAGATGCTCACAGAAACCAGTGTGGTGACGAACAGCAGAAATAAACAAACAAATAAATAAATAAATAAATACCAAGTGTTTTTAAATCAAAACAAAGATCTCAGATTTTTAAACAAGCTCAGGCAGAAAATGAATTACACCTACCTACTCCTTTCAAGAATTGCAAGTTAACATTCTAGGACAGTGATTTTCAACCTGTGGGCCACGATTCCTCTGGGGGTCAAATGATCCTTTCACAGGGGTAGCCTAAGACCATCAGAAAACACAGATATTCATGTTACAATCCATAACAATAGCATAATTACGGTTATGAAGTAGCAGTGGAAATAATTTTATGGCTGGGGGTCAGAGCAACATGAGGGACTGTATTAAGGGCTGCAGCATTAGGAAGGTTGAGAACCTCTGCTCGCTGCAGAGCTTGTTTCAAGGGACTCGAGATTCAAGGACACAGACAGCATTGTCTTCGTGGGGTTGAGGAGCAACCTAAGCAGGAATGCCGAGTGGAGGGATAGAAAAACTGTCCAATCCAGATGCTTGGCTACAGCGGGAAGGAGTCTACAGCATGCTTGAAAGTTTGCAAAGAAAAAGCCAAAGGTGTAGATTACATCAAAGCATTTTTAAATAGCAGCTGTTTCATGACTATAAAAATCTTCGGACATTGTCAACTCCAGGAGAGTTGACGAGAATTACACAGGTCCACTACAAATATTTAAACTCATCAAAATAACAAACTCTGACTATTGACCTCACCAAAACTGAGTTAAAATTGTATATAACATAAATGCACACACACACACACACACACACACACACACACACAGGAGAGGAAACAGTGGAATAAAAATATTAAGGTTTCTTTACACCCACTGATAGAATCAGTAGAAAATGTCTAAAACTGGCATCATAAAGAGACAGAAGCTTATAATTTTAAAATGTAGATTTTATAGAGAAATGAGTAAATAGAAACGGATACTTCTGAGAGACAGGAGCTCGGTGCCTAGGGATGTGACAAAGCAACCTCATGGCATTATAAATCCTCTAGTAATCTGACTTTTATATAATAACTACATGCACTGCTTGGAGAAAATTTAAAAAATATGTGTCAAGTATTGTTTTTTTTTTTAAAAGCTCACATGCAAACAAGACACTGGGAAAATCATTATGCTCATGTGGCACAGGCCTTTAATCCCAGCACTGGGAAGGCAGAGGCAGGCAGACCTTGAGGCCAGCCTGGTCTACAGAGTAAGTTCCAGGATAGCCAGGGCTATACAGAGAAACTCTGTGTGTGTGGGGAGGGGTGTGTGGGGGGTGTGGGATTGATTTTCTTAACATCTAAAAACTTTTTGAAATCAAAAATACTAGCAACCCACTTTAAAATAAAGAAAGGAGATAAGTTCCTCACAGAAGAGGGTGAAAGACTCACAGGTATTTGAAAGAAATCCACACTGAAATAACAAAATCAACATTTAGAATGATTTAAATTGATGACATACAGAGCTGTCAAAAATGTGATCAGAACTGTTATAATGATCACATGCCAGAAAAGCCTATGTGGGAACTATTCTGACATTTTCTGCGGTGTTCACAAGTTATTATTTAAAAATAGATGAAAGTAGCACTTTTGTAATTATAAACAATAAAGGAAATAAGCCAGTGGCCTCCAAATCCTAACTGGCAACCATAATTGTGATACTTACAGCTATGGGTTCTCCACACAATCAGAGAGAGAACTCGGAGACTTTCTGCTGTGCTAAAGACAAATTTGCCAAGATCCGTTAAGTAAACAGACAAACAAGGGCCCGAGTAACTGAGTCCCTGTGACAAGACCCCTAAGAGAACAAATGAGCAGGGAGAATCTCTTGGCTTACAGATTTAAAGTGCTCATCAGTGGCCTCTTGGCCTCATGCACTTGAACAGAACAGCACTGTTGTTCGTTTGTTACAAGAACATGGTGGGAAGAAATGCTCACCTCGTGCTGACCGTAGCAGCATAGGATGACATAAGAAGGAACCAGAACAAGCTGTGACCCAGTGACCTACTTCTTCCGACTAGACCCTGCTTCCAACAATGGCATCATATTATGACTCCATGAACAGATCAATGGATTGATTAAGTCAGCATCCAATCACTTACCAAAAGCCCTTCAGCTGACCATGGACCTCCCGTTATATGAGGGTACAGGACACATTTCATACCCCAACCATAACAGCACATTTGTTGCTCCTGCCGGATCATGCTCTCCCTGTACACATATATTGAAAACTGTATTTGACGCAGCAGTATCAAGTAGTGGGCCTTTTCAAAGGTGTCTAACTAGTAAGGACTCTGTCTGGAAGTATGACTGATGACCTGTAAAGTTTGCAAGGGTCAGTTTGCCTTCCCTGACCTCTCCTACCTTTTATCAGTTAAGTATACAGCACCTTTTATACAGTTAAGTATAAGGGTCTTCTCCACATGCCAGTGCCTTGATATTGGACTTTCCAGATTCCAAAACCATGAGGGAATACATTTGTATCCTTTATAAATTACATGTTGGGTTTTCTGGATTAGCAGCAGAAAATGAGCTAAGACTGATGTATTTTGCTCTTTGGATTAAAGGTGAGAGGTAGAACATACCTTTGGATATAAGCCTATGTGGATAAGCCAACCCTGGAAACCTGCACAAGAAATCAGTGTGAGCAGGTTCCTCTGGCAGCAGGCGCCGTGAGAAGTAAACACGGCAGATGAAGGATTCATCCTCTTCCTTTGCAAAGCGCTTGAATCAAGAGCTATGTAAATAAATCACCACGCAAGTGAATAATATGAATCGATAAATAAGAAGAAAGCAGATTGTATGTGTTGGTCTGGAAACATTTACACGATATATTAGGTATTCCTTTGATGCAGGGCAATTAACTGGAAGCAAATCCCAGGAGACTGTGGTGATAAATAGCCACCAGAATCCCAAAGGTCCTGGAGGGGAAAGCAGGGCAGGCCCTCTGCAGAGGAGGTGAGGTAGTTTGCATTGGCCCTGGCCTTGATACACACTTCGTCTTGCTAAAAGGGAAGGGAAAGAGCAAAGTACAAGGGGCTCCCCCAACCACTGCAACCTGGGAGTAGTGACAGTTCCCACCCTCCTGCTCTCCTTCCTGCCATCTGGAGCAAAACCATTCTGTGACCCGATGGATCTCTTCTACCCTCTTCCCACTAAGGCCTGAAGCTGAAACCAAGTCTGCCAATTCACACCCAATTCACATGAGCCAATGAGCACTCAGTGTTGCCTAGATAACCTCGAAAGCCCTGTGTCTGGTGCCCCATCCCTGTGGACAAGAACAGGCTTTCCTTGTTTCCATGGCCCCAGAAGGATATTCATATCTGGGTAGGAAAAGGATATTCACGATGGGTTGATGTGGTGAGTGACGTTGCTTGTTGACCTGATGGAATCTAGAACCATCCCTGAACACTGTCATTCAGTTTCTTGAATTCTGACTGTGGACACACTATGAGAAGCTGCCCTGCACTCCTGATGCCATGATTCCCCACCATGAGAAACTAGAACCCCTCCAACTAGGAGGCAAAATAAACCTTTCTTCCCTTAAATGCTTTGATCAGGTACTTAGCAAGTCACAGAGGACAAAACAAAACAAAACAAAACAAAAAAAAACCAAGCACTAGGAAGAGCTAGCACAACCAGAGATCCTCACAGCACCCCAGCCTTGGTCCAAACAAATCCTTGCCCCTCCCCCACCTCCCCACCCAGTGGCTGTTCTGAGGATGATAAGCCAGGTAGGAGGGAAGTCACAACTGTGGCCATCCCTCCTAACTATTCCAGAGGCTTGGCTTTCCCAGGGAGAGCACCTGCCACGTGGAGTCCCAGGAAAGCCTGTGAGACAGACACTCCACCTGTTGTGGATCTTGCTCGTTCTCTGTTCTCATTTATACATAGTCTAATGGGAGTGTGTGGTTAGCTTGTTGCTTCCTAGCTCTGTTATGCTTTAGTGTATACCATACACGCTTGGTTCTCATACTTTGTTGGGCATCAGAATCACATGTAAAGCTAAGTGAGCACAGAGAGGCCTGGGGCCTGGGGGAGGGGGGAAGGCCAGATAAACCAGGCAGAGCAGTTTCTAGGTTCAAATCCACCATCATCTAACTATGTGGCCTTTGTGCACGTACCTAACCTCTCTGAGCCTCATCACTTTCATCCCTAAAGAGAGGATTCAGTGGCACCCTCTCTTTATTGAAATAAGACAGGCCAAGTGATCAACACACACAGCGCCACCATTTTCCTTCTGCTCATGGGTCAAACCACTTACTGGAACATAACACTGAATAATAGAAGTTTTTGAATGGTGCATCTTCATTGATTTTAGGACATCAAACACACTTGATAAATGGGGGGGAGAGTGCATGGACCAATATCTTATTGATCAGTTCACCAACGCTTTTATTTAGCTTGAAGTCTTGAAAAGAAGAATTGCTAATAGTTCACAGAACCACTAGTAATCAAAATCCTTCTGTCCTTCCAGCTCCAGGAGATACTGAGAGTTAGGGCTTACCGTTACAGCAAGACCCACCCCAGATCACACCCCAAGCAAGCAGTGCTCATTCTGCCTGTGTTTGCATGTTCCCAGCTACCACCCCATAGGCACTAAGCAACGGGAAAAGTCAGGTGGTCCCTAAGCCCTCAGAGACAGTAGATGAATGGATTCTGCCTGGTCAGGCATTCCTTGGGTCTGGCAGAACTGGGCAGGACAGGGCAGGGCAGGGCATAGAAGTTTCCACTGGGTACAATTGCCAAGTACCCCTGGAGAGGCAAAGAATCCCCTATGGAAAGTGGTGGTTTGGACTGAAGCCTTTGGCTCCTGCCTTCTCTGAATTGCAGGATAATGGAAGGAAAAAAAAGAACCACTGGGAACCAGAGCAATGTCACCCCCGGGTCCCTGGGGGAAATGAGAATTTGTGACCTTGCTCTCCTGCTCTGCCTTCTGGGATGCAAGTAGATAAGGCACCATGTACATAAAAAAACTGAGACAAGGCCCAGCCCTGCCTGTGACTCAAAGAAATCCCAGGTCCCCTTTCTCCTGTGGCCTACAGACACATCCAATGAACTTTCTGATCCCCACAGAGAGCACATGCAGTGGGGATAAAGTCACAGGGCCATTGCCTCAGAGATGGTGTCTTCCCAGAGACACTGGAGAACATGGAGCACAGAGCCTTCTTCATTCTGAAGGACATACAGCTTCCTTCTGAGGGAAGGAGAGAACTGGGAAGACCTCAAAGATGCAGCACTTGCCTAGGATGTGTGAGACCCTGGGTTTGAGTCTCAATACAAGAAAACATCGAAACACAATACGGAAGGAGGAAGAGGAAAGCAAGATAGACTTGGGAGGACCTGGGCAGGTCTGGGCAAGGCTGCTGGTAAAGGGAACCTCCCTAGCGAAGACTTCATACAGGCCTGGGCCTTTTGTTGAGCACACTCAGAGCTGACTGACTGATCTCAGATTCAACCTTCCAGTGAAAGCCACATTTGGCTTTATTCTCCAGAAAGCTGCTTGCCAGTTAGTAATGGCTGATAATTTTTTCTAGGCTCAAGAGTTACCTGAGGGATTCCACCAAGACAAGTAGGTACAAAATGGGATACGCATAGGTACAATCAGAGTTGGAGGGAGGGTGGACTAGGATTGGACTTTGGAAAACAGGGCTTTGCTACCACTTCTAAGGTACGTGATCTTCCTTGAACATGTGAGTGGATGACGCTTAAGTGACCACTGTTTTTCTCACCCACTCTTCCTTACTTTTCCTCCCAGTTCACCTCTGCCATCTATACACAGATCGGAGGCAGGAACATGTGGAAGCTCTGGGTATTTGAAGGTTGATGATGAATCAGGCCCTTGCTAGCAGCTTGGGCTGTAGCCCCACTTCATTGCTACTATGCTGGACAGACACTAGATGCCAGGAACCATTCTAGGAGCCTTGGAGTCTTTTTCTCTATTTAAATTCTTACGATGACAGGGATTGGGAGATGGATCAGTAGATGAAACTGTCTGATACAGAGGTATGAGGACCTAAGTTGGATCCCCAGAAGCCACATTAAGAAGACAGGCATTGTAACACATTTGTCATCCCTGTGCTGGGGAGGCAGAGGCAGAGATCCTGTGGGTCACCTGGCCCTAATCAGCAAACCCCGGGCCATCGAAAGACCCTAAATCAAAAACCAAGATGGGTAGGGATGGAAAGATGGCTTAGGGGTTAAGAGCATTGGCTGCTCTTGCAGAGGACCCAGCTTCGATGGTGATGGCTCCCAACCATCTATAACTCCAGTTCCAGAGGGTTTGACACCTTTTCTCACCTCCATGGCATTTTGTATACAACAGAAATACATTTAGACAAAATATCCAGATACATAAAATTAAATTGTAATAAAAAAAAACCCTAAAGGTAAGAAGAGTGATCCCTGAGGAGGGGTGATATTCAAGATCATCTTCTGGCCTCTACACACACACACACACACACACACACACACACACTCATGAACATGTACCCACTCTCTGTCTCATTGTCTTTGTCTCTGTCTGTCTGTCTGTCTGTCTGTCTATCTCTCTTACAATGGCTAGAGAATAAACACAAAACTCAAGGTAGGTAAGTAACCAGGGGTCCAGACCAGGAAGTGATGCTTCCTTCAATTTTGTTATACAATAGTTTTCTCTTGTGGTCCTGGGGCAGTGGCAATGGCCCTCAGGGACTTTGTAAAAATACACATTCCTGGGTCTCATTCGGGACTTGTTAAGGGAGGAGCTTAGCATCCTGTACTCTGCTGTGCCCTCCAGATGACTTGGAGGCTGGCCAGAGTTCAAGAACTGTGGCTCCAGAGGGGCCTCATCAATTCTCAAGAGAATCTTTAAATACCTGTGAACCCCCAGTGGCCTTCTAATCCGGACCACTGTCCACCACTCCGGCTCATTTCTCACAAACCTGTTCTAATGGGAGACAGCCGAATGAGCTCTGGACCCAAGACTGAGAAAGGGGAAAGCTGCACCATGAGGTCAAAGATGCCAAGCCTTCTGTGCCATCCTAGGCATCCATCCATTGTCCATAGATGATAATAAAAAGCCAGCGTTTTATAGACAGTGTTGGGTTACTGTATCATGCGGCATCTTAGTTGTCAAAAGTATAAAGGTAATAGTCTGAACAGCTGATTAGACAAACATATCAGATTTTGATACAAGACAATGGGATCTTACACAGAGGAGATAAGGCAAGCCACATACTACAAACAAGGTAGGCAGGGCTTCTTTATTGAAACCTCAACTTAAGCTGGCCAAGTTGGGCTGAAAGGAGCCAGCACAGGCCAGAAGTAACCAGGTAATTCACTTCAACAAAGAAGTTCTTGACACGCTTTCAGTGATTTTTCTAGGATGGGATAAAGTTTGGTAGTGAGCAGGATTTCAACAGTTGCTTTTCCTTCTGCTCAAGCATTTTGACACTGAGGTTTGCAGGCTGACAGATGGAAACCTAACCCGGGAAGTACTGGATCCTTCCTGTTGCCGGCATCACCCAACATAAACATACTGGCTTCGTGGTTTGGTTTGGGCTTTGAGCTGAGGCTGATAGGCTGACTGAAGTGTGTGTGTGTGTGTTTGTGTGTATGTGTGTGTGTGTGTGTAAGTGATAGGCAACCTGGGTTTAGAATTCTTGTTTAAAAGTATTTTCCCTCATTGTGGGAGGGTAGTGGTAGATTCTGCCAGGGCTATTGAAAAGCCTAAAGCCAACCCCACTGCTGTGCGTTCTTTTATGGATGGTCTGTGTTTTTATCTGCTTAGGCCCCACCCCCACCCCGCAGCTGAGTTTTCACCATGGTATCTTCTGTGTTAGTACTGTCTTGCTTTCTCTTGCTATGATAAAACAGTCTGACCAAAAGCAACTTGAGGAGATTTATTTGGCTTACACATCCATATCACAGCTCATCAATGAGGGAAGTCAGGACAAAACTCAAGGCAGGAACCTAGAGGTAGGAGCTGAAGCAGACAATATGGTGGAACACTGCTTACTGGATTGCCTTCCATGGCTTGCTCAGCCTGCTTTCATATACAACCCAGGACCACCTGGTCATGGGTGGCCGTCCACAGAGGACTGGGCCCTCCCACATCAATAGTGTATCAAGAAAATGCCCCTCCTATTTGCCCACAAGATCATTTGTTGGAGGCAATTTCTCAGTTGTGGTTCCTATCTAGGGTTGTGTCAAACTGACAAAAACTAAGCAGCGTATGTAGCCTCTGAGTAAAGTTCTCAGCTCTTCCATTTTACAGATATTCTCTTTAGCTGTATTTAATAAACTATTTAGACCATCTACTGCCTTTTTAATTCTAGCAGCTATATATTTAAAATATTTCTGTATTTTGTATGAACGTGTGTGCCTGAGTATAGGTATGTACAGTCCCTAGCAGCCATATTTTTAATTTCTAAATTACTGACAACATATTTTTGAGGCAGAATCTCACTGTGTAACTCTGGCTTTCCTGGAACTTGGTAGTAGACCAGGTTGACCTGGAACTCATAGATATCCACCTGCCTCTTCCTTCTGAGTGCTGGGATCAAAGACATGTACCACTACACCTGGCAGTAATTCTGTTTTTTAAAATATCACTTTATGCCTTTTAAAGTTTTGGAGTGAATTTTTAATTTCCTTATTGATTTTAAATCTGCTTCCTAATTGCTATTTGAAACTCCTGGAAATCGGTATACTTCCGGGGGTGCCTGCCCTTGGCAATTAGCTTTACAATGTTTTCTAGTCTTGAACCTATTTTTGATGTCTTTACCACAGAGAACTCTGTCTGGCCTGACTTGAAATGTATGCTTCCAGGTCGCTTTACACTTGCTGAATCCCTTAGGTTAGCCCAGAAATTGAAATTCAAGGTCTAGACCCAGGCCAAAGTGGAGGACTTCTTTCAGCCCACACAGGGTCCAAGCTGCAGACACAGGCTTTCTTGTCTCGGTGTGCTTTGACTCGTGGGCAGCTTCCCTGAAGCAATGGCCCCTCAGGAGATTAGATTTCCTGTGTTTCTCCTTCTTGTCTTACATCAGCACCAACCTTCCTTCTCCCCATTCACACCCAGGCTTCCTGCTCACCACAATTAACAGCCCTTCTTGTCTCCAGCCCCTCCCCCCACCAGGCCAGCTTTCCTTATATTCTTGCATGCAAGACCTGTGGGGTTTAAGGGAACTGTTTTAAAGTGCTTAAATCTGAATGTGGAGGGCAAACAATGAATCCCCAAAGGTCCTTTCTGCCCGACTCTGCTGTCACAGGTCACAGTTCATTTTCCTGGCTCTGTCTTTTACAAATTACCATTGAATTTAGCATTTATCTTCCCTGAGTGACCTGTACAGTGAGTGAGTGTGTGTGTGTGTGTGTGTGTATCTATGTCTGTCTGTGTGTGTGTGTCTGTGTGTGTCTGTGTGTGTCTGTGTGTGTCTGTGTGTGTGTGTCTATGCGTGGCATGTATGTGTGGCAGGAGGGGAGGCTGTTAAATATAACCCACAGAGCATTTGTGAACTGAGACAAAATGAAGTTCAAGTGTGGCCTGGCACAGAGGACAGTTCTATAGATGTAAGATCAGCTTCACTAGCCAAATCAGTGCTGGTTATGTGGTGGGCAGGCCTGGCTCCGGTTTCCTGCAGAACGTATGAGGCAAATACTGAGTGTTTGTTTTCCTTAGGAACTGTATGGAATGTTCTGTGTGGAGCCAGGGTCTCTGTGGGAGGCCAGCCAGCCTAAAATGAGCTGCTCCAAGGCAGTGTGTCATGGAGATCTCTGGGACATGCATACCTGGCAACGGCAGGACTTTGTGCCTGGACTGCCCACAGACCTGCTGAACTTTGCAAAGGCAAGGGCAGTTCCTCTGAGTTGGGCTTATGCCCTTTGACTCTGTTATCTTTATACACCTGGTCCACTAAGCTATAAAAGCAGTAACGTTTAGCAGTCTCCCTGCAGCCTGTTCCTTCACAGTTACCAAACGTCCACATCACACCAGAGACCGCCATCATGACGAAGGACCAGAATGGAACCTGGGAAATGGAGAGTAATGACAATTTTGAAGGCTACATGAAGGCCCTGGGTAAGAGGTGAAGGGGACTGGGAGACAGGGGACATTAAGAGGACAGCAGATTGGTCCTTGAGGAGATGCTACTGTGGGACTCAACCGAGCTGTGTGCAAACCCTCTCCAGAGTTATAGCAGTGCAAAGTCAGCTAAATCCTGGGAACTCTCTGAGGCTATTTCCCTACCTAGAAATAATAATGTGATAAGGTTAGAATGTCCTTTGTACAGTGCATGCCTGACAGAAAACATACACTAAACAGAGGATATATACACATGTGTACATGTGTTCACACACAGTACATGCACATATGTATAGGCACACATACCACGACTGGCATGGTCTGCCCTGAGAGAACAACAGTCAAGTCTCCTGCCTTGTCGTCACCATCTCATGGATAAACAGTTGAGTCAGACATCACCACCAATGACTCCTCCTTGAGGTTTTTTTGTTTTTGTTTTTCGGCCTTGACATAGAAAACACTGAAGGACCAGCCATCCAATTCTCTACCTAGAGACATTCAGGCTGTCGGAGGCTGAGAGAGACTTTTGTCACAGGACTCAAACCACTCACTGCTTATCCAAGTTCTGCACTGGGTCAATGGCTGCTAATCTGTTTGTGACCCAAGTTAGTGACAGGGCAAGTCTGTAGGTCTCTCCTGTAGAAACATATGGTCCTGGCCACCTCTGGGCTGTACTTGGAAGAAGTTGGAGTGAGTTGCCATAGGGGATCTCCAAATAATGGCAGCAATCAGGCACTGGGCAAAGAGCTTAGCTACTGAACTTCCCTACAAAACCCTGGTCATCTTTTCTACCTTGAAATTCCCCACATACAGAGTTGCATCCCTGCATGTACAGGAGCCATTCAAACATGAGAGAAATGGCCACACATGGCCACAGAGGCCCAGTGATTAGTGTATGGTGGTGAGAAGTATCTCTAAGAATGGGCTTGTGGGGCTTTCCTCTGCAACTAAAGAAAGACAGGCAAAACTCCTCTTATCAGAGCTCTGCCTACTAGGACTAAGATACCTAATCTATTTGAAACAGAGTATAACAGGACCTAAGCAAAAGGGAAATATTCCTGTCACATTCCTGTTTAGCGACATGAGTGGCTAATGGAAATGGGGTTCTGAGCCAAATATGTAGTCAATTAGAGCATAGTTCAGAACCATAATTTTGAACATTATCATATAGATGCGGTAAGTAAGCCCAGAGTGAGTGCAGCCTGTGCCACGCCCAAGACTTCCTCTGTGATGTGGGATCAGGTTCTTGACATTTCAGGGCCTTGAGTTTTCCATCTGCCAAATAGAAATAACAACACCTGCATTGTGGCTTCTCTAGATTGTACAGCTGTGATTTTGAACAACAGAAGCTCATAGCACATAGGCTGTTTGGAAGCTCCATGGTTTCTTAGGTGTGCTAGACAACCCAGGCACATAGACTATTATCAGAAAGCAACTTGCCTTTTGCTGTTTGCTTAAATGATATCAAGTCCAAGGCCAGCAAGATGGTCCATTGAGTAAAAACTCTCAGCACACAAGCCCCAGGACATGACTTTAATCCCTGAAATCCACCATGGAAGGAAAAACACCAACTGAAAAGCTGTCTCCTGACGTCCACATACATACCATAGTACACACATGCCACCAACCCCCACACACACACCAGCCACGCACATACACACAATGATAATACTTCACAAAAATAATTCCTAGTTGACTTTAGAGATAACACCTAGTTCCACTTTAGTGTCTGGCCCCTTGGATAGACTCCTAAAGTTCAATGCCTCAGTCTGAAGGTGGAAGGCAAACATTACCATCCTCCGCTGAGGCTACACCTTTATCTCACTGAAAGAAACCCTCTCTCTACCTCTGGCTTCCTCTTTTACACAGGCGTGCACCTCAGTGGGCATAAGGGACTTATAGGTTGTGACTGTGATGTTTAGATACTTCTGGGTTGATGTTCCTAAATCCCTAGCATCAATTGCTCGCTGTCTCTTTGGGCTTTAGTAATAATGTGCAATCAAACATTGTATTAGACTGATCTCAGTCTAATGAGCAGACTGATTCAATCCTTTTCAGCAGCTCCCTGACTACCACAGGGGATAACTCTAGCTAAACACAGAATGTGGGTGTCTCTGTGCCTGCTTTGCCCAGATGCTGATAGCTCTCTGTCTCAGGGGTCTAAGGACTTGCCCTGCCTGGATGACACCACAAAAATACCTCATGCAGAGTCACTTTCCCAGCACTCAAGCAGGACACCTGATTTCCTTCAGCTACAGGGCGGGGCTGGCAGTGATTAAAGTCAAGAGACTCAGCCAAGAGCAGATGAGGAGCGGCTGTCCCGTCAGTCTACCTGCCAAAAACAGCTCCACTGATCTGTTTAATTTTTGCCACACCCAACTGAAAGGCAAGGTTGCCTTCTCAAGATGGGAAACTCAATGAGGTTTGCCTGTGGTGCCCTTTTGTGCACTTGGCATTTGGAATGAACATTGCAGAGGTCTTTGCAAATCCCCAGATGTGTAAATACTATTAGGGGTGACATTGTTCTCTGCCTATGAACCATTACTTTCTTGGACTTTATAACTCTGTCCATCAATGAGGAAATTGACTTTCTCTGGGGGCCTAGTTCTTTGTGCCGTAGGGAGGGAGACACTGTTGAGACGCTTCTCTGAGCAGCACCATGGCTTTGTCAATAGCCGAGTGGCTCACTCAATATGCTCTCCTCCACCTATGACTCAGGTACTGACCTCAGCAGAATGATGTGTCACAGCAACCTTTGAGTTTACCTCAAATTAACAAAGTCATTAAGAGCTCAAGGGTGTGTGTTCAGGATCGGTCAGTGGTGCCTCCTCTCCTGCCTTGGGCACTCCTAGTCTTTGCTAGATTATCTCTGACCCTGAAGTCATCTAAGTAGAGTCACCTTTAGTTACGTCTCATTGGTCTAGGGTTGAGTGGATCTCCCTGGTGGTCCTTGCTTAAGGGCTCTCATACAGTGCAAGGGGATAGTGGCTGCAGTTGGAGCCTTCTTGAAGCCATTTCCACTCTAGCTAGGGATGCTGGCTGGTGGCAAGGACCTCACTTAGTTGTGGCTGAGGACATATACATGGTCTCCCCATATAGTATGGGGATTTTCACAGCATGTGCCTGTGCCCAGAGAGGGGAGGCAGAGAGGCATGGTCTTTGTGGCCCATTGTCAGAAACCACCAGGTGTCTCTTTTACTGTGTTCTGTTGGTCCAAGTGGTACATTCCCTTTCTCCATTCATAGGCCACTACCAGAGATCTCACTCCTCTGAGAGAAGAATGTTAAAGCCACACTGTAAGACAGATTGGATGGGATACTGTCATTTAGAAAAGCACAGTCTGTCATAGATGGGGCACCAGATAATCTTAGACCTTAGCCAATAAATGTCCACAGTTACTAAACAGAAAGCAGAGCAAAGAAAGTCCCAGTGAAGACTTTCCAAGTCTTTCAGGATAGGGTGTTGGAGAAAGTAAAAGAATCCAAGCAGAGATGAAGCTGGGCCTGGCCATGGTCACGTGCAGAGTCATAGACATGGGATACGAAAAGGAGTTGTCTATTCAGAGCTGAAGGGGAAGGAGAAAAGAGAGTCGGAGATACATGAGGATGTTTAGCACAGTGTACCACGTGTGAATTCATCCTCCAAGGACAGCGGACTGCCTCCAGGGCAGACGCATGTGAGGCTCCCACACTAACTCAGGCAGCTGTTTATTGCCTCCAGTAGCACAGAATTGGAAGTGTGTCTGAATGGTCCTGGAAGATAGGGAAAACTGCCAAGAAGGGTGAGCATGGAGATAGCCAGAGCAGGGAGGGGACTAGACATGGAGACTGGGTAGCAAAGAGACTGGGAAAAGGCAGCCCTGAAAACAGGTAATCATATTATGACCTCATCAGTGGAGATGGTAACAGGGGTGCT
The DNA here is from genome assembly GCF_004785775.1 of Grammomys surdaster. Taxonomy (NCBI): domain Eukaryota; kingdom Metazoa; phylum Chordata; class Mammalia; order Rodentia; family Muridae; genus Grammomys; species Grammomys surdaster. Next base: position 8,469,964 of record NW_021621048.1, read on the forward strand.
TCCTAAAATCAGCTGGGCAGGATTAGATCTTTTATGCTATACATTGTCCCCGATTTGGGAAAGAAAATCTTATCTCAATTCCTGAAAGATGGTGAGGGCCACTTTTTTTTCCATTTAAAGCAATATACACAGACTTTAAAAAAAGAAAAAAAAAGCCAAAAAAACCAATGTTTTCTTCAAACAGCCTAGTAGGTTTCTAGTAAGCTCAGCACCAGGAAAGGGGTATCCCCAGAGACAGAAACCAGGCGGCCCCTGTTGAATGCTCTCTGCAGAAAATGTTTCCTGGACATCTGCAAAGTGCGAAATCCCGTTCTAGCTTTTGCTTTTGCAACTGGTTTTTCTTCCTGCTGTTACATTTGTGAGGCGCAGGGTAATAAACCCAAAAGCTTTCAGTGGACTGTTGGCAGTAATTGTGGGCACACATTATTTTCATGCCACAATGAGCACACTGTTAGTGTTATATTCATTATTTCATCTTAACTAGCTCAGGTTTCAACAATATATTGGCTACCTAAAACACACTAGGAACTCTTCTAGTCACCGGTGATGAAATGGTTAATTAGAGGATAGTCCCCTACCCTGGTGGAATTGATCTCCTGGCAGGTGGGAGGAAGTGAGGGGCACTGAAAGAGAACACCAGACACTGTGTGAGATAACTTTGCAAGTATTTTAAGGAAAGTGGAAAAGAATAAATGTGTGAAGCGTGACAAATGTCGAGGAAGACAACTTAAAGAGTTGACAGTACATACGGCTAGAGCTTGACTCTGAGCTGTGTCCCAAAAGCAAGGACAGTAAGTGCAAATGATTTGTGTGTGTCCAAGAAGGTAGACAACAGGAAGGCTGGGGTGTGGCAGTATGCAGACGGTTGGAAGAGACGAGAAGAGGCTGAGGGTGGAGAGATAGGCAGAGGTTAGACTAGGAATTTTGTTTTTCTTTTTGGCTCCGTATACTCACTACACATCCGAGCCTATTGGGGATATGGATGTGTAAGACCTGGAGCCTGGAGTTAGGCCTGAGGATAGAAGGGCTATTTTCCATTTGGTAAGATGAGGAATTGGAATCCCAAAGAAGCAGGGAAATTTCCTAGGGACACATGGGACTAGGAAACAGCAGGGCCTGGACTTCTAACAACATGCTAGTCCTTCCTTACTAAACAGGGTAAGGGTGCCAGGTGATGGTGAGAAGGGACTTCATTCTGAGCAGAACTAATTGGGATGATGGAGATATCCAAAGTAGAGAGACAGCATCTCCAGAAACACTGTAAGAGGGTCATTAGGGGTCCCTAACTGACAATCAGTCAGTGTCTGATGGCCTACGAATGAGGTGATTGTACAAAACTCTGGATTTCTGCTGGTGTTGACAAGCCAATGAAGTTATTCAAGTCATCAGAGTCGTAATTGCCCTATGTGATACCTGGTTGGACTTTCAAATGGAAAAGTACTGAGGCAGAAAAGGCCAGGTGACTATGATGCATGCTTCCCTCTCCACTGGCCTCACATTCATGTGCTGAATGGACACTTGTATCCCTGACCTCTCTCTCAGTGGAGGACATTGGACTAAGGGTGCAGGGTGCAGAGTGCAAGCCCAGGGTGTCCAGCCTGCCTGAAATAGCCAGGAAGAGACAGGCAGGGGCCAGTCTAATTCCCTAATAAATGTGTCCTCTGGAGGAGGAAATGGTAAGGGAAGAAAAAAAAAGAGAAAATTGTTCTTCCACCCGGATTCCCCTTATTGCCTGGAAGTGTCAATGATTTGGGAATTAAGGGGTCTAGGTTCAAAGCCCATTGAGGCTGCACTTTGAGCAGCTCTCAGATTTCCTGTGATAGATCCCTGTGCATCTCTGCTCTTTAATTTACAAAGTGCACCTGCCCTTTCAGCTTGCAACTTTAGCTTTCTTCGCAAGCACATTACAAGGCATTTTAATGTTGAGTAGCATGCTCGTATTTCAGCTTTATGGCTTGCATTGTTCAAAAGGCAGTTATGAAAAGTGTGCTTAATAAAGTCACTTTGCTGTTGTTGATTTGTTCTTCCACAGCAGCAGCCATAAGCCGTATATATTATTCAGAAATAGCTTGTCTCTGGACCCTTCCTTCTGAGATAGAAATTCACTTCACCTGGCTATAAATCAGGCTCAGAGGTACCTTTAATATAGAAAAACAGATAAAACAAACTTGATAACCCTAGTGTGAAAATATCATATCTGGAAACAGTTTTCACTGCAAAGTCCAAAGAGAAAGTACTGTGTGTGTGTGTGTGTGTGTGTGTGTGTGTGTTCTATAGCTACATTTAAAACCCTTTTGATTAGAAATATCTAACAAGAAATCCACCAGCAGAGTATTTGGCTTCCTTCCCCAGGGTGGAGCAGAGGTGACATGATTAACTGGCTTGTGCAAACGCTAAAGGGTGGCCAAGAGGCCAAGTCATTTTTCAATCTGGAGGCGAAGCAGCGCTTACTTCCATTTGCATAGGGGCCCTAATAGCACTCTCCCATCCCTTGTCAGGAAGATTGACTCTGCTGCTGTTTCCAGGACACACCCATTCTCTCAGCAACTGGCCGATTCTTCTGCCATCCCCTTTTCTAGGCAACTTGGGACAGGCAATAATTTTTTGCTGCGATCCACTTTTCCAGGCAGCCCAGGACAAGCAGTAATTTTTCCTGGGGAGCCTTAGCTATGAATGACAAATGGGCTACATTTATAGGGACACTGTGGAGCTGGATGTGGCTGAGTCCACCATTTAAATTCTCTGGGTCGTGATTTCTACTTCCACAGAGCGAATATAGATTTGCTCGCTAAGGAACAGCTTGTTCGCCACAATTTCTCCACAATTTCCATTCTTCTGTAGTGTTTGCCTGGGGCACTCCCCTTTCTTTCACTTGGGTAACAGCATTCTTTTCCTAAGCCCTAATGATGACTGCCTGAGCTCTGTGAGCACAGCAGAGACTTCAGCATGGAGGCTTGAGCAAATATCACTGACCAAGCAAACTAGAGGGAAGAAGGTGACCCAGCCTGAATGTCCCATCAGGCTGGATAAAGGGCCCCATGACAGCTACAGCTATAGGATCTGGTAGTTGTAGGGATACATAAATATGCTCTGAAACTTTTGCTCTGGGCTAAGCTGATCTGGTCCCTGTGTAACACAAATAGACAAGGACAACAATGGAGCCCTGTGTGCGGTGAATACTTGCAAGCACCTGGGTACCTTGGATAGCCTTTCCCATCAAGCTTGCCGGCTCCTTACCGCAATAACGGTAGGAAATGAGCTTTTCCGTCCTCATTCCCCATCCCCCGGGGAAAACTGAGGCTCTGAAAGGGAAAGAAGTTTCTGTAAGGTCACATAGCTGGGAAATTGGGACTGACCTGACCCTTGCCCTCGTTCTTTAGTGCCAGGGTTTCTAACAGTGGAGTGCACAAAGTGACCGGGAAGGATTTACAGTTCTAACAGGTTTCCTTGTTCCACTGCTGTTCCTGCTGCTGCTGGTGGTGGGCCAGTGTCTTTAGCAACCACTGTCCCAGACCACATTTCTCTATTAACAAATTCATATTATCTGAACATCTACGATGAGCATAGACCTAAGGCTGGTTCTGGTGGGGGACACATGGAGCAAAACTACAGGGGAGGAGGGGGGTAGAAGAATAATCATGCCCATAGCAGAGCTATGTGTAAGACAACAACTAACTCTTGCTTCTCTCATATGTAAAGAAACGCGGCGTGTCCTGGGTCTGCGTATCCGGTCCTGAGCGATTTGCCTTGTTAAAGAAATGAATGAGTCTGGCTGCACACATCATAACCTTCCCTATTCCCTCTGCCAACAGATATTGATTTTGCCACCCGCAAGATCGCAGTGCGTCTGACTCAGACGAAGATCATCACTCAAGACGGTGATAACTTCAAGACGAAAACCAACAGCACATTCCGCAACTATGACCTGGATTTCACCGTTGGGGTGGAGTTTGACGAACACACAAAGGGCCTGGACGGCCGGCATGTCAAGGTACTTCTGGGTGGGTGGGTTTTCACTGAGGCTGTTTGTGCACAGGCTGGATTGCTAGCTTCACAGTGCAACAAGCCCAGGAAAGCTTAGGTAAGGTTCAGGTAAGCAGGACCAGAACGGACTTAGTAAGATTGATAAGGAGTAATTAATGAAGGGCTGAGAAAGGACAGGCAGGGAAAGGAGGGAGGAGAGGCCTCAGATCATGTGAGAAGTTAAGATTACACGGCTGAGCAAGCAGTTGAAAGACCAAGATGGGCTGTCCTGGCAATGGATAACTACAGAGCTCAGCAAGCAGTTCACCTGGACGTAAAGAAGCAGCCATGTTCAGCCAGCTCTGCCCAAGAAAAGAGCAGAAGATCAGGCTCCTGGTACCTGTTGAGATGTTTAGTTTGTTTGTTTTATTCATTGTTTTTTGTTTTATTTGTTTTGTTTTTGTTGTTTTGGGGATTTTTTTTTGCTTGTTTTGGGGGGCTTTTTTTTGTTTTGTTTTGTGTTAGTTTTTTTGGTTTTTGTTTTATTTTTTTTAAGGAGTCCCTGAGAATTCAGGTGTTTTGACACGTAACCCTCACTTTTTTAGATGATCCAATTAGGAAATCCTGATGCAGATGAAATAAAGATAAAACTCAGTAGACCCAGTAAAGTCAGTAATTCAGTCTCTGTGACTTGTTGTGGCTTCTGTCCTAGCAGAGACTTAACTCCCAGGCCATTGGAGAGGAAACCCTGCAGGGGTCACAGGCCACCCTTCTAGTACCGGAATTGCAGTAATCCTCCCTTAGCCAAACTCTCGCTTCCCATAGTTTTCATTAGCCATGCAGTCCAAAAGCAGAAAATGGGAAATTCCAGAAATAAACAACCCCTGAGGTTTACAGTGCACATCAAGTCGCATGGTACAGTCTCCATGGCCTGTTCCATCCTGTCCAAGGTTAGTCATCTCCTTCTCCAGCCTATCTGCCCTGTGTACAGTACTCACCCACCAGTCACTTGGTCGCCATGTTAGTTCCATGGAATAGATGATGTTCAATTCTACCAGAGATGACACTGAGGCTCTTGGAACATGCACATTATTGATAAGAGGGGGCTACTGTATTTGCACTGGTCAACCCTGAAAGCACACAGAAAACAACTCTCACCTGAAGGTGAAGGGCTATCTCTGAGCCTGAGACCTTGACTCTAAGGAAAATTTGTAGGCCTTTATACAAAGCAGCTGTCCATGAATAGAGCAGAGGCTGCTAAGCTGCAAGCAAGTGTGGGGTGGGAGACGTAGAGGCCACAGTAGCTCCCCAGCATTGCTGTGTTGTGTCACTGCCCAGTGGCCTGATCCTCACACTCTGTATTCCAGTGTTTGGTTGTCCAAATCAAACCACCTGGTCAGGGCCCTTCAAACAGGAGGAAGGAAAATTTAATCACAGTCCTATTTAAAGACTCTCCTTCCTCAGTCTTGGCATTATAGTTTTGGGGCTTACATAGAAATTCTGGAAGGGCTCCTGGTTTGCCATTGACTACACCACTCATGCTCATGTAGTTTATACAGAGGCTGGCTCTGTGCCGACTTGGTTATGGGGCTCCTAAACAGAGAAGAATGGAACTGAATACAAGGTCTCTGGCAAATGAGCCCTCATCTCCAGCAAAGGCCCAGCCTCTTGGGATGACACAGTGATACAGGATCTGCCACCCTTCTCTGCCCACTCACCACAGCTGCCCCTTCCCAGGGGAAGTCACTGTCCTGTTCTTCCAGGAGCTCTTCCCAAGCCTCAGACCTCTCCCAAAGTGAGGAACTCAGTTCTGGTTCCTCTCCTGGGCTGGAAGTATTAGAGACTGGCTAGCTGGAATCTTTTTGCCCTACCAAGACAGAGACCATGGAGAGCGAAGAAGCTCTTCAAATGCTCTTCTCTGGCCACTTCTATTTCACTTAGTGTTTGGCTATACAAAGTGGCAGCCATAGGCAGGTAGGACCAAGCATTAAGTGGTACCCTCTAATGTCATTAACCCTGTGCCAATCTCAGGAACGGGGACCCTTAGCCAACAGGTGTTAGAGCTCCCCTGTAGACTGGAAGTCCAGATTTCTTAACACTGACCATTGTTAGAGCTTTTAGATCAAGACTCTGAGATTCTTGGCTCTAAAGACTTGATAGATCTCTGACGATCTGGTGACCAGGGTGATAGTTTCTAACCCGAGGCTCTGTCCAGCTTTTTATCTTTCTTACATTTCAGCTCTCCTATGAGCATGCTTAGAGAGCCAGAGATAGGGGTGCCATGACCAATCACAGTCTTGACACTTTAGCCCCAGTCAATCTGCTAGGACATCAGGGGAGGTGAGACATTGCAGGTTCAGTGAGAGTTCACCAAGGCCTGGGATAGCACAAGGTCTGGTCCCAACCATTTCCAACAAGCTTGGCTAAAGCCAAGCCTTCAGGAACCAGAGAAGTTAGCTATAATCATCAGGATCCTTCCCAAGGCATTCATAGAGTGTTCAAGTTGGCTCGTCCGTCATACAGGCAGTCCAGCTGGCTGATGGATTGACAGACCTTTTGTCTGAAGGACTGAGGGCAGCAAGGGAGAGTCCAACAAGTGCTAATTAGGGAATCAAATTAACCCATGCCCCAACATCTTCACTTACACACACACATACACACCACCACCACCACAACCAGAAGGAGTGCTTACCATAAGAACTAATCATTGGTAGTGATTTAAATGTATTTTAATAGTGCTTAACACCTTCCCCCTGCTCTAAGGAGCAGTCAGTCCCTCTTACCTGCCTCAGGAAGAAACACTGTTATTCTGTGAAGAGAAGGGCACATCTTTCAGTCAAGTGTCCTGGCACTCACAGTCTCCTCTATCAGGGAAAATTAGATTCAATGCTTTTTGCTATAATAATAATAATAATAATAATAATTTTTACAAAAGAGTTAAAAAAAAGGACAAGGGTAAAAAGTATTTTGGAGATCTTCCACCAGAGCCTTCCTGATATAAAAAGCCCCAAAGGTCGACTTTAGGACCCTTGCTGTGGGGCTGTGGGGTGATGGGTCCACAAGCCTTTTCTGAACTGTGGCCAGAAAACTAATTCATCAGACTCCAGAACTAATGGGAAAGTCTGCCTCTGAAGGTTTGCATCTCTCCAGTGTTCCAGGCTAATCAGTTCTTGATTCCTTTCCCTGCTCTTTGCGGTGTGAGGCGAGGCTTCTTGAAAGCTAACCCTCTTCTCTCTGATGAGAGAATTCTCTCTTCCTGAATCAAGTCACATCCTTCTGGCCTTTCCTGTTTCTGAAAAATTCTACTTGTCAACACCTAGCCACCCCACCCCCACCTCGCCTCTGGCCTCTCCTTTCCCGTTCTCCCTCCTCTCTAAGATCATCACTTAGCATCACTGCCTTGTCTCCTCTCTGCCTGCAACAAAGCCAGGGATAACAATCTCTCTTTCTCTCCATCTCCTTCTCTGTCTCTCTCATACACACACACATGCAAACATACACATACATACACACACACACACACACACACACACACACACCTGGTAGGATGAGATATATTTTACTAGAGGCTAAATAAAGGTCTAGTCCCATGAGAATTACAGCTCAGAACAGGTACCCTAGGGACTATCTACTGCCTGGAATAGGAACAGAACCCTTTAACTCTGAGTGCATGAGCCCCGCCCCTCCTCACAAGCTGTGTGTGCACATGTGTACGTGCTCTGTGTGCAGCACACTCTCACTCCCTAGGGCTCCACTTCTCAACTCTGAACATTCTCAGAACCTTCAAGAAAAGTTGGCATTCATTAGGGAAAGGAGTGGTTGCACCAGGAGCTCTGAAAGGCCCAGTTCTGCAGCAGCCCAGAGCAGGACTGTAAAAACACATCAAAGATGACACTGACTCCGAGGCTCAGAGACCTCCCTTCCCCTTCTGCTTACCATATGTTTTCCCCGCTTCTTACCCTGACTTGTTTCTAAGAGAGTTAAAAGCCCTTTATCAAAAATCCAAAAGCAGGGATGGAGGTGTGGCTCACTGATGTAACACTTGCTTAGCATGCACAATGTTCTAGGTTCAATCTTCAGAGCTTAAAAAAATACACATATATTTACATATAAGACATAAAGAAGTAAGTGAACAGCTTTGAAGATACCCAGTCAGCAAAGTTCTTGCTACACAAGCATGAGTCCTTGAGTTTGCATTCCAAGAACCCACATAGAAAGCCAGGCACACCAGCACATATCTGTAGTCTCAGTGCTGGAGAGGGAGAAACCCAAGGATCGCTGAGGCTTTGCTGTCCAGGACAGTGCAGGCAAATCACTGAGCTCCAGGCCTAGTATGCTGGAGAGTAATTGAGAAAGGCCTTCAACATTTATCTCTAACTTCCACATACACACACACACAAACACACACACACACACACACACACACACACACTCACATATACTGGCACACACATGCAAACACACTAACATGCATGTGCATGCATCAATAAATAAAAAATAATTGATATCCATATAATGAAATGTAGATTATATAACCATCAGAAAGAATGAAGGGCTGATTCCTAGCCCAGTATGAATAAATTTGGAAAACATGCTAAGCTTCAGAAGCTACACACAAAAGACCATGTATTATATGAAGACTCATGACATGCACAAGGAGTAGACAACAGAAGAATACTGAATGCTAGTAGATACAAGGGAGGGAATGTTCTGGATACATTAGTGAAGATGATCACACAACCTTGTGACTATACAAAGAAAACTGAAGTGCCACTCTCAAACTCTATAGAACTGCAGACTTTAGCAGAGTGAATTTGATGGTTCCATATATATATATGTATATATACATATATATATCACATATATGTATATATATATATCTATATATATAGTGATTGGAATTGGGGAAAGTAGACAGGGACAGGGCAAATAGCACCATGTGACTTTGGAGGCTCGTCCTATGGAGGGCAGCCCAAGATGGTTGGAGAAAAACTGCCTTGGAACGTTGCAAGTAGGAGCATCTCCACAGGTCAATAGGTTGCTTCCAAGCCTAGAATTTAGGGGAAGTGATTCAGACTTGTAGAAAAGTTGCAAGAGAACAAAGAATAACTTTACACTCTTTGCTAAGTGTCACCTGTTGTGGGTACAAGAGAGATGGTTCAGCAGTTAAGAATCTTAACTCCTCCTGCAGAGGACTCAGGTTCAGTTCTGGGCACCTATATCAGACAGCATGCAACCACCTGTAACTCTACTTTCAAGGAATCTGATGTTCTCCGTCTCCACAGATATCTGCATATGTTTGGTACACATAGATATGATAATAATGTTTTAAAAACAGTTGCATATTATTAATGTTTTCCCCTTGTGATTTTTAAAAATTTATTCATTTTATTTATATGAGTACACTGTCACTGTCTTTGGACACACCAGAAGAGGGCATCAGATCCCATTACAGATAGTTGTGAGCCACCATGTGGGGTTACTGGGAATTGAACTCAGGACCTCTGGAAGAGCAGTCAGTGCTCTTAACCTCTGAGCCATCTCTCTAGATGCCCCTTGTGATTTTTATTATGTTCCCATGATCTCTGTTTCTCTCTCTCTCTCTCTCTCTCTCTCTCTCTCTCTCTCTCTCTCTCACACACACACACACACACACACACACACACACATACACACACACATGCACACTGAACAATATGACACAACCTGCAAATAATTTTACTTCTGAAGAATTAAGATATTGGTTCTCTTCCAAGATTCACAACTTCACTTTCCCTTTGTAGCTGGCTTGATATCCAGTACAATGCATGATTGTCCTCTTGTTGAGAGGGCCTGAAGTTTAATTTGAGAGCTGTTGGTTACAGACAAAGTGTGTGTGCCACTACTGCACTCACAGGTTATCATCCCACGAGGGTTGTCATTGTGGTTCAAAGATGCCATAACTGGGTAAGACTATTGGGTGCTTCCCCCTTTTGGAAGATTGCATTGCACTTTTTGGTACTATGAAAACTGGTCCAGGCAACTAAGGAATACTGTGCTCTCAGTATTCCCCAAGGAAGAGGATACCAACTGGCTACCCAATGGTCAGCCCTGAAAACATACAAGTAACATTATGTGGACTGAGCAGACTGTATTCATATTGTTAAACAGGTGCCGCACGTGTACAGACACACGCACACACGTACACACGCACACACACACACTAGCAACAATTATAAGAAAAGGAGGCCATGAATTTGAAGAGGGGTACATGAGAAGTTTTGAAAGGTGGAAAGAGAAGAGGAAAATGCTATAATTATAATCTCAAAACAATTTTTAAAGAAATAGAATAGTCTTTTATAGGTCTATGCTTCAGCTATTGACTCTCACAGACTGAACGCTGAGCACCTGTATCTCATTTGACATAAAGAGCCTTTCTGAGAGACTCTGGCTTTGGAAGTGGGAAAGGCAAAGTCACAATCGGGCTCCACCCTCTGCCTCCCTCCGTTCTATCCAAACCCTGCCCTTTCCGGAGCTCTCTCCCTGTCCATTTTCTCATTCAAAAGTTATGGCTTTCTTAGCTGCAGGATCTTTCAAAAACAGTTTGAGTCTGTTTTTAAAACCTCTCCAGACACAGGGATGAGGTCAGCAACTAAAAGCTGGTCATGATCGCAAACGCTGTAACCCCAGCACTCTGAAAAGCTAATACAAAGACACAGCTGGTTCCAGGCCAGCATGGATGACACAGTGAGGAGGAGGCAGGTGGGGAGAGGAGGAGGAGGAGGAGGAGGAGGAGGAGGAGGAGGAGGAGGAGGAGGAAGAGGAAGAGGAGGAGGAAGAGGAAAAGGAGGGAGAGAATAGGGAGGAGGGAGAGAATAGGGAGGAGGGAGAGGAGGGGGAGAAGGAGAGAGAGAAGGGGGAAGAGGGAGAGAAGGGGAAGGAGGGAGAGAAGGGGAAGGAGGAACGAGAGAAGGGGGAGGAGGGAGAGGGAAAGGAGGAGGAATACAACTAACTAAATAAGAAATGTGAGCTTTGGAGTTGGTTCGTTTAGCCATTCTTGTAGCTCTGCTTCTCACTGTCTCATGTAGGAATAAGCCCAAAATCGTGTAACCATTACCGTGATTCATTGGTAACCAATTTACTTTTGGGTCAGAATAACTTTGGGTCTTGCTGCCCAGTGTGAGTTATTAAAATGAAATATTAGGACAGGCTCCTTGCACTAGCATTTTCCTTCTTTCTGTATTCTGCGAATTTTGCTAAGTTCCTACTGCCTGCCAAGCCCGGGTCAGTGAGACAGGTGTCACGCTGAGTTGGAGCCTCTTTCCTGTCCTCCAGGATCTCAGTCTCATACAGAAGATAGAGAAATAAACAGATACTGTCTACAGCACGTCCTCCTTACAGGGCGTGTGTGCACTCAGCTGGGACCTCCTCTAAGGCAGGACGTGGGTGGGCTTCCCTCAAGACTCTGCCTCAGGGAAACTGTCTACCACAGACTCACTGGTCAGTGTCAGCCACTGTGCTCCGTGTCATAGCAGCCACCAACAGCCACACGGCCACCAATAGCCTCTCCTTTCCTGAGCTCTGCCTGTGAGTGGAGGCATCAATGCAGTCAGCGTCCACTGGGCCTTCCGGTACAATGCAGCATGGGAGGAAGAAGAGAAGACATTCCTTACCTAAGAAGAAGATAAGAATCCTTATCTATCTACTAGGGAAGCAGCGGGGGTCTAAGACAATGAGGAGAAATAGCAGATGCCCTTTCCAGACACTTCTTCCTCCCAGAAGAGCTGGAAGACCTACGGCTAGAAATTCTCTAAGTCCTTCAGTGATAAAAGGTTTCAGATGGCCTTGAAGGGGAAAGAGACATTATTCTTTAAAAAAAAAAAAAAGCACAGAATACTTTTTTAATTTTATTTACATTGGTATTTTTGCCCTCAGGTATTTTTGTGTAAGGGTGCCAGATACCTTGGAACTGACAGTAACAGACAGTTGTGAGCTGCCATATGGGTGCTAGAATTTGAACCCAGGTCCTTTGGAAGACCAGCCAGTGCTCTTAACCACTGAACCATCTCTCCAGCCCAAGCACAGAATATTTTATTTTAAAATTAGATTTGGGGACTGTGACCACATTGATGGCTACAGTTTTTTTTGTTTGGTTCGTTTTTGTTTTTACAACAGTAAACAGTGAAATGTTCTTTGCACTTTGGTGATCTAGCTCAGTCTCTTCACAGGATAATCACTGTTGAGGATTTCTTTTACTTCCTTGCAAATGACAGGGACTAAGCAAAAGAATACATATACACCCTCACTCAGTTCCCTTGCCTTATGCACACTGCTCAGCGTCTTGCATTTTTAAGCATTTAAACGACCGGCTCTGGTTGTATTCTTCCTATGGCTGTGTAGCGGGAAGAGTCATACGGTATTTAACCAGCCACCCACTGACAGACTTTAGGAAGCTTCCAGTCCTTTGCTGTAATGAACAATCCTGTGATACATTGAGGAGGAACGGGGAGGAATAACACTGTGCATAAAGCATACATTTTGGTCAAGGTCAAATATTATTTTAGAAATAGGTAGGTTTAACAATCTGTGGAAATCAGGTTTCTATAATGCTCAAAGAGAAGGAAAAAAAAACCCCTACACGTTAGTTTATCATCAGTAGGGTTTAGAAGACATAGAAAAGAGCCAAGTGTCAGGTCCTCAGCCTAATTTTGTTCAGAAAGGCGCCAGGTGATTTGCGCATACATGAAAGCAAAAACAAAAACCAACAACCCAGCTGTGTGAAGCTCACAGGGAGTAAGACACAGACACAGTGGGGAATGAAAAAAATATATTGACAGGTGCAGTGAGTGAGCCTGATCTGGGCATCAAGTTACTAAGTGGAAAACAGGGGTATCTAGGCAGTTGTAAGTATGTGCAGGGGTCTTGCAGCCTCCTGGGTACTGGCGGGCCTGTGGCTTCTCCATCTACTGGTCAGCTCGGTTGGTCTGAAATGGAGGATGGCATTCATGAGTTCTGCTGCTGTACCTACGCTACTATACGGTTAGCATCGCAACCCAGAGAAAACCTGCAGACAAGCAGGTTCTAGGTGACAGGACCTACCTAGAATCACGTGAGCAGCTCCCTGGTTAAATGGGGGACCTTCCCTGTATTTATCCTCACATACAGTGGACAAGGCTCAAAGTGTAACCCCTGCAAGAAAATTCCCAGGATAGAAGCTTGGGGTCAAAGAATACATGCGGTATCATCAGAGATGATAATCCCAGCCCCTGGGAGGCACAGGCAGGAAGGCCAGGAGTTCACGGTCATCCTCAGTACACAATGAGTTCACAGCTAGCCGGGGCTATGTGAAATCCTGTCTTAAAACACACACACACACGCATGCATGCACGCACACACACACACACCTAAACGCATATGAAATAGAGAATTTTCAAATAATAAATTAAAAATTATTTAAAATAAGTAATAAAAGCAAAACCATAAGGAAAACTATGTGTAATTTCATATTTTGAAAGCTAATATAAAATAGTCCTCACAAAAGACTTCTCTTCCCATTATCCCTGTGGGAGGATGCACAGCACTCCCCTTGGTTACTGAATCTTTGATCTTTGACCATATGATTAATTGGATCTGAGAAGTAGTCTTATCAGCATCTCTGCTGCTATTTGTGAAGTAGAATATTTCTTATGTTTAAAAGTCATCTACTACAAGAGTTCCCCCTGTAAGCCCCTGATTCCTATGCTTGGTTGGCATGGACTGTTAGGTTAATGATCTTTTTATTGATTGACAGAGGCTCTTTATATATAAGGACATCAAGTCTTTACTGATATGCTACAGCTCTTTTTTCTCTGTTGGTTATTTGTCTGTTGACTTTGAGGCATTTTTCCCTTCCAGAAATTCCACATAGTTAATAGTTGAATTCATCATTTTGCCTTTACTAGCTCGAAGTGCTATTTTTACCATATAATAAAATGGTTGAGTCGAATTCCTCAAAAGCAAATGCATCCAGCCTGGAGAAACCAGCCTGGCTGGAATGGAGGATAGATGTGGGACGAAGACTGGAAGGTCCTTGGGACCATGCAAACAGGACTCTGTCCCATGGGCAAGGAGGAGCATGGCAGAGCTTGCAGGAATTGAAGCTGAAGATTATTTGGTCTCTTGAGGCCATCCGTGTGACTTGCTTGGTATCTGTCTTTGCAGACTCTAGTCACCTGGGAAGGCAACACCCTTGTGTGTGTGCAAAAAGGGGAGAAGGAGAACCGTGGCTGGAAGCAGTGGGTCGAGGGAGATAAGCTGTACCTGGTAAGCCCTGGGGTCTCTACTGCACTCACCTGGCCAGGCGATTTGACAAGAAAAATAGCCCTGAGCTCCAGCCAAATACGTTTGGACGTATAGTCAGAAAGCCATTCCCATCTGGCACAGGGGACTCTAGGAAGAAATCTATATGGCTGTTTCTCTGAATAGCTGCAATTAAAAAGAAAGTTTAAAATGCTGAGTTAGGAAAGCAAGATCCAAGGAGAAATGAAGAGAACTGGCTAAGGAGCTGCTGGGGAGAAAGGTGAGCCATGGAATTAAGCTGTCTGGCGGAGGTCAGGACCAGGCATCCTGTCAGTTACTGGGGGCGATGTGGGGCGGGGGAGGCTGACAGCATGAGGGGTGGCCTCTCACCCTAAGGTATGGTGGACCTGATCCCACTCCTATGAGGCTGACTTGTTACTAGAACAGAACAGAAGGGACAATGGCTGACATCCGTCAATAAACTATCACTGCCTAGACAGCTTTATTTTTCATTCTTCAATCTTCACAGCAATTTATGGGCCCCACAATGGAATGGTGAAAGAAGTTTCACTCTTTCAAACATTCGGCTACTCATTTGCTAAATGAATGGCTCATTCAGCAAATACATCCTCATTCATTCATTCACTTGTTCATTCATTCATTCATTCATTCATTCATTCATTCATTCATTCATTCATCTGTGGAGCCAGGCAGCTACCCAGCTCGAAGGTCAACATGAATGTCACCAAGATGCCCTTCAGATCCAAGCTAACTCTGCCTGAGATCTTTACTCCTGTCAGCTGATGACATGTGTGTCATTCCCAGTGTTTTCCACTTTCCCTACCTGCTGTGGCTTAGAGGATGGATTTGTTTTTTTAATTTTAGGGCCATCCCAACAGATGTTGGGCTGAGATGTTGTGGCTGAGAACAGAGTCATCATCAGCTGCATGAGCACAGTGGCCTTCCTCATGCTCACTCACCCTCTTCCTTCAGGGTTCAGTGAAATGCAGATAAGACCTGAGGTTCTCTCCACCTCAGTAAGAAGTGGGACCCCATCAGCTACGTCGTAGGCATACCAAGGGGAGCCCTTCACAAGCTCCCACCGTGTTGTTGGGCCACTGCTAGACACCTAATCCATCTCCAAGATACCCTTTCCTTCCTCTTGTCTTTGCCACCTTTTCATAAGTTAGCCCATGTTGCTTTAATCACCAGAGTAGGAGAGATCCAGCCCAGGAGGGTCATTACTTTGCATTTTTCATTTTTAGAGTCGTTCAAGCTCAATTTGAGTGTCAAAATCAAATTACTGCTACCCTGCAGGGCACGGCAGCCAATTGGGTCTGTGAGGGACACTTTGCCCAGAACAGCTAAATGTCCTCTTCCTTCTATTTTCACCCACCTGCCAGACAGTAAGAGGGCCAGGTGCTGGGCAGTAAGAAGGCCGGCTGGCACTCACCCACTTTCTGACTTGCAGGAGCTGACCTGTGGCGACCAGGTGTGTCGACAAGTGTTCAAAAAGAAGTGATGGGCGCAGGGGAAACCTGGAAAACACACAGAGTTCTCTACACATTCTGGAAAGCAGCACGGGGACTCTCTGCTTCCTGACAGAGCCCCCTTAGGTCACCTACCTGGGTTTAAAATAGAGTGTATAAAAGGAACCTACTCCTCCCCCCAAACCTGTTATTAAATAAAGAAACAAAATGTCCTCTCAGTGTTTCCTTTGAAATGCTTTCCATTTTTTATTTCCATCTCACTTACAGGCGGATGGCCGCAGTCTGACAGGCTTGTGTTGTTCTTTGTTCCATTTTGCTTGTTTGTCTCTGGCTGGTTTGTTGGTGTTATTAGGAATGTCTGCTAGACAGCACTACTGATTCGTGAACATCACCTCTGGGAGACATTCCTAAGGAGAGATATGTATCCCTTCTCCAACAGTCTATATAACAATTCATCTGCCTTCTGGTTTACACCCTGTCCTGAGCGCACTGAATAGAACTGACCCTACCCCACTCCCAGCCAAACCCCAGCAGTCTACAGTGTCAGCTGCTATTAGTTCTCAGCACTTCAGCCCTGTGCTGTGAAGTGGATTATGGAACACTGGCCCAGTGACACTTTCTCACCCACCCACCACCTGTGCAAGATACTACAGGTGATGCACTAGGAAGTCTGAGTTCGAGTTCTGCCACATCACTGCTTGGTTAAATGACCACAGGCATGTCACTTGCCCCTTCTGTCCTGGTTTTCTCTCTTCTGTAAGAGGAGAAGACAGTAGGTCACTGTGACACTTGAGTCAACGCACACTATGCCCTTGGTGTGGAGCCTGGCCACTGGTGAGGACTCAGTTCCTTCAGATCTGGTGTTTGTGCTACGTTACTGCCTTGGAATAACAGATGAGCAGAGGCACCATAGCGGTAGGTCAGTACCTCTGTAGCTTTACGGTGCTATGAGAGTGTTAAGCTTGATACTCCATGCCAAACTGTGCTTTCCTGCTAGACACAGAAGGGTATACTTGGGGTGGGGGGGGAGGGGGGAAAGGCTGATTAATGGTGATAGACCTATGGGGCTTAACTATGGCATTCATCAATTCCTGAAGGCCAAAACATTTTTTTTTTTATCCCTCTACAAAAGAGCCTGGAGTCCCACCAACAGGTAGACACTTTCTGAAAAAAAAGAAAAAAAAAAAAAAGGCAAGCGTCTCCTGAGAGGAGCAGAACATGGTGGTTACATACTGTAGCATAACTTGAATGATCAGATCTCAGAATCTGAGGCATCCAGGAATTGGGGGATGGGCAAGAAGGCTGAAATCCAGCCATATGGCCTACGGCCAATCTAACTCAAGAACACCCTGGCCAGGCAAACTGTGCAGCGGGGCTCCTGGCAAGCTATCCTTCCCAGAAACCATGTCATGTGCCTAAGACAAGAAAGCCAGGAAAGTACCTGGGACAGAGCCTTGTGATGGCTGAGTGGTGCATCCAAGGGATAGATATCTTTTGGTGAGAAAGTGGGAGATGCTTTGGAGGCAACTGAACCTCTGAAGGAGAGCCAGGCCCCATCTCCTGGTGTGGACCACAGCTGACAGAAAAGACTGAGGTATGCCTTTTGCCCTACTTTCTCCAGAACTTTCCCAGAGACCTCATCCCCCAACCACTTTTTCTCTTAGCTTTATCCTTGCTCAGTGCAGCCTCAAATGACCCTCTCTTTGTCTCAAGAAAACCTGACTGAATCAGGTAATGGAAGCTGCTTGAGGACCAGCTATAAAACAGTCCTGAACACAGTTTAATATCTGTTCACTTTTTGATCCTAGATTCTACAAAAAGTATTTAAGAGACTAGTAAATCCCCAAGGCTCTGTGAATAGTGTATGGGGAGATGAAGCTCAGAGATGTTTAGAGCCTTTTAAAGAAAGTCTTCTAATGATGGAGCCCACCCTTGAACCACAGGACCCCTTACACCCTACACTTTTGCCCCACAGAGTGGATTAGAAGCAGGCTACACATACCCCTAGTGGGTAGACTATTTTCAATGACAAACAGCAAGCAGCATGACTTCAAACTCCAAATGGAACAACCTCAGAAAACGTTTCCTCACACGTGGCAATAAGTCACAGAATGCGTAGTTTATGTAGAATGTGAAGGAGTGAACGGGGCTGAGGATTCTTTTCAAAGAAGTTGTGACTGGGCTTGAATGAGTGCTATTGGCAGATCCACTTCAAAGCTAAGGCAAGTTCTTTGCACCAGGGTGACCCATACATTCCTGTGCCCACTGTGGATAGGATAAGGAGAGCCACTGGCTTCCCTATTTGAAAACAAACATGGCATGAATATGTCACCCCTGCCCTGCAGGCCATGTTGACTGAAATGGAGAAGAAAAGATTAACTTTTTGACGGCCAGTGGGGGGTGAACTGAGGCTGAGGGCTCTAGGGAAAGTGAGTCACTGAGTCAAGGGACACCTTGAGGTCTTATGGCCCATCCCTACTTTCTGTCCACTCTCTACCTCCCGACTGCAAGTGTAATGAAGAGACCTCATACTCCTGCCAGCATGCCTTCCCTGGAGTGAGAGGCCACATTCCTTCCTAAACAGGGAGCCACGGTAAGCCCTTCCTCCCTTAAGTTGCTTCTTGTCAGATGTTTGATCATAGAAATAAGAACAGTAAAAGAAGAGGCTGGCAAGGTGGCTTAGTGGACAAAAGCACACACTGTGCAAGCCTGACCTGAGGAGAGCATGAACTCTGGGCTCACCCTTGGTTCAAACACAGGTCAAGCCCCTCTGCAGCTGTGTCTGTTTGTGAGACAGTTCCTTCCTCTCTCTCTGAGTCTCCTTTCAGCTAAGTGAGGACTTTTGAACAGGCTTCAAATGAGTTATGTGTGCACGAGTACACACATGCACACACGCACACACACACACATACACATACATGCACTCCTTAGCACTCCATACCTTTATAATATATATATATATATATATGCATGTATGTATAATTGTATGATTTTCTTTGTTAAAAATCAAAGCTTTAGCTTCTAAAGCTTTAGCAACATGGTCCTTTACAACAGGCATTTCAAGACTTGACAGTCACCAGGAAGTCTTCCTCAAAACATGGGTTCCTGCTGTGCATCCTTCCTAAGTTTGGAGAATGGACCTTTGTCCAGACTGTACTACTTCAGCACCCTGCAGAACCTTGGCAGGCACACAGACAATTCTGGCTTTGTCCATTTAGAACATGGTGTGCTGAGGGATTCACCACATTCTCTGTCACAGAGTAATTTTGTCTGAATAGAAACATTCCATCCAGGAGGGAAGCTTGGTAAGATTCAGAAGTCTAAAGGTGGTGGTGATGGGAGGGCTTATTAAGACCCAGAAAACTCACAAGCCTCAGGAAGTCCCTGAAACCTACTAGATGTATAAGGCCCCTTGCTCCGCAAAGTTATCTAAGCAGTAAGTTCTGTTGAGAAGTTCTGACCTGCCAAACTACCTTTAAAAATCAGGCAGAGGGCTCCAGGGTTCCAGTATCTGGGTTGTAACCTGTGCTAGGCTGGGATACAGTTGACTTTGAGATATCCAGTTTCCTGTAAGTAACCCCTCATCCATAATCCTGTAAATAACCCTAAAAACCTGAGATTCACCAAGTTGGATTTAGATTGTATTGTTTCTTTGGTCTATGGTAAGTTCCTGGTCTCCGGTAAGTAGACATCTGTTCATGTCTCCAAAGAAAATAGTTCACATAACATCTCCTCCTTTGTTGCTGAGTAAAACCAGTTAACAGATATTACGCCTCCATATAGCAGGCCATTGTCTTAGTCACTCTTCTATTGCTGCGAAGAGACACCATGACTAAGGCAACTCTTATAAAAGAAAGCATTAACTGTAGGCTTACTTACAGTTTTAGAGAGTTAGTGTATGATTGTCATGACAGGAAACAGACAAGCATGGAGCTGGAGTAGTAGCTGAGAGCTAAGCATCTTGATTCACAGGGAGAGAGAGAGAGAAAGAGAGGGAGGGAGGGAGAGAGAGAGAGAGAGAGAGAGAGAGAGAGAGAGAGAGAGAGAGAGAACGAGCATACCTATTCTGGCAGGTGTCTTGTTTTTTTCCTTGTTTGTCCCAGAACCTACTAGATGGTACTGTCCAGATTCAGAATAGGTTTCCTCTTAGTTCTTTGTTTCTCACAGACAGACACAACCAGAAATGTGTCTTACTAACATCCTCAGCATCTTCCCACTAAGTCTACTATCAAGATGAACTGTCACACACAGCCACTGCCAAAAGGAGGGCCCAGAAACCACCCCAGCTTCTCCTTGCTTCACACTTTCTAACCTCTTGTCATTAGTCCCTTTGATGGTCTTCCTGCACACACCAGAAGCCTACTGCTGCCAGGGAGCCTGGGAATGCAGTTCCCTTTGGGGCAGAGCAGACAAGGAAAGGGCAGCTGTCTGATAGGTAGAGGCTCCAGCTTTCCCATCACAATTGTGTAAGTTGAGCTATAAAGAGTGAACACGAGGCTGGAAGTGTCCAACACGCACCAGGCTCTGGATTTGATCTCCAGCACTGAAAGCAAAGTTATTGAGTGACTTGAAGAGAGGGTCTCTGAAGTAAGAGGCCCTTTTCTGGCCTCTGCAGGCACCAGGCATGTATGTGGGGCACAGACACATATGCAGGCAAAAAATCCACACATATAACTTTTTAAAAAATTAAATGAGAAAACTGAGGCCAAGGTGGCTAAGGCAAACACCACCCCAGCATGACTGCCAGGACACATCATGGAGCCCAGTGTCTTGCTAGCATCCCATGCGGTCTATCCTCTGTGGGTACCCATCAGTCTCAAAGCAAATGGCAAATATGACCTTTTCCAAATGCATACAAGCCTTAATGTAAATCATAAAGAACAATGAACTGAATAAAGGAGCACTTATTGGATTGGAACGAAACAGACTTTAATTAGCCTAATTGCTTTTAACTCCTACTAAGTGCTTAAAAGCTGAACAGAAATGTCTTGTTTTTTTACTAAAGTCCATTGTTTTAAGCTTTACATTTAAAAAAAAATGTATGTATGTGTCTGACTAGCTTACCTAAAAGTATTATCTTAAAACTTCTCTAGAGCTCAAGTAACAGACTAGATGCCTCCGGGCCAGAGATCTCAGCTGACGTAGCTGGAGGGGTGACTAACTGGCCTTCTCTCAGGGCCGTCAAGCTTGCAGTCTCTGAGGTCTTGTGACTCTTTGACTGTTCTCATCCTCCCATGTCACAGGCTCCCCCTGGGAGGAGGCGCAGTAGTCAGTGTCCCAGGTGCTGCTGTGCCTGAGGGCTGCTGGCTGCTGGCTTTTGCCTGGTGGTATTGCAGTCAGATGTTCAGTATTCACTGGCCACAAGTGCCTGTCAGTGGCTATCACAACAGCAGATATTTCTTCATCAACTGATATTCAATGACTATTTATCTATCATCTATGAAGAACCAGTATCCAGGAATTGAGTAAATGGAGATAAATAAAGCAAGTAGATTCCCTTCTTGTCTTAGTTTGGTTTCTACTGCTGTGATAAAACACCATAACCAAACTCAACCTAAGGAGGAGAGGATTTATTTAGTCACAAATTATAGCACCTCCTCATGGGAGGCCAAGACAGGAACTCAAGGCAGGAACCTGGAGGCAGGAACTGAAGCAGCAGTCATGGAGGAACTCTGCTTAAGGGTTTGCTCCCCCTGGCTTTCCTAGTTTGGTTTCTTATACACCCCTGGACCACTTGCCTAGGCGTATCACCACCCACAGCAGGCTGGGCCCTCCCACTTCAATCACCAATCAAGAAAATGCCCCCACAGACTTGCTTAGAGGCCAACCTGATATAGGCAACTCCTGATAGAGACCCCCTTATCTCAGATACATCTAAGTTTTTGCCAAGTTGACAAAAACCAGCCAGAGCACCTCTCATTCCAGATCTTGGCTTTTCAGCCTCACAACCTTGCCTGGCAGGAACTATTATCCTCAACTTGTAAATGAAAAGACCCTGGTTCAAACAGGTTGAGCCGATGGCCCTAAGAAGTGGCAGGATCCGGATTCCTTGCTTGCTGTGGTTTCATATAGTTCCAATGTGTTCACCAAAGGTTTGTGTGCTGGGAGCATGATCCTTACTGTGATACTGTTGAAAGGTGAGATCTTTAAGATGGGGGTCTAGTGATAGAACCTTAGGCTAATTGGGACTTAGCCTCAGAAGGCACTATAGTACCTCAGTTCCTGTCCCTGTCCCTCTTCTGCTCCCTCTCCCTCTTTCTTCCCCCCCTCCTTCTCTCTCTCCCTTCCCCTCCCTCTCCCTCTCCACCTATCTTTTTCCTTCTCCCCTTCTCCCCTTTGTCCTCTTTGTTATTGAAGAGACGTCTTACTTCCACAAATGCCCCCACAATTACTGTACATTTTGAAGTAATGCAGCAAAAGGAATTCCTCAAAATCTGTACTGTTAGAACTTGCAGCTCTTGGAACTGTGATCTAAACCAGCCTCTTTATAAACCTAGCCTCAGATGTTTGATTACAGCAACATGAACCTGACAAAAATACATTTCCCAGCGCCGTCTCCCCTGCTTCCTGGGTGAGGCAAGAGCCAGGAGAAGAATCTGGAAATTAACTAGAAAAATTTGGACATTCTGCTGCTTTGTGTCTTCCAATAAAAGAAAATAAATGCATTTGGTAAGCCACTAGCCACAGATAAACGAGATCCTATCTATAATGGTTTTCACACAATATCTGGCATATACCACTCACATAACAAATAGCGGCTCAGACAAAAAATAGTATGCTATCACTTTAATTTTAAAATATGGACTATATTACTCTATTACAGCATTTCTCAAGCAGGGACAGATTTGCCCCCAGAAGACATTTAACTGTGTCATTTTTTTGTTGTCATCACTGAGAGTAAAGCAGTATTGGGGTAGAGGCTGGGATACCACTGAACACCCTATAATACACAGGACTGCCCCCATAAGAATTATTGGGCCCCAAATTTCAAACACAGGAGATAAGCAATTGGACTAATGGGGAAATAGACCATCCTGTTTTAATGTTACTCTCAGTGGGTGTATAGTGATTCCCCATGTGGCTGATGACTTTCTGGAGAAAACTGGAAAGAGACTTCTCTGTACACAAGTTTAGGAGTTGTTTTCTTTGCTTCACTTTAAAAGATTTGGGGCAGTAGCAATGGCCTCCAAGGCTTCCTTTAGGGTAATACAACTGTTTGGTTCACTCCACACACCCTAGGTTTCACTGTTTTGTTTTGTTTTCATGAATATGAAGGTTCAGTATTTCAAATAATTGTCCTTTTCGAGTTCTCTCTCTCCTTTGTCCTGAGCCTGGAGGCCCCTCTTAGCCCTGTCAGGATCTTTGGGTGGATGCTAATATCCTTCTAGCTAATGGGAATTCTGGAAGCCAGTGGCATGTAACACAAATCCAACAGATAAGAGCGGCTTCAAATCCTTTAGGATTAAGGAACAATGACCTTGTCAGAAACATCAGGAGAATTAGAAAGCACATGCACGCCATTTCCCTAATCACAGTGAAGCTCTGGGAGACTAAAGTGGCTGTGCTTTCTCTGAAACATGAGGCTAGGCTACTCAAGGCCCCGGTCCCCAGATTTTCCTCTCACGTGGCTTTGAGAATCATTGATCTCTCGGGTGCCGGCCGTACCTCACTAACATTTTCACGTCCCTCTTGTTAAGTGAAGGTTCGGTGTTGAGAATCAGACTGCCCCTGGCTATGGGGTAAGATGGTCCATAAGAGTTTCAGACCTGGAGCAGGGGGTTGGGGGGAGATGGGGACATGGTGGGCACACAGCTGGTGGACCTGACACTCCCTCCCTGTGAGAAGTCAGAGAGGGGACTGACGAAGATCACTTAATGATTTCATGACTTGGAAGAAGCTGGAACTCAAATTCAGACTCCCTGACTTCCTTTCTGAAGATAGCTGCTTCACTGATGGAAGGCAGTGCTGCCTTTTCGTGGTCTTGTTTTCAGACAGGGAGAAATTACAGAACATAGCATTGTGTTGGGGATTCTGGAGGAGCCATCTTCATTGGTATTTTGTCAAGACTAATAGAGGGACCCTCTACAATGGCACTGTATATCAAAGATCCTAGAGAGGCCATCTTCCACCGCATTGTGTCAAGGATACCAGGGGGGCCATCTCCTATGACATTGTTTCGGAAATACCAGAGAGGTCATCTTCCATGGCATCGTGTCAGGGACACTAGAGAGACCCTCTTCCACCTACAAAGCTTTCGCTCTTTACTGCACTTTTACACTTGGCACCTTGCATGGCAAGAGAATCAGGAGAGAAAGGCAGACTTATACTAAAGGGTAAAAGAGACCATGGGGTGGGGACTAAGGAAGAAATCCCCAGAGGCACCCACTTAAGCTTAGGACACCCCTTTTGAAAGAAGGAAGAAGGAGCTTTAGGAAAGAGGCGAAACCCAGGCTGATCCAGATGCTACACTTGCTGGCCAGGATGTGGGCCTCTCAGCAGCTGATCTCAATGTCATGAGCAGGGAGCCTCCAAAAAAGGGCAAGGGGGAAATAGATAGTCTCTGGCATGGCTCTTCCACTAGAATATGAAGAAAATAGAGGAAAGGGGGATGCCCTTGTCTGACTCCAGGAGCAAAAGCTAAGCCAAGATGGAGATGCCTGACTCTCGCTGCTCTAAAGCAAGCTCTCTGACAGCTGTTTCCAATCCCTAACTCCATGCAAAACCTCAACAAGGAAATGGCTAGAAGGATCCACATCTACTGAGCAAGCCTGCATGCCTGTTTCAGGGGAGTTGATAGACAGACAGACAGACAGACAGTCAGACAGACAGACAGACACACACACACACACACACACCGCCATACCGCCACACTGCCACCTCCCTTCCACCTTATCCTTTCAGCTCTGCTCAGTGGGTTTTCATGAGTGTGCTGTTCCCAAGAGCTGCCCTGGCCTCTCTCCACCCTCTCACACCAGGAGAACCTTCCCTGTCAAACCCACATTGGAAGGACTTTGTCACCCACCAATGTCAGTGGGAAATCATGAGACAAAAGAATCACTAAGGTGGGAAGGGAATCTATGCCAAAGAGAGTTCTTTGGATAGATGGGTGGCAGAAGTGACCCCAGAGAAGAGTGAGTCCTAGAGTAGCTTGCTCAGGACAAGAAGACAGCCTTGCACCAAAGTTCTAGAATATTCATGTTAGGGGTTATTCTTGAAAGGACAGTTACTTACGGAGCACATACAGAGTAAACAGTCTGACCACCCCTCTCCTCTTCTTGCTCTCGGGTCTCCATAGGACACTGAGCCACGAACAAACTCCATGAAGGCAGGGAAGTAAAGAAAGACCTGACATTCTTCTACCTGTGTCCTTGAAGCCATTTTTAAGTCTCTCTGTGCCCTCTTATCAAATGATTAAACCAGTCCTTGCCTACTTAACAAGGTTGTCACAAGTCCTCAGAAAGCAAGAGAAAGTCCCAGCCCTAAGTCCTGAGGCTTGTGTGAAGATGTATCTGTTAGGATCTGCTTGCTCTCCACGTTTCCTTTCCTGCGGCCCTTGCCACAGACTTCTTCTGGTCCACAGCAAGAGATCACCACTGGATGTTTGTGGTACCCAGAAATGGCCCACCAAACAAAGGAGAAATAGTGACTTTCAGGGAAGATCTCTTACTCTCTGACCTCATCTCACGAGGAGTCCAGTGTTAGTTTAGGTACCCCACCTCACAGCCATCCTGAGGCTGAAGAAGAACCTCTAAGGGGCATCAGCTCAGTTGAGAAGTGGGGCAGTTTGTATTCTTGATGACACTGGGACACTGATAATCACCGTCCTAGTGCCCACCTTTCCTCTCGTGTTAGTTCCTTTGCTATTGCTATTACAAGACACCATTACCAAGTCACCTTATTAAAGAAAGCATTTAATTGGGCTTATGGTTTCAGAGAGTTAGGGTTCATAATGGTGGGGCAAAGGCATGGTGGCAAAAACAGTTGAGACTGTACATCATGGTCTACAAGTAGGAAGCAGAGAACACACAGACAACTAGAAATAGCATGAGCCTTTTGAAACCTCAGAACTTACCTGCTGGTTATACACTTCCTCTAACAAGAACATGCCTCCTAATCTTTGCCAAGTGGTTCCTTCCACCACTAGGGAAGGACCCAGTAGTCAAGCCTATGTACCCATTCACAGCACCACATTCCACTTCCTGGCCCCCATCAGCTCGTGACCATATCATAACGCAGAATGCATGTAGTTCAATTTCAAAAGTCCCCATACTCTTTCAGTCTCCACCTTGTTTAAAAATCCAAAGTCTCTTCTGAAACTCAAGGTGATCTCTTAACTGTAATGTCCTGTAAAATCAAAATGTAAATTACACACTTCCAAGTATAATGGCAGAGATCATACCCTGCCTTTCCAAAAGAGTAGAATGGGGCATGGTGAGGAAGCACTGGATCAAAGCAAGACTAAAACCTCACAAGGCAAACCATGACTCTTGAAAATTCCGTGTTTGATATCAAAGAGTTTAGCCTGCGCTTCCCTTCCAGCTTTGCTGAAGACAACACACTTCTCTCTCTTGGGCTGGCTCCACCCCCTACCTGTAGATCTACCTGGAGGATAGCTCATGGCTCTAGCATGCATCTCGTGTCTCCAGCACAACCCAGTCCTCTCTTTCCCAACTTCAGACGATGACCTCTCTGGACCCGTCTTCCCTGGCTTTCATCAGGGCCTCTGACACACATTGCCTGACTTCAGGGGCTCTCTTTAACCTTAGAGATCCCATAGCCCCTTTCCTCCTGTGCCCTTCATGACTGTAAAGCCAGAATCACATGGATACTGATGCCAAATTCGGCTGCCCACGTGGAATAGACCCTGCCTTCCATGAATCACACTTGCAACAGATTTCCTTTGTTTGTTTGTTATTGCAGAAAACTCCGTAATTTTCCTTTCACAAGTTGAAATTTTAGCTGGGCCGGATCTTGCCTGAGGACAAGCTTTTCCTTTAGCCTACTGTGAATCAGGCCTCACCTCCTTCTCTCTTTCATCGCAAGTCTCGTCTCCAGCGTTAACTGTCTGGATGTTCTTTTTCTCTTCAGATTCTATAATTGTGCCCACTTGCTCATTTTCACTGTAGACCAGCATAAGAGCGATAAGTAATAACCACACGACAGAGTTGATATTAGGCTATGTTGAGATCAGATCCACCAGTGAAATTAGCTCATTGCTTTTTAATTTGGCCTCAGGCATATTCTTAGACAAGGGCAGAAAGCAGCCACACTCTTTGCCAAAACATCACAAGAATGGTCTCTAGCCCAGCTACTAATATTAGTCTCTTCCTGAAACCTCTAGAGCTGAGGTTTCTAGAGTCTGTAGAAACAGACTACACTGCTCACAGCAACACAGTCTTACAAACTCCTACTAGGATGGCACATTGAGTTCTGCCAACAGCATTTGACTGCTTTCCCAGCTGTGGTGCCTTGGATGATAGCATCCTTCACAGGCTCAGATGTTTGAATATTTGATCTCAGGTTGGTGGTACTGTTTGAGAAGGATTAGAATAGAGAGAGAGATTATTGTATAAACTGACAACATGCCTGCTGTATGGTACAGTTAAGAGGAAGGTTTTTACTGTAGATATGAGAGGCATCTGGAAGAGTCCAGAACAGAGAGAGAAAGAAGTAGACTGAACATAACCAGAGGCCTGGGGAAGGGAGGGAGGAAGGGAGAGAGAGAGAGAGAGAGAGAGAGAGAGAGAGAGAGAGAGAGGGAATGGATTAGTTGAAAATAGGGTTATAATGAGTAGCTGGGGGAGGCAAGCCTGTGAGCTGGGGATGGAGATGGGGCTAAGGTAGGGCATGAGGTGAGAAGTGCCAGCATGCCAGCATGAACTTGGAAAGGTATAACAGGTGCTTGTGATCTGAGGGAGCCCAGAGGCCAGCATGTGCTTTGCTATGCTAATAGGCACCACAGATCGCCATTTGTCTGCCCTTTGGAACTTGGGGAAATGGAGTTTCCTTTGAACCTGACTATTATAGGTGCTAGAGAGTCTGCATACTCCCTCTGTGTTTGCTGGGATGGCCACACAGAAAGGAGAAGGCAGGAAGGGAAGAAAGGGACACCCGGGTATCCACAGTCTCCTAAGGTCCAGCCATCTTGGAGACCATCGCCTCCTCCAAGCCTCCCTTGGGACATGAAATATGCACGTAATATCTGTTTGCATTCTGTTCTTGCATCAACTCTAGACCTGGGATGAATCCTAGCCCCTGACTCAACCAGGCCTTACGTCCTATCCCTCATGGCCAGCATCCTGAGATGGTGTGCTTATTGTCTCTTTGTTCCACTCAGGCCTTGATCCAGGCCTGTAATAGGTCAGGATCCTTGTCAGGCTGGGAGAGCAGCTGAGCCCAGGTCAGCTAGCTAGCTAGTGTTATTGTTTGGACTAGTGGAGGAATGCTACTAGTGGTGTTGACTTCAAAAAAAAAATGGATTTTAGGGAATTGAAACAGCTTGCCACAAGGAAGAGGCTATTTAGGTCTAAATGGGGGTGGGGGAGGGCACTGCTACAGCGGGAATGCCATCACAGGGAGTGGCGGGGCAGTAATTCAAGCTGGAACGTAGCTCCCAGGAAGGGAAGGGGCTGGGATGCTGTTGTATCTTACACAGTTGACCCAGAGATACTCCCTAGTAGTGCAAACACACTAGCTACATCTGTGGTAGTCTGCAGCTACTAAATGGCTCCAGGTAGAAGACATCAGCCACAGAGAGACTTTTCGGGAAGATTCCAAAAGGACCATGTGAGGATGAGTCACAAGGTGGGCCAGCCAGCCCCTGTCAGTATCAGGCTCCAGGGTGTATGCACAAAGCTGAAGAGTTGCTGGATCCTGTCTGGGAATCCCAGCTTTGACACCGAGCCAACCTTTGAAGGAGTGATGTATCGCGACTACAGCAAATGCACTCTCATGTTTAAGTACTTCCCATGCACCAGCATAGGAATAGGCCCATCTCACACACTGGCTTAATTAGTCCTCCCAATAATGAATGGGGTAGGTACCATTTTATTTCCCATTTTACACACAAGGCTCTCCAAGGCTCAGAACACTCAAAGAAATTGGTCAAATCCTCCATTTACAAAGCAGCAGAAACTGCAGGAAGTCCAGATCCCAAAGCCCTGTCTCTTTTAAGGAGGTGCCTGTCCATGCCCTTTCCCTGAGATCTCCGTGAGCTATGAACGCTATGAACACTGCAGTGAACGTGGGAGGCAGGAGCATGGGCTGATGGGGGTTTCTCAGAAGCGTCCTATCATGTAAGTGTGCCTGTTAAGCATTCCCTACAGGCAGAGCTGAGATCTGAGCTGCCACCCCAGGTGGAAGGCTGTCAGAAGCTGGACCTAAAGCCATTTAAAATCCTGATTTTGCACCCGCCTCCCACCCCCCCCACCATTCTGACTGAGTTCTGAGGAGCAAAGTTGACACACTTGGAAACAGTGGGCCACTTTGAATTCCAGCCTGTGCTCTCTGTATGGTGCACAGGAGTTCAGCAGGACGCCAGGAGAGAACAATGCCAAGGGTTCCTGTGTGTCCGGGAGGGGCTGTGGGTGACCCAGCCAGTCAGTCCATGAGAGGAGCTTGGCCTCAGCCATGCAAATTGGTAGGTCCCAGAGATTCAACACTATTAATTAAGGCCCAAATGGTTTCTTACCAACATCTACTGGCATTTCTGGCATCTGAAAACCAAGTGAGAAACTGTCCCCCAAAACCACCCTCTTCTTCGCCTCTCCTGATTTTTCCGTTTCTGCCACAGACACCATGTCACCCCGCTTTGAAAAGAGACCATCGGCTGATGCACATGCTGGATTTCTAGGCCCACCCTAGGGCCACCCTAGCAGGCTACAAAGTCAGTGAAGACGCTGTGCCCTCCCTTGCCACCTCCCCCAACCCTTTACTTCCCAACTACTCTCTGTTCTTCCAACCCCCTGCCTTCCACTTTGTTAATTAAGGAAGCCATTTGTGCCCTGTGAAGGAGGCTATTGTGCTCTGCCTCTCAAAAGCAACAGGCAGCCGCCACTCTCAGAGACAGTTGGCATGACGACTAAACCACAAGGACACTTTCAAAATGGGCAATTTAGCTTTAAATGATTATTGCGTTTTTAACTGGATGTCACATTTCCATAATTGCACAGACAGCTAATTGGGCGATTGTTCTCAATTTTTCATTTCTGTTCTTTTTCCCCACTTAATGTTTCCACGCACAAGTATACACACTTACACTCATGCATTCTCACACGCAGGCGCTCAGAGTCACTCACAAGACAAGCTGACAGCTCTGTGGACACCAGTGACTAGCAACGGAGGACCTGGCCTCAGCGCTGGGCCATTTGGTGGCTGTTGGTTCACCAGAGGCAGCATCCGTGACTGGCAGCCCTTGGTGCTCTCACATCCCCTTCTCTCACACCAATGATGCGATAATCCTGAGATTTCTGAGAGAAAAACCAATTCTACAATTTTGAGCCAAACTTGAAGGAAGCTTTAATTAAATACTGGCCAGGAGGATGGACCCTGGCCAGGTTTACTCCTGGGTTCTTGGGAAATGGCCACGAGTCACATTTTATAGAGGCTTAAAAAAGGCAAACCCATGGGGCCACATTATTTCCCATCAGGTCCAGTCAAGGACAAGCATACATCCTGCCATACTTCCTGCCTCGTTACCTCCCACCGGTACGTGAGTAAGCTCATTAGTGCAGATGGGTGAAACAAACTTAATTGTGTTTCCTGCAAGGAAAACCCTTAACATACAAGGTATATTTTTTCCTGTTTTGGTCTCTCATTACCTTGCAATATTGGTGTCACAGATGTTCATGTGGGTTGGGATATTGGAAAGTCTGTACACACACACATACACACACATACACACACATACACACACACATACACACACACATACACAGAGAGAGAGAGAGAGAGAGAGAGAGAGAGAGAGAGAGAGAGAGAGAAGAGGTGAGAGAGAGAGAGAGAGAGAGAGAGGGAGGGAGGGAGGGAGGGAGGGAGGCAGGGAGGGAGGGAGAGAGAGAGAGAGAGTCCTATCTGAGAAAGTTTGACACAGCTCTCTTTACATTTTTACGTACAGAAGGCTATGGCCAGAATACGTATCTTTTTTTCAACATTACCCCTCACAGAAAACACAAATGTTGCCATTTGAGGGAGAATGGCCTGGCCTGTGAGGAGATCCTCTGATTTAATCCCAGACCCTGTGGCCACATGCATGGCACCTGAGTTGAGTGCCCTGTGTTGCTGTTCTAGTCGCACAAAACATTTATTTAGTTTAGTTTAGTTTAGTTTAGTTTAGTTTAGTTTAGTTTAGTTTAGGTGCAGGTGTGCCTGTACAGTCATGTGGTGGTGCCTCAGAGCACATGTGGGGGCCAGAAGACAACTTTCAGGAGCTAGTTCTCTCCTCTTACCATGTGGGTTCCAGAGTTTGGACACAGAACCTCAGGTTGGGCAATAGATGTCTTTACCAACGGACCTGTGTCACCAGCCCTAATTTCTGTTTCTAATATTCTTTCCAAAACACCAAGGTTGGGAAGCCGTGCATTGTTGGCCCTGGGGAGCAGACCGGGCCTTCTGGATTAAATGCACTCTGGAGAAATCATTTCTACCAAACCGCAGGATACGTCATTCCTCCAAAAAGAGCTGAGAAAACTGGTTCGCTTCTCTTAATTGCTGTTTAAAACCTAAATTGCTGCTCCAATAAATTGGACATCAATGAATGCCCTCAACTTGTGTTTCAACCCAGGGCAGATGGTTAATTCTGCTGCTGAACTGAGCTTAAACCTGGAGATGAAAGGCTAGTGCCAAGTGCCTGTCACTCTGAGCAGGAGTGGAAGCCATATTTCTGTCTCAGAGGAGAGATGCCATTCTGACCCCTCCACACTGATTGCAAGCCTTTTTGAGTACAAAACACTTCCTTTGTTCCACTTTCCCGGCAATTCTCTAATCATGCTCTATTCATAGAAATTACAGCAGAATCTTCTTGTTTCTCACATATCAAATAAGATAATACATGAGGAAGTCAAGTTCTGGGAACAAATAATTGAATTGTAAGACTCCCACGGGCAGTGAGATCATGAGCCTGTTGGAGGCTAGGTGTGTGGGCAGAGAGGGCCTTCAACCTGCCACATCTCCAGATAAATTTGTCCTCAGCCCACAGCCCAGCTATCAATAAAATGCAAGGCTAATTTTAAGAGTTTAGTGGAAAGACATTGAGGAGGAATCTGACATTCATCATGTTATCTTTCACACACGTTATTTTATCAGATCCCTACTGTGGCCCGTAATGTATGACGTTCTATTAATTCCATTTTATGGACAGGGGCACTGAGGTAGGGAGGAGAGACAATTACCACTGCATGTCCAGTTGGGAAAGTGCTAGGTCCTCTCTCTTGCAGGGCTCTCTTCTGCTTTTCCAAGCAATCCAACTGCCAAAAAGCTGGCTACCTGCAAAGCTGATGGTGGCTTTAGCACGACAAAGCAACAGTGTATTTGAGGTTGTGGGACTGTCTGAAGGCCAGGCAAGATACTTGGTACTCATTCCACATGGAGAATGGCTCAGTCTCACACCTCTGGTCTTTCTTCATCCTTGAGTACTCTGGGTACCTCCATAGTCTGGCTGGAGTGGAACAGACACAGCTATAAGCTTTTGGTTTTGTTTTGCTTTGTTTTGTTTTCAAGAAGGCAGAGTTTTTTATTTTTTATTTTTATTTTTTAAATAAGAGGCTGGGGTTGTATCTTGGAGGAGTGGGAAATGAATTGGAGCAACATACATTATATGCAATTGTCAAAGAACTTACAAACTGTTTTTAAAAATGAGAGGCTGGTGAGGTAGCTCAGTGGGTAGAGCATTTCTGTGCCCTGCGTTCAGTTCTTCAATACATAGGCAAGAGTGGCTGCAGCGGCCAGTGTGTGCCCAGTGGAGGGATAGTGACGGAAGAGACTGTGGATAGGGGAGGTATATAGGCACATCCTGAAAACTTGGTAGCCTGCCTTTGCATATGCATACATGGGCACACGCCCCTGTTGAGCACACATATGAATAGACACACAAGAAAATTTTTAAAAAGTAAAAATAATGCATATTTGATGTAAGATTAAAAAGTCAACTCAATGCAAAGAAATGCGAAACAATTAAAAATATAATGGTGAGCACGTACGTATGGGCAGATATAATGTCTTCAAACATTAGCACATAGCCATTGGTCTGCAAATCATACTGCAGCTGCGTTTGGGGTTTGGGAGGATATTGATTTAATTTTTAACATTTATTTTATTCTCTCATTGAGCATCCAAGGAGTCTGTGGTCCACTCTCAACGCACATCTTAGAAATCCAGCACCAGCTCGGGATCCCTAAGCCGAGGCCCTCCGCAGCCCATGTGCAGTGTCTCTCTCATCTCAGGCTCACATTGGAGCAGCATCTCAGAGCAGCATTCATTGCTGGTGACATATGATGCCGGTGACAATGGGCTGTCCCACATTTAGTTGACATCTGCACTATTGATTTCCTAGGGCAGTGACAACAAGGTAGCACCAAGTGAGTAGATTAAAACTCAGAAACTTCCTGTCTCGCAGTCCTAGAAGATAGAAGGCCGAGAGAAATGTGCTGGCGGGTTAGCTCCCTTGGAGGCTGTAAGGGGAAGCCTGCCCCCTGTCACTCTCCCATCTTTGATGCTCCCTGGCTTCTGCTGCATCATACTCACAGGACATTCTCCTTGTCTGAGTGTGTGCTGGCTGGTCTTATGTCAGCTTGGCACACAAACCAGAGGCATCTGAAAGGGGGGAACCTTAACTGAGAAAATGCCTCCATAACATCTGTTCGTAAAGCATTTTCTCAATTACTTATTGATGTGGAGGGTTCATGCCATACCTGGGCTGGTGGTCTTGGGTTCTATAAGAAAACAAGCTGTGTAAGCCATGGGGATCAAGCCGGTAAGCACCACCCCTCCGAAGCTCCTGCCTCCAGGTTCCTGCCCTGTTAAGAGTTCCTGTCCTGACTTCCCTGGATGATGAATGGCAATATGGAAAGTGTAAACCAAATAAACTCTTTCTTCCTCAACTTGCTTTTTGGTCATGGTGTTTTGTCACAGCAATAGCAATGCTAAATGAGATAGACTATCAGTGTTTTGTCATGAGGTTGCCACTCGTAGTAGGTGAGGGTTACACATTGATGTCACATGATCTCATCCTACATAAGTCATTGAAAGCATCCCAGTTTGAAATAGATGACATATTCTGAGATTCTGGGGAGGCAAACTTTGACAAGTGCTCTGTGAGTGGACTGGGGCCAGTTATACCCACTGAAAGCACCAAATGATTGGTATAAGCCAATTGTGTCCTTATTAGTTTTCACTTTGGTGGTTTGGAAGTGGGCGTGTCACTCACAGTTACCTTGTTGTTGTTGTTTGTTTGTTTTTTCAGGAGCTGAGGACTGAACCTAGGATCTTGCTCTTGCTAGGCAAGTGTTCTACCACTGAGCTACATCTCCAACCCCAGGCACGTCACTTACAAAAGCCAATGAGACCAGATAAATCCTTCCAGAACATCCTAGGAAATAATCACATGCAGTGGTTCCGTTTCCAGACAAGCTGACACTCCAGGGCACTTGGGGTTCAAACTTCAACACAAGCATTTTATGTCAATGTATGGGCAATTCAATCCAGACAGACTTCAGGCGGGGCTCTCGGTTCCTAAAGAGGAAGTCATAAAAACAGGCTTCTTCCTCACAGCTTTGCCAAGTGTGGGTATGACTTCTGGAGCTATTGCAGCCAACATAGCACCCTGAGGCTAGCCAGCCCACTGGTGCACAAGGAAGAGAGAAACTCATGGGGCAGCCACACCCTGATGGCCCAATCCTTGTTGGCTCACTCCCTGGTGTATCTCTCTTATAGTTCTTAGAAAAAGGACTGAGAACCTTTCCAACCTCTTAAGCCAGTTTCAGTGAGACTGCTCTGTCGTCTCCAAAGCATTCTAACTGACATCAATTTAAAAAGTCATTGCAGAGTAGAGGGATAAGAAATACTGTTCAGAATTTCTTCAGCCCATCAGCTTTGGAATGATACAATTGTGATGATAGATGTATTAAGAGAAAATTACACCACTTCAAGTTTGGCACATAAGACCAATTAATGTACAAATTCTCTTAGCTGGAAAAAAGAAACAGTTCCTTTGTTCTCAAATACAAGAGTGCTGGAGAATCACCTAGAGGAGTTGTTAAAACAGCTAGCTGAGATTGCCTGACTTCAGGCTGAAGGGGCCACACTCTGAGAACCGCTGCTCTCCTAAGACAAGCCTGTGTCTGAAGCAGTCGACTGTATGTGATCCTTTCCCCCTGCAGGGGAACCTGCAGTCAGAACTGTCACTGATGCAGCATCCACCAATGTTTTCTTGTCATTTGTTTCTCTCAAGGAATCTTTGAAGTGGGTTCATCAACCACAATATGCAGGTGGAGAAACCTGCTCTTAAAATTAGCTTTGCTTTTTATTGATGGCCAGGCTGTGGGCTTAAGGACAAATTTATTTGGAGACGTGGCAGGTTGAAGGCCCTCTCTGCCTACACATCTATCCTCCAAACAGAAGCTTACAGAATCTGTTTACAAGAGACAAAGTACTGCTCCAAGCTTGAAAAGGACCCAGCAAGATGATTTGGAAAGAACTGGCTCTAAGCTAAAGGGTGACTCTGACTGAAATTAGATACCCTCTGCCAGAATTGGTGAACGGTGTGTCCATGGGAAGCTCCTCAGCTTTGAAGGATGGATCTTGGAGGCTGAGGCCGCAAGGTTGAGCATGGTCCTCTGTCATCTCCTTACCCATAATAGATGCTGCTGGCTGGTGGGGGCCAAGGGACAGCGAGGAGAGCTGTGCAGCCAGCCATGTCCTGCATCCTAGCCATATCCTGGCACACAACGTGCACTGGTGCCAGGCTTCGGATGGCAAACACCAGACAGTATTTCCCTGGGATGGACAAAGAGGATGGAAGAGAATCCAGAAGGCAGGCTCTGTCCTCCTGACAATGCTTCTCTGGGGCTATCCTGACTTTATCCTTCTCTGGGCACATTCTGTACCATGCCTACCTTTCCATTCAGGGCTGACCACAGCCCAGGCTCCTGGCCTTCACAGATGGCCTAGTGTGGCTGTTCCCTGAGCTCTACTGTTTCTTCACTCCCAGATAGAACCCTGGAATGAACCTGATGAAACAGGTTCCCATGGCAATCACTGGCACATACTCTTTTTTTAAAAAGAGGGGGCTGAAGATATGGCTCAGTGGTTAAGAACGCTAGATGCTCTTGCAAAGAATCTGGGTTCAATTCTCAGCACCCACGTGGCAGCTTACAAACATCTGTGTGTGTGTGTGTGTGTGTGTGCACATGTGTGTGTAGGTATGATGGTATGCATGTACCACAGTGCACACATGGAGATTAGAGGACAACTTTGAAGAGTTTGCTCTCTCCTTCCAGAATGGGAGTCTTGTGAATTGAAGACCATCAGGCTTAATGGAAATTGTGAATTGAAGACCAGCTTAATGGAAAGAACTTTTACCAGCTAAGCCATCTTGTTGGCCCATCACAGTCTTCATGTGACAGACAACAGCTGACATGCACAAGGTCAAACAGGATGTGAGTGCCTCAGAATGCAGAGAGAAGACTCACTGAATGGGAGAGACATCATTTACTAAGCCGAGGTTGGAAGCTGAAGCAAGACATATCAACAAGAGTCAAGCAGACATAGACAATGGGAAGGGAATGAACCTTTTCATAGTGCCACCTCGCTCCCACTCGGGTGTGAGAAACTACTCTGTGTAACACCTCAGTCTCCTAGCAGCCGCAGAAGACCTCCTCTCCTCCCCCATGCAGAGCCAGGACTAGAAACAAGTGTAGTTCCCTCCAAGTGTATAGCTACTGCTCTGATGCCTCTCCAGCTCCCACTCCACAGAACCATACAGTTCTTCCTAGCAGGTGTCAACCCATTAGACCTCCACTAGCAAGGCCGCCTCCCACAGGCCACCTCCCACAGGCCACCTCCCACAGGCCACCTCCCATCACCATGAGATAACCTCTCAGGAAATGTCTGTAAAAGTTGCTCAATTTTGACCTGGCTGGGAATTTTGTAAGATGTCTGCTTTATTTCATTTGCAACATTGTTTCTGAGGACCATTCATGGTTTTCATGCTCACCCCTTGTTCTGTTACTATATAGCCCTGCATCCATCCAGTCTACCAGAGAGTACTCATCCACTCACCAGCCATTGGGCACTTAGACCACTTCAAGATTTCAGGCTATTATAAATAAAGCTGCTATGAACCTTTACATACATGTCTGTGTGGAGCTATGCGTTCAGTTTTCTTGAGTAAATACTTAGAAACAAAATCTCCAGGTGCTTTACTTCAGAAGAAACTGCCTGACTGTTTTCTAAAGTGGCCGTTCTATATTTGCAAGCCTGCCCATGGTGAATGAGGTTCCAGTTGCACTGTTTTCGTGCCAACACATAGGATTGTCTTAGTCATGAAGTGACCTCAGTCATCTAGGGCTGTGTGGTTTTTTCAGCTAATACTAGAGAGCATCTTTCCTTATATTTGTTTGATGTCTGTCTCTTTTCTTTAGTGAGATGCATATTCAGATAGTTTCCTTACAGCTTTAATCACATTGCTTGCCTCCTTATTCTTGAGTTGTGAGGACTCTCTCATGCATTGTAGATACATGTTTCTTCTTGAACAAGGTTTTACAAACTTCTTTTTGACCAGTCTAAGAAATGCCTGGTGGCTTTCCTAATAATGCTTGGCTTCTGATGAAGTCCAGATTCACCAATCTTTCACATTCATGCCTGTTGTATCCTACAGAACAGTGTGTCCAGCAGAAGAATGCCAACCTTTCTCCTATGTTTTCTTTGTAGTTTTGTGGTTGGACCTTACATTTGTGTCTATAAACTGTTTTATTTTTGTATGGTGTGCTATAAGGGTCAAGAGTCATTCTTTTGTATAATGATAACCAAATGTCAACCCTTCTCTTTTAGAATTCTTAGTGTGTGTGTGTGTGTGTGTGTGTGTGTGTGTGTTAAGGCAATTATGAAAAAGCAAAATGTTGAAGCCCTGTGGAGTGTTTTGAATGTTCACATTTAGCAAATGAATTCTTTTAGCCAAGAAGCTCAGTATACTCTAACTTGCTAAAATTATCTCAAGGCCCCTGGAGATACTCCAGCCTGCCCTGCACCATCCCCATATCCACTTCCCCAAGTGGATTCTGCAATTGCCCAAAAGAACTGAAGTGCACTCAGGGCTCACAGTCTGGCCTTTGACCTGTAACTTAGCAGCTGCTGCTCAAAGACAGGTCTACAGTCTTATGCATATGCACCCCACATGTACATTTTATAAAACATGTACAAATTAAACCTGTGATTCTCACAATTAGTAACATCTCTTTAGCCTCCTATTACAACTGTGTTATCTGAGGCCCAGAAGGCACTAAAGTATGAAATAAGAAAGAAATTGGGACTTGATATCAGCTTTGCAGGGACTAGGGCTCTGCTTTCCACACCAAGCATCCTTCTGGAGTCAGAGCTGGATACTTGTAACATGATGTAGCTTCTCTTATCTTGTAAGACAGAGTCTCTAGGATGTGTATAAAATAGAAGGCAGGATGATAGGCATAATTTCCCCTCAGGTTTTAAAGATTTGAAGTGTGGAAAGCTCCAAAAGGAAAAAATATCACACACCTAGACTGAGCATCTGCTAACTAACACTCCGCCACATCTGCTCAACTCCCAATTCTTTCCGAATTATTTGAGAATATATTTCAGGCATCAAAGCATTTTGCTCCTGAATAGTTCAGCACAGATCTTTCAAAAATAAGCATATTTCTTCTGCAAGATGGCAATGGCATGAGAAACTGTTCAACTATTGAGAAAATTAATAAATTATAACGTAACAATTTGATAATGATTGAAAATTTAGTTTA
Organism: Grammomys surdaster; assembly: GCF_004785775.1. Lineage (NCBI taxonomy): Eukaryota > Metazoa > Chordata > Mammalia > Rodentia > Muridae > Grammomys > Grammomys surdaster. The sequence continues at coordinate 8,508,659 of NW_021621048.1, forward strand.
TGTAGTGCATTATTTGTGAAATAAAAATAGATCATAAAGCCAACAACCCCCTTGTATATAATATTCATTCCAAATTTAAACCTCCAATTGATTTTATAGATTTTAGGGGGAAAAAATCAGGACTCTGTCAAAGATTTTTGTCACACTGTTTCAGTTATTATTCCACTTGGTTTCTTTGTTTCTGTTTGTTTGTTTGTTTGTTTGTTTTCCTTATCATATTAGAGTTGAAACTAGTGCCTTGTATATTCCAGGCAAGAACTCTACTGCTGAAGAATATCTATAACCTCTTTTAATGTGTAACATCTCCATCACTTTCTAAAAAATATCTTTATATGTTCGTGACTGTGTTGAGGGTTCCTGCACTAGAGTACAATGCCCACGGAGGCCAGAAGAGGGCATCAGATCCCCTGGCAGCCTGATGTGAGGTCTGAGACCGGAAGTTGTATCCTCTACAAGAATAGTAGGCATTCTTGGGCTGGAGAGATGGCTCGGTGGTTAAGAGCACTGACTGCACTTCCAGAGGTCCTGAGTTCAAATCCCAGCAACCACATGGTGGCTCGCAACCATCTGTAATGAGATCTGATGCCCTCTTCTGGTGTGTCTGAAGACAGCTACAGTGTATTCATATATAATAAATAAATAAATCTTAAAAAAAAAAAAAGAATAGTAGGCATTCTTATCTGCTAAGCAGACTCTCCAGCTCTCCCTTGGCCACTTTTGTTTGATGTTTTCATTGTATCGGTTTTATAAAAAGTACAGTCCACTTCTCTAGTCAATTTTCTATTTATCAATATGTTTCGTTGTTTCCTAATCTTCCAGCCTCCCAGATCTTCTGGGAAGCAGATGGGAGGATGTGTGGTGTTACATGAACTTTGCAGTAAATTAAGATTAGAATGTGTGGCTAGGACAGAGAAGATCTCGGGAGATCTAGCTTCTAAGCCTGGATAATGTTAGCTGCCTACCTCCTGGGACCTTCTCCCTACAAGAATACAAAAGAGACATGACCAGGTATCCTGTGCGGTTAGAAGGCATAGCCTATGGGAACCCTCTAACAGGATTGAAGACATGTGCAGAAAAAGAATATCTAACTAGCAGGCCCTTGACCTTAACTGGAAGAAACTGAGAAATAAGAATATTACCTACATCTTGTATTATAACCCATAAAATAAAGCATATATCCACAATTCATTACTGATAAACATTTTAAAAATTATATAAGTAAATGGAAAGAAAAAATAATGCTTTCTGACCGAAGAATGTGAGTTAGTAAACACAGATGAGATGACAAATGTTTCAGTTACCACTAGACATGATAGATCGCACTGGTCGCATTTAAAATATACCAATGAACATTCAAGAAACTGTTCAAGTTTGGAGAGAAACAGAGTATCTGATCTGGGTATTCTCAGTTATCTTCGTCCAGATAGTTATGATTTGTAAAAGGTAAAATGGCGAACTAGACATGTTGGAGTGTTCGTATAATGCCAGCAAAGGCAATCAATCTGGGCTATAGAGTGAGGTCTTCTCTCAAAAACCTAAAATAATTAGTTAAAAGAAAAGGAAGAAAAAAGAGAGGGAAGAAGAAAGAAAAAGTTGTAGCTTTGCAAACCTCCTTAATCAAGCAATCAAATTTAGCTAGCATGGTAATAAAGGCCATTCAGGGACACCATTATGGTATTCCCATCCAACACCTCAATCAAATAGTAAACAAACACCCAATAAACCTCAGTTTACAGTTATTCGGCAGTGAAATTGACTGATGGTCTTTAAAAGTGCCAAAGCCAAGAGAAGACTGAGGGATTGGTTCAGAGGGGGAGCAGCCCAGGAGGACAGCTGAAGTAGCACAAGAGCGTGCTAAGGAGAACTGTGGGAACTCAGATGAGGGCAGTAGCACAGTTAAATGTATTAATAGCGTTAACAGTACCATTGACATTCTGGTCACCGTTCTCTGGCTGTGATAGGTATTACATTAGCGGTCAGGGAAGCTGCGGGTTTATGAATATTGATTGATATTGATTAATATTAATTGGCAGTTTATTAATATTCATTAACTTTTCTGCGTCCAAAAAAATTATCTCAAAATAAAAAGTTAAAAAAATACAGCTCTAGATGTATGTGAAGTTGAAGCTGTAGGCTCCGGGGGATGTAGGTCAGTATCGCCTACCTTTAGCACCTCTTCTTTCTAGTCTGCCAAGATGTCTGAATGTCGTTCAAGACATATCACCTTTTTAGAATTTTCAGTTTTTAAATTTTTATAGAAATAAGCATTGTGTGGTAGCCGTGCTCCCCCCTCCCACACACACACACCCCTGCTCCTTTCCCAATATGCATTTCTTCTAACTACGCTTTTGGTACCTAATTGTCCAGTGGGTCATGCCTCGGATACTTAACGGAGCACTTTCTGTATTCCGGCTCCTGCTAGGTGCCTAGGTTAGGTAGTGGATGAGGCAGACAAGGCCTCTGTCTCCCTGGAGATCAGAATTAGCCATCCGTGTCTTAATATAATGGTAAGACTAGTTTCTTAGCTCTGCTTTCTACAGCAGCCACAAATCAAGGTGCTAAGGAAAAGAAAATTCAAAGCTCCCTTGGAAAAGGGCAGTCTACAGAGAAGCTTCTAAAGCTCAGAAAGCATGGCCCTGAGGCCAACAGGAGGGGGCAGTAGACCAACTAAGAGAGGCAATATGTATGCGGTTGAGCTGAACTGGAAACGCAGCAGACTGCATCCTGAAGGCCCTGGCTGTGAGGGAGGTGTTGTCCCTGTGATTCTGTATAAGTGATAACTCATTGGGAACCTGCAAACAAGGGAGGTGATGGAGGAAACTGGGGTGTTGAGTTTAAGCAACACTCCTAAGATTGAGCGGGGCACATGGTCTAGTTGGGCCATGGATCTGGACAGTCCGGCGCCAGAGTCTGTGCACTTCACATTTATGCTCTCTGATGCCTCTTCCCGTGATGACACGCGGGCACAGGAAGACAGGGGGAGACACAGAGCCTGAGTTAACTGGGGACTCCTGTTCTAAAAAGCAGCACAGAGGTGAGCAGGCAATAGACACAACTACTCCGCTTTTTCTCAGACTTGTCACTTAGGAGTCAGATTTCTGCCGTGCCTTCCTTCTCATGTTACAGACCAGATGACCAGAGAAGCCAGACTTCTTCAGTTTCAAATAGCAGGTGAGGTTGGAATTTTCTGGTTTATGGAGAGATCCTTCAGTTCTGATACTATCTGCTGAGTTGCATCCTTAGCTGAGCATGCGCTGACTCTCTCCCACTTATCCTTTCCCTCTCTTACCCTCCCTCTCACACACTAAGTTAATTATTTAATGCTCATAATATATATCTTGAGGATGGCATTTTGCAGCACTGAGCTTTAAACAGTGCGTGTTTAAATACATTTAATCCAATGAATATTTCAAGGTAATTAATCTCCACAGGGTGAAAGAATGCTCAGGTTTCTCAGCACATCATAATACATTGGAATCAGCCGAGGGAATGATCTGCAGGCTCCGCAGCGGGTTCAGGAACATTCCCTTAAAAGACTTTTAGAGCTGACTGCCCGGTGTTAACCAGCAAGCGCTTTGCTGAAAAGAAGGATTAAGGTGCCGCCTAGTGGCTGATAGCGTCTATGCAAGGAGAGAACAGGCTAGCGTCTTCAGGGGATACTGTTTTGATTTTGAAGAGGAATCCTTTATAAGTGTGTATTATTTACGCATACACTCACAAACCGACAGACACAGTCGTGCTTCACGTGAAATTTTGTGTGTTACATATGTTCATCCTTGTATGAGTTGCCGCTTGGACGGGGGGGGGGGAGGAGTGCGGGGGGGCGGTTACAGGGACAAAAGTGGACGGGAAGGTCCATGGGGTTGCCGCAGTGGTGCTGCCTGGATCTGGTAACCCTTCTGTGAGACGTTATCATGCCTATAGCTGAATTTTTTGTTTGGGGATATTTCCAACATATGGTGTTTGTTGTAGTCGTGATAGCCAACATTAACTGAAAACACACACACATCCTGACATACATGCAATAAATATGTACACAATCCTATTGCTACTGGTTTTAATGTCAACTCGCCGCAGATTAGAATCACCCGAGTAAGAGAACTCACTTGAAGAGCTGGCTTGATTGTCTTAATTGACGCAGGAAGACCCACCCACATTGTGGACCCATCTAATAGGAACCCAGATACAAAAGGGTGTGGCACGGGACGCTATCTGGACTTTCGCTCTCTTGGGCCTTCTTGATGATTTTGCCCCGTTGCTGAGGATGATTCTTTCGCTGATATCAGAACCAGCATTTCTGGGCTTCCATTCTGGACTAAGGACCAGTGACTCTCAAAGAATGAGCAACTACCCTCTCCATTAGCAAACAGCTGCTGTGGGACTTCCTGACTTCCGAGGCGCCCAGCCTAGAGGACCAAGCCGCTGCTAGGTTCTCAGCCTCTCAGATGTAATTCTGTTGTTGCTATTTTAATGTGTGTGTATGCACGCGTGCATGTGAGCGCATATAGACATATTCATGCTGTTGATTCTGTTCCTATAGAGCAGTACTTCTCAACCTGTGAGCCCCAACCCCAACAGGTTGCATATCAGATATCCTGCATATCAGATATTTGCATTATGACTCATAGTAGTAGCAAAATTACAGTTGAGAATTAGCAACACAATAATTTTATGGTTGAGAGGGTCACTACAGCATGAGGAACTGTATTAAAGGGTCCCAACATCAGGAAGGTTGAGAACCATTGTTCTATAAGGACCCCAACTAATGAAAATCCCTTCTAACCTTGTCAGTCCTGTGAGAGATTAGTGTTTATTTATTCCATATTTTGGATAAAGAAAACTGAGGCTGGTCTGAGGTCACATAGCTTGTCAAAACCAGGTCTGCTGACCCCTGAACCCATCTTGCTAGCTTTTCTATTACACTGCCTTATGTTACATTCAGAGTGAACTTGGCTAGGCTAACAGTGTCAAATCAACTGGTGGACACTACCCACCTACTAGACTGTGGTACTATGCTTGGCACTACTGGGACAAACAACACAGCATGATGCCTAGTCAGAGATTGTGAAAGCTTTTCTTTAAAACTGGGCATGGTAATGCATGCTGGTAAGCTCAGTCCTCAGAAGGCAGAGGCAGGAGGTTTACTGCAAGTTCAAGGCAAGCCTGGTCTACTTTGTTATTCCCAAGCCATTCAGGGCTGTATAATAAGACTGAGTTTCAAAAAAAAAAAAAAAAACAAAGCAAACTTAAACAAACAAAAAAATCTTACTGGTTTCTTGATAGTTTTATACATTGTACTGGCTGGTTTTGTGTGTCAATTCGACACAAATTAGAGTCAGCGGAGAGGAAGGCACTTCAGTTGAGAAAATGCCTCCATAGGGTCCAGCTGTAAGGCATTTTCTCGCTTAGTGACTGATGATGGGCCCAGCCCGTTGTGGGCGGTGCCATCCCTGGGCTGGTAGTCCTGGGTTCTATAAGAAAGCAGGCTGAGCACGTTGTAGGAAGAAGCGAGCCAGTAAGCAGCACCCCTCCATGGGCTCTACATGAACTCCTGGCTCCAGGTTCCAGCCCTGTTTGGGTTCCTATCCTGATTTCCTCCAATGACAGACTATAATCTGGAACTGTGAGCCGAGTAAACTCTTCCCCAACATGCTTTTTGGTCATGGTGTTTCATCACAGCAATAGAAACTCTAAGACACACATAAAGACTTCACCTTTTAGGTCTTTTAAAATAAGTACAGACAACTGGGGCTGGTGAGAAGGATCCGCAGTTAAGAGCATTGCCTGCTTGTGTAAAGGACTCTAAAGGACTCAGGTTCAATTCCTAGCACCTACATGGCAGTTTACAGCTGTCTGTAATTCCAGGATCCAACACATGACAGCTTACAACTGTTTCTAAGTCCAGGATCTTACACCTCCACACAGACATATTGGCAAAACACCAATAAACAGAAAATAAAAATAAATTTTCAAACATGCTTTCAAAAAAACTGCAAAACATAAGTAAATTGGCAGAGGAACTTTTGAATATAAAGCATGGACTATGCTCTCTCACTGTCCGAATGTACTGAACGGTCTGAATGTAATGACGGTACAGGGCTTAGGGCTCAGTGGGTCTCACTGTACCAACAGCTCTGACTTTCTGCCTTCCTGTTCCTAGGGATCAGGAAGAGTTTCATGAGCTGGAATCTATCGGATTATGCAAAAACTCCAACCAGCCCTAAGAATACCTAGAAAGGACTATGATGAGGGACACTCAGTATTCAGTGACACATTCACTCTGTGGAGGTGGCAAGGCCATGCATGAAACACAACCCTGTCTGAGGACTTGGAGGGGTGCTAACTAAATACATTGAAGGATCCCACAACTTAGAGAAAGTATATCTCCTGGTCCTGGATATGCAGACCCAGATACTCCGGAGGCTGAGGCAGGAGGGTTACAAGTTACAGTGGGATCCTGTTTCAATATAGAAAGTAAGGCTGGGACTTAGGACATAGCTCATGGTAGGGTGTTTGGATGGCTTGTGTGAGGTTCTGGGTCCAATCCCCCACACAGTAAACAAATCAACCAACCAACCAAACAAACAAACAAAAACCTTCCACTTTAGTGGAAACACTGTCAGGGTTTGAACTGAGTGCCAAACATGAGAGTATCACGCAGTGTTTGTTTCCTAGTTTTAAATTGCTGTGCTGGTTTAAGATGGTAAAACTGAAGGATATTTGGAAACTGAATTATTTTGCTTTTCTGCTAAGTCTGAGGGTAGTGCCCAGGGACCTTTACAGCAGCATCTCCATCTACCTGTCCTCTCTTTAACACTTGGCAAACTAGCTGGGTCACAGTTCATATAAATTTGTCACTAAAGTCATATCAAGTAAGAAGCCTGGCAGTGTGTGACGTCCCAGGATCGTTTTCACAGAGCATGGTTGTCTGGAGATTTCAGGTTGTCATTGGCATCCATAGGTCATCGATTCTAATTGCTGGGCTGTGTTCTGTGGTGTGGATGCCTCCGATTGTGTAACTGCTCACCTGTGGAATGACAGCTGGGCTGTTCCCAGGCTTCTTCGCTGTTAGGAACAAAGATGTCATAATCATGAATTAGGGGTTTTTATACATCCTTCCATTTATCTAGGAGAAAGACCCAGAAGCGGGACTGCTGAGTTTTTAGAATAGCTTCATGCTTAGGTCTTTTTTTTTTTTTTTAAGAAAATGTTAAACTGATTTTCACAATTTGCATCATTACCAGCAGCAAATGAATAATTGTGTCTCCAGATCCTGGCCAGCACATTAGCTGTGCTGAGCAGCCTGTGGCTTTCCCCCAGTGGCTAACAATGTTGAATGTCTTTTCCTAGGCTTATTTGCATTTCTGCATATTCTCTTTGATGGTTTATCTCTTTATGTCTTTGCCCATTTTATAACCAGATTGTTTGCATCACTACTGAATTTGAAGCATCCTGAATACATTCTAGCTACTAGTTCTTTCGGGGATATGCAAATATAACCTAAAGCTTATGCTTTTAAAATATTTTTATTTTGAAGTTAAAATATAATTATGTCATTTCCCCCTCCCCCCTTTTTTCCCCTTTCTTCCTCATGCACTCCTGCACTCTCTTTCAAATTTATGGCCTCGATTTCTTTGTCGTTGTTGTGTGTGTGTCACTAAGTATATAAACACAACCTGAGCTGCCCATGTGTTACTTGTATGTGTATGATTTCAGAGCTGACAACTTGATTTCAGATATACTGATATTGGATAACAAGCTGCCCCTCTCAGCATCCCTTAGTTGAGTGTGGTTCTCCTAGGATTAAGGCTCTGTGACATTTCCCTGCTTCCTTAGCGTGTCTGTTGGTGTTGACCTTGCTCAGGTCTTGTTGAGGCTCATGCCTTTATCTTCATAACACTGTCTTTGACAGGTTATTAACCAGATGAGGCTCGACTTAATATTTTCTTTAACGGGCTGCGCTTTTAGTATCAAATCATTAGCCCTAATCTGATCTGAAGATTTCCTCTCTCTCTCTCTCTCTCTCTCTCTCTCTCTCTCTCTCTCTCTCTCCCTCTGTTTTATGAAATTGTGTGGCTTACTTAGATTGCAGTTAAGCCCATGACCCATTTTGAGTTAATGATTGTACATGGTGTAAGACAGACTGATACTCTTTTTTCTAGCCTACTGTCCCCTACTATTTGTTAAAGAGGCTGAAATAGCTGGGTGGTCACCCATGCCTTTAATCTAGTGGTTCTCAACCTTCCTAATGCTGCAACCCTTTAATGCAGTTTTTCCTGTTGTGATGACCTCCAAACCATAAAATTATTTTTGTTGCTTCTTTGTAACTGTAGTTTTGCTACTGTTATGAATTGCAGTGTAAATATGCAAGAAACCAGATATATGACTCCTATGAAAGGGTTGTTTGATTTCCCCAAAGGGGTTGTGACCCCAGGTTGAGAACCATGCCTTTAATCCCAGCAGCACTTGAGAGCCAGAGGCAGCTGGATCTCTGTGGGTTCAAGGCTAGCCTGGAGTTCCAGGTCAGCAAGTGATACATAGTGAAGCCATGTTTCAAACAAACAAGGTGGATTGCTCTATTGAATAGTGTATCTTCGGACTTCTATCAAAATTAGTTGAGTGAGACAGAGATGATGCCTCAACCACATAATGTAATGAAACAGATGTGGTTGTGCATAACCCTGGCACCAGTTGGGGGTGTGGCCATGTATAACCCTGGCACTGACTGGGGGTGTAATCATGCATAATCCTGGCAATTGTGGGGGGTGTGGTCATGCATAAACCTGGCACTGGTTGAAGTGTGGTCATGCATAACCCTGGCACGGGTGGGGGTGTGGTCATGCATAACCCTGGCACTAGTGGGGCTGTGGTCATGCTTAACCCTGGAACTGATCGGGGTGTGGTCATGCATAAGCTTCAGGTCCAGTGAGAGGCTCTTGTGTCTAGGAAATAAGATGAAGAGCAACAGAGCAGAACACCTGATATCCTCTTCTAGCCCACACATGCACATGGAGTTACACACACAGATATTCTCTCTCCCTCCCTCTCCCTTTCTGTCTCTCTCTCCCTCCCTCTCCCTCCCCCTCCCCCTCCCCCTCTCCCTCTCCCTCTCTCCCTCTCCCTCTCCTCTCTCTCCCTCATCTCTCTCCCTCTCCTTCTCCTTCTCTCTTTCTCTCAACCCCTCTCTCATACACACACATTGGCTTATTGATCTGTTGGATTGGATTGGATTAGATTACACTGTTTGGTTTCTAAATCTTGAAATAGCCTTTCATTTACGGAATCAAACTCCCTCTGGCTACAGTGTATGCTTCATTTTATTTTCTTTATTAAACATTTATTTTTAAGACTATGTGTAATACAATTCCTCGTGTTGTGATATACATGTGTATGTTTGTGTGGGGTTATGTGAGTGAAGGTGTCCGAGGAGTCCAGAAGAGGGTGCTGGATCCCCTGGAGCTGGATACATGTGATTGTGAGGTGTCCTCCTTTGGGTGCTGGAACCAAATTCAGGTCTTCTAGAAGAGCAGAATGTTCTCACAGCCACGGATCTATCTTCCCAGCCCCATATCCCCCCCTCTTGTTAACTGTCAGGTTCTCTGGCTAACATTTTGTTGGTGGTTTCTGTGTTTGGGTTTATGAGAAATATTGATGTACAGCTTCCTGCTTTATTTCTGTGATGTCCTTGTTTGGCTTTGGTATTGAAGCGGTACTTGGCTTCGCAAAACCAAGTGGGGCATTGTCCTTCTCTTTTCTGGGAGAGAGTGTGCAGAGTTGGTATTCTTTAAATATTTGAGTGTAACTATGCAGGGAAAGAATTTGAGACTAGAGACTGGAGGAGATTTTCAAATTATGGACTCATTTACCTTAATGTGAACCTTTTCTTTTCTTTTTTTTTTTTTAAAGATTTATTTATTTTACTTATGAGTACACTGTAGCTGTCTTCAGACACACCAGAAGAGGGCTTCAAATCTGGTTGCTGGGATTTGAACTCAGGACCTCTGGAAGAGCAGTCAGTGCTCTTAACCACTGAGCCATCTCTCCAGCCTATGTGAACCTTTTCAAATTCCTTCATACTGGGTGTGTTCTGATAGAATATTTGGTGAGCTGCACCATCAAGCTTTGTGTGTGTGTGTGTGTGTGTGTGTGTGTGTGTGTGTGCGCGCGCGCGCGCTCATGCACATACATAACCCTTTAAGTGGTTATACGTACTGAGATACTGGGGTTGTTTGTGGTCTTATTTTCTCATAACTCTGTGGTCTGTAGTCACCTCCCCTGCTTAGTCCTAATGTTGGTAGTTTATGGTTTATGGTTTTGTCCATCTTGCTGAGATTTCCCAAGGACTGGGCCTTTCAACAATTTCCTCTGTTTTCTGTTCCTAAACCTCTTGGTGTCCATTCTTATGATTTCCTTCCCTCTGCTTGTTTGGGGTTTTGTTTGCTCATCTCGGGGCGGAGTTTAGATTATTCTCTTGAGCTGTCTCTCCTTTGCTAATGTGCTCCTTTATGGCTGCACCTCTCAATGCTATTAGCTGCACACCAGGGATTTTGGTGTGCTACTTTGCCACCATTATTCAATGTTTTTCTCCCCCCACCCCCCATGGCTTTCTCTGTCACTTGCTCCTTCAATGTGCACAGTTGAGTATTCAAGCAGACACAGGCCTTCCTGGTCCTTTTCTGTTCATTGCTTCTAGCTTGAATTGACTGTGGTGGGAAAACAAACTCTGGGTTTGTTTGTTTGTTGGTTGGTTGGTTTTTGCTTTTTTGTTTGTTTTTGTTTTGAGCCTTGATCTATTTTGTTCTCTTTCCAGGACTCCAAGGACATGAATGTTAGAATTTCAGTAAATCCTAGAGGTTCATGAAGCTCTGTCCCTTATGGTCTCTGTCCGCCTTCTCTGTATCGTTGAGATTTGATAATGTCTCTCCTCCGTCAGCCTTGTGGTCTGTTCTGCTCTTATGCCAGGTTGGGGGTGGGGCTGTGATTTGTTTTTCAGTTGTTTGGGTTTAGTTTTTGTTTTTCTGAGACAAGGTTTTTCTCAGACAAGGATAGCCCTGGAACTCACTCTGCAGACCAGGCTGGCCTCTAACTCACAGAGCTCCACCTGCCTCTGCCTCCCTCCAGAGTGCTGGGATTAAAGGTGTGTGCTGCCACTCCTGTTCAGTTATGAAAATTTTAACATTTTTTCATTAGATTCTTCAAGCTTTTATTTCTTTGCTGATATATTCTTAGCTTTTTGAGCCTTTCTGCTTGCATTTGTAATATACTCAACATTGTCTATTGAAGAATTTTTATGGCGGCTGCTTTGAAATATCTGTTTTATAATTTTAAAGTTTCTCACATCTTCATGTTGACATGTGTTTTTTAGCTCTTGAAAAACCACCAATGAATGATTTTTCAGTTGGCACCTGGACGTTCTGGGTACTATGTTAACTTAATTGAGCATTCTGTTTGATTCCCTCTCACCCTGCACTAGTGACAGGCAGGGGCAAGGTGGAAGGGTGTCTCACTGTTGACAGGTGCAGAGAGGAGTCCAGGTTCGCCACTCAGCCTCCATTAAGCCCTCAGTACCGAGTGGAAGTTTCTCATTACTGCTGGGCAAAAGCAGGCATTAAAGCTTACCACTGGGCTATTCCTGGCTGGGTATCTCCTGGCTGGGTATCTCCTGGCTGGGTATCTCCTGGCTGGGTATCTCCTGACTGGGTATCTCCTGGCTAGGTATCTCCTTAATGAGATATCTCCTGGCTGGGATAGCTAGGGGTGCATCATTGCTGTTTCCTGTGTTGACTTTACTGGTTCCATGGTGGTAAAGTATAGAGAGAATGTTGCTTTCTTTAAAAATCGTTATGTTATATGATTTATGTTTTTGTTTTAATACCAGGTATGGGATAGGGAGCTGCTTCAGATTCTTCACAGGCACTAACTATGATTTGTTTTGTGCTCTAGGAGGGGTATGAATTTTGCCAGCTGCAGATAGATTCTGTTTGGAATTCTGGGGAATCTGGAGAAAGCTATATGAGAGGATCCGCAATGCCTCCTCCTCCTCCTCCTCCTGCTGCTGCTTGTTCCTGCCGTTGTGTTTACTGCTTTTGCTGTTGCTAGATTGCTGGTTGGAGTTATCCTGACCACAAAGATTGGACTTGCCCCTAGGAACTTGACACCCATATTCAGCAGGAAGTAGTCTAAGGAGGTCTATGCCCCCTTTCCCCTCTAACCTTCTTTCTCTCCTACCTGATGTTGGGGGGTTGGAAGGGATTAGGGTAGAGAAGGATAGTAGTTACAAGAACCCAATAAAGTATCCCAAAACTGCAGCTACAGTAAAGAAGGGGTCTTTTTGCTTTTAGAGTGTCTCTACTGGGTTGGGAGAGAACTTCATGTCTGGGTTGGAATCCCAGGCTTTGCACTGATCTCCACTGATGTTGTGGAAGAGTGGCCTCCTTAATATACCTCTTAATACCAGTGAATATTAGGTCCCAGATCTCTGCTTGGCTTCTGATGCCACTCCAGCAGGAAGACTAGAATATTTATTTCACATTTTGGTAGAAAGTAGAAGTCCAGGTTCACTATTTGGTCTTTGTTTATATGGATGGAGTAGGACAGCTTTGTTTGTGAGCTGCTTTTCTGGGGTTAACCAATCATCATCTAAAAGTCCCCGTCTCAATAGGCTGCCTTTCTTGTGGTTCACTGGTTAGTGAGAACAGGCCTTCCTTTAGGTTGGTTTTTGTGTATGGTTGCTGGTGTCTCCAGGTTTCTGATTCTTCAGTTCTAAGTCTGAGATCCGAGGTGAAGAGCAGGAACAGGAAACTCAACGTTGTATCATTATTTGGGCCCGGGGTCCCTAGCAGGTCAGTTATATTTAAGAATAGAGAAGAGAAAGTATATCTGTAAGTGAGCCAGCTACTAGTTTTACAATTTTTGAAACACCCTAAATTATTAGCAATCTCCTAGTCTCTAAATGGAGTCATTTCTTCCACTATCCATGCCTACCTGGTAACTGCATGCAACTCTTTTGTATCTGGTTTCACCAACACATCTTGTCCATAGGGCAATATACAGATTAATAATAATAACAACAAAAATAACTTTAAAACATCTGGCTGTGAGTGGAGGTAGAGGCCTTGCAGCACAAGGAGTAAAATGCAAAATCAGATGCAGAAACAACTCACAAACAAACAAACAAACAAAGCTCACAAACAAAGCTGTCCTACTCCATCCATATAAACAAAGACCAAATAGTGAACCTGGACTTCTACTTTCTACCAAAATGTGAAATAAATATTCTAGTCTTCCTGCTGGAGTGGCATCAGAAGCCAAGCAGAGATCTGGAACCTAATACCCACTGGTATTAAGAAGTATATTAAGGAGGTCACTCTTCCACAACATCAGTGGAGATCAGTGCAAAGCCTGGGATTCCAACCCAGACATGATGGGCTTGGCCATTTAGAAGGATGTCACCACCTCAAGCATACTATCCTAACAATGCACGAGTTAGGTGTTATGAGCATTTTGTGTTGAAAAGGCTGAGGTTATTAGAGGTGGCAAACTTCCTCAAGTCAAGAAAGGATGACTGATAGGTGGATCTGGATATATCTGTCTCCTTTCCCAAGCAAATGAAGGTTTCCCAGAACCCCACCACCACCATCACCACCACCACCACCACCATCACCACCACCATCACCACCACTACCACCACCACCACCACCACCACCATCACCACCACCATCACCACCACCACCACCACCACCACCATCACCACCACCATCACCACCA
>NW_021621048.1:8522435-8568007 GCF_004785775.1 Grammomys surdaster
CACCACCACCACCACCACCATCACCACCACCATCACCACCACCACCACCATCACCATCACCACCATCACCACCACTACCACCACCACCATCACCTTACAAATCTCTGTGGCAAAAACTGCATCTCATGGTAATTCATCACAAAAAAAAAAAACCAAAACCAAAACAAAACAAAAAAACCCAACCACCATGGAAAGCCAGAGAGCAGCCACTATGAATGTTTATAATCCATTACTGCCAACAAGAGCCTTTTCCTACCTTTTCCTATACAGCTTGAACTATATCACTGGGGAGCCCACTTCATTTATAAAAATGTCATATTTGGAAACTTAAAAGATGAGTAAATATAAAGAAAATGACATCTACTTCACACCTGGATCTGTGAAAACTGTGCTCTTCAGTATATGGGGCAAGATTTAAATAGGTTTAAATGCACCAGATTGGGATCTAGTACCATGAATCTGAAGAGAGCAAGGTGAGCTGGCTGTGGTAGTATGCACCTGTAATCCCAGCACTTGGGAGGCTCCAGTAAAGAATCAGGTGTTCAAGGCCAACCTAGGCTTACATAGTGAGACTCTGGGGATCCTGTGGCACAGGTGGAGGGAGGTATCAGATGAAGGGAAGGAAGTAAGAAAGGGATATGAGAGAGAGGGAGGAAGGGAGGGAGAGAGAGATTGAGAGAGAGAGAGAGAGAGAGAGAGAGAGAGAGAGAGAGAGAGAAGAGAGAAGAGAGAGGAGAGAAGCTCAAACACTATAAAACAGTACACAATGAGCTGGCCCATCTTTTCCCACCTTCATTTATTCTGCTGAAGGCAGTCTGTCCTCTGGGCCTGTCTAGAGATAAATTGCAAAGCATCAGTTTGGTGACAACATTAATCTTGTTCAGAAAGTGCAAAGGAGACCCGCATGGTTAGGGACAAAAAAGAAGACACACTGCCATCCACAACTAGGCACTTAGCCTCGTGGATCAGCAGTGCCTGTCAGGATCACCTGACATGAAGCGCCTGCCTACTGCCCAGGAGCTCGGTAGAAACAGCAGGCAGATGTGAAACTCCAAACGCTGGTGATAAGTGTATTTAACCTCTCCTAAAGGAACGTTAAAGAGGCTTTAATGCTTTGGTGGGGGAGGGACCCCAACACTTGAAAAACCGAAACAGCAATTGCTGACAGAGTCACTTTCCACCTGAAGGAAGCATGCCAGAATCAATTTCTCAGAGGAGGGACGGGTAATGAAGGTGCATTGTGGATTATGGTCACATTCCACATCTCTAAGAGCTTCTCTGGACAGACTGTAAATTACTCTGACCTTAAAGAAAATGTTCACACCACGGCTTTGGTTTTTATGAACAGTCCACCTGGATAGTCTGACCAGGCTTTAGATAAAATAAGAAATGAGCCAAGAAACCAACAGGGCCACAGGAGCCAAGGGTCAGGCTTCTCTTGAAGATTGATTCTGCTTTCTTACTGCTCATCTATCAGGAGAGAAGGGAGCATTGTTTCCATGTGATAGCCAAGCCCAGGTGAACGTTGTTGGTCTCACCTGCTGTGACTGTTATTACAGCCAATGTGACCTTTGGGCTTTCCTTCCGGCTTCAAAAGCGCTGGCCAGAGCTCCGGCTCATCTCTTTGTGTGTGCGCATGTTATTGGAAGACTTCTGATTAAAAACAGACATGGACCCTGAGAATCTTAAGCTAAAAGCTACGAATTCAAAGTGTACTGTCTAGGGTACAAGAATAGCCAGGATCTAGCTGTGGGGTCTATTGCTCCACTTGGTACACTGGAGATGAGTATTGGAACCCCTGGGCCCCTCCCCAGATGCTGCTGTGTGGTCCTCTGTGCTGTAACTCTACTGCACATTGTCTCCAGCCTTTTAAGACTCAGCACAGATGCTCATATCCTACGTCTCTAACATCATCTCTGGACAGACTGTTAATCAACTTGACTGAGGCCACCATGGCACGCTCCAGCTCAGGCAATGAGGGAATGACAAACTCTCCAAACTAGGAGTGGTGTGCTGAGAAACCAAGCCAGTGGCTTGTACTAAGAATGAGTCAGGAACACTGCCTCATTGTGATACCCAAACTGCTAATAATGCCATACAGATACATCTATTGATTACATGCATACATACATTTAAAAAACAAAAACAAAAGCTGGTGCTTCTGGGAAGTTAATCAATAAACATTTATAGTCATGGTTATCATGAATAAATGTGGGTCTCCAGTAATGAACGTATTTTCAGCTTCTCACCAATATCAGACAGGCTACATATGTGGGCATGGGATTTGCAGTGGGGCTCCTTGTCAACTGCCAGGTCCTAGTGATTGGTCTCAGTCTCTCTCCCTCAGTAACTCAATCCCACCCTTTATCTCTGACTTCTTAAACTGCAGGTGGTGACCCTACATTGAGTTTATGTAATGTTATGTGAATATCACAAAAAAATTGATATCAATAAATGGTTTCCCAACACACCACAACCCAAATTATTCCATAATCAAATGCATAACGAATCTGGGAGCACTCTCTCACGGCGCATCTCACAAGGTCCCTGCAGCCTTGGCTCTGAGCACATAGGCTGTGTGCTCTGTGTGTGTGATCACTCCATGCAGGCCTCATGGATACCTCAGTACAGGTCAAGATTCTGCTACGAATCCAAATGAGCGTGTCTGCTCCTAAAGAAACAGTGATTTCGTCCCAGAAAACAAAGACCTTTAATATTTTTCTCCCACCATCCCTCAGCCAGTATCAAAGTCCTCTATCTTTGTGCTAGAGTGGCCTTTTAAATTGTTTGCATTGCTGGCTTTCTTAAAAAGTCATTTAGCTTGGGCTTAGGACAGGATTTCTAAAAATTTCAGAAATGGCCTTCACATATGTCTGCCATTTTGTGCTATGCATTTATGCTAAGTACACCCTCGGCATTGACATTTATAAAACCCAAACATCTACCAAGTTTGGAAAACACTGAAGGTGTTGTACATCCCACAGTATCAAATATTCAGCCAAGATTTTATTCTTGAATATAAGCATGCCCATCTCATTAGGATGAAAATTTGCTTCTGTCGTTAATAAATGGCAAGATTGCCTTAAATGGGCACACTCACACAAGGAAATAAATAAATGTAAAAAGATAGAAAATCAATGTGTTCCTAATTGATTACTCAACAGATGTTTGATTTGTATACTGTTTTCCATAGCTGTATACCTGGGGTCTCATAAGCCTCTCTCAGAGAGAGAGAGTACAGATGTGACACCTTAAGAAGCCAGCGCTAGGGGCAGGGATGAGGCTTCCTCAGTAAAGCATCTGTTGTGCAAGCATGAGGACCTGAGTTTAGATCCCCAACCCCCACGGAGAAAGCTAAACACGATGGCCTACAACTGTAATCCTGGTGCTTCCTCACTGGAGACAGGGACTCCTGGAGCTCACTGGCCAGCTAAGTCTTGACAAATCTGTGAGCTCTGGGTTCAGTGAGAAATCCTGTCACAAAAATTAAAAGAAAATAGAGAAAGATGCTTGAACACCACTCCTGGCCTCCTCCACACATGTGTGAAACACACACACACGCACACACACACACATCACTGTGTTCTAGGCCCCTTTTAGACATTAACTGATGTGCTCTGAGCTCAGGGTTACATGGCA
This sequence comes from Grammomys surdaster, assembly GCF_004785775.1. NCBI lineage: Eukaryota > Metazoa > Chordata > Mammalia > Rodentia > Muridae > Grammomys > Grammomys surdaster. The sequence goes on from NW_021621048.1 coordinate 8,526,075, forward strand.
AACAGTACAGAAAGGAGAGAGGGATGTTTACAACAAGCTCAGTTGTGGAATGCTTATTAGATGTTGACTTATCATCATCTTCATAACAGCACGTAAGGCTGTGACCTTACAACACCCACCTGAGGTTGTAGCTCAACTCCTCCGCATATTGTGGCTTGGGACAAGCTACACACCTTTGTGATTACCAGATTTCTTATCTATAAGATGGGGGTGGGGTTCAGCAGGTAGGGGCCTTTGCTATGTAACCTAGAGACATGAGTTTAATGGAGGAACTTACGTGTGCTACTTAGTTTTCTGTAAGCCCGACACGAACTGGGATCATCTGGGAAGAAAGAACCTCAGCTGAGGAAATATGTCCATCAGCCTGGACTGTCCACCAATCTATGGAGGTGTTTGATTGGTGATGTGGGAGGCACAGTCCATGGTGAGCAGTGCCTCCTACATCATCTGGGAAGGGGCTTTGGGGCTGGGGAAGTTGGGCATGATGGCAGCACTCAGAAGGCAGAGGCAGGCCAGTCTCTGTGCTCTAGGCCAGCCTGGTTGACAAGAGTAAGTCCCAGGCCAGCCAGGGCTACACAGTGAGATCCTCTCTCAAATCAAGACAGAGAGCAAGCGGACTGCCTGAGCTACACAGAGCAAGACAGTAAGCAGCGTTCCTTAAAGGTCTCTGTTTTGGTTCCCATGCCAGGGTTCTGAGCTGACTTTCCTCAAAGATGGACTGTGATCAAGATGTATAAGCCAAATAAACCTTTCCTCCACAAGTTGCTTTGGTCACAATAGAAAGCAAACTAGGACATCATGTGAAGGTGGAAGAAGAGAACCAATACCACAAAGTTGTCTTTTGACCCTCACATACCTGCTGTGGTGTGCACACCCACATTCACCGTTATACACATACACACGTGTGCACACACTATGGGCACACAGATGTGCACAAATAAATGCAATAATTTTTCTTTCAAAAAGAGATGTGGCTAGATATTTGGCTTTTTTATCTTCTCTTCTGATCTCAAGAGTGACATGTCTAATTACTCAGGGCTCGTAAGGGGAGTTTGCAGCCTAGACCATCAACTTGGTACTTGGATTTTAACACAGGTTCCAAGAAGTCTTCAAATTGTATAAATATTGTGTGTGTGTGTGTGTGTGTGAGAGAGAGAGAGAGAGAGAGAGAGAGAGACAGAGACAGAGAGAGACAGAGAGACAGAGAGACTGTCCTTGGAGACAATCCTGTTGTGATGTGAGAATCTAGTTACTGCTGGGAACTTTCTCACCGAATGTCAGATGAGATAGGGGCAAGAATAGAGACTGGGGATTTTTCAGGACTTTTGGATTATACAATCTACAGATTTAAGAGACTCCATGATTTCCAAGCAAAATAAAATAGAGCTCAGGTTTGGAAAATTCACTACAAACTAACTCTTGGGAGGATAAAAATCCTCTGCAGCTTTAGGAAAACTGGACCACCTTCCAAAAGGAGACTGACAGTTGACTTCGACAGCTGTCAAAAAAGGGTAGATCCCATCTCATAGAAACTTACGGAGAATCTAGAATCCTTCCCACAACAGCAAAAAATACCACCTGAGAACAATATTGGTTCTTGTTCTTAATCTGTGGCTCTTACAAAATTCCAAACCTTGAAAAACTCATGGTGATTGATTGCACTTTAAGTGCGATAAGCTAGGTAATGAATTCAAAGAACTGGTGACTGGCAAAATTATTAAATAAGGCATTTCAGTGAAACAAAGTTGGCTGAAAGGGAAAGAGGGTTGTCTGTGCAAGATTGGAAGTGGTACCCAAACCCAACCAAGCCTACAGTAAAATGAATCCCACCAGGTCACAGTTTGATGGCCAAAAACACTTTCTCCTTGGGTTGTTGCCTCTTCTCATCTCTCCGTGTATCAGGGCCAATTCTTTATTCCTTTTCTGGAGGGACTGTACTGGTTGGCTTTGCATATCAGCTTGACACAAACTAGACTCATCTGAAAGAAGAAAATCGTAACTGAGAAAACGCTTCCATAAGATCTGTTCAGTCCTTAGATGATGAACAGCAATATGGAAGTGTAAGCCAAAGAAATCCTTTCCTCTCCAACCTGCTTTTTTGGTCACGGTGTTCCATCACAGCAAGAGAAACTCCTAAGACAAGTTGGTACCAGGAATGTGAAGTTTTGCTGTGATAGACCTGACAATGGTTTGTGGTAGATTATGGAAGGACTTTGAAACTTTAGGCTAGAAAAGCTAACTGGGTGTAGAGAGCTCAGTGAACTGTTCTGTAGGAGCTCCAAAGAATGTTGAGAGTAGTACAGAAGATGGAGGGCTGCCTTGTGAAGTTTCACAGGGAAGCTTAAAGACTCTATTGGGGCCATCTGTTGTTTTGAATTGAAATTCTGTCATGCTGGTCAGCTAGGGCTGAAGTAATCAGCTGTAATTAACAGACTAGCAACATTGAAGCGAAAGCCTTGTGAAACCCTTCCATTATCAGGACAATGGATGGTGGTTAGAGCTAAGAAGTTAGCAGTGATTGAGATCAGCATCACTGAGCTGAAATCCTCTGGGGAATGTTTGTTCAGGGTCAGTACACACAGGGTATGTTCCAGAAGTGGCTGAGGTTGTACCTTGTGCTGTCAGCCAAACTTGGTAGTGTATGAGTGGAACCGGTTTTGACGGCATGAAGGGGTCATGGAGAGCAGTTGAGGTTAGGCACTGAGAGAGGCCAGGAGAATTCATCGGTGAAGATACAGCCTTAGCAGCAGCTAAGCTAGCCCAGGACTGAAGGATCCATACAAAGCAGTTGAATCTTAGCACCATGAAAAGAGCCTACGAGAAGCTAATGGTGAAAGTGCAGCAGAAAACCCCAGTGTTTTGGAAATGGGGGTACCATGGGGTGACCACCAAAAATAGCAGCAGCAGCAGCAGCAGCAGCAGCAGCAGCAGCAGCAGCAGCAGCAGCAGCGGAGCCAGTCAGAGCTTAGAAGAGAAACCGTGTGTGCTGCAGAAGGCAGAGCTGGAGGAGTGACCCAAGTGCTTTGGAGGAGCCCAGAAGATCGTGAGTGAATCCCAGACAAGTGACATTGAGTTATTTATACTGCTGGAGTCTTGTTTTGCTTTGTCCAGATTGTGACTGTGCCCTGGTTCCTCCCTCTTGAAGAAGATATTCAATTTAACTTTGATTTTTACAGAAGTCCACAGCTGAAAAACATTTAACTTTTAAAATTTTGGATTTTGGATTTTTAGAGATTGGATATTTTAGAGACTAAAATTTTAATGTTTTTGAATTTGTAAAGACTGCAGGACTTTTAAAATCATGTTTTTAATGTCAGATCACGGGGATGAATAAGAAAAAAAAGGTTGTGGCTTAATAGTGATGTTTGTGTGTCAAGTTAACAAGGGGTCAGTTGTACCATTTTGTGCCCCTTGTGTGTCAACTTGACACAAACTAGAGTTATCTGAAAGGAGGGAGTTATCTGAAAGGGGGTGGGAGATGGGGGATCGGAGAAGAATTGTGGGAGGGGTGACTGGGAGGAGGGCAATGAGTGGGATGGAAAATGAATAAGTAAGATGGTGGTGGTGGTGGCGGCGGCGGCGGTGGTGACAAAAAGCCAATATTGCTAAGCTTTAAAAACAAAACAAACAAACAAACAAAAAGATCTGGGGCTGGAGAGATGGTTCAGCAGTCAAGAGCACTGACTGTTCTTCCTAGAGGTCCTGAGTTCAACTCCCAGCAACCACATGGTGGCTCATAACCATCTGTAATGGGTTCTGATGCCCTCTTCTGTTCTGTCTGAAATACACATATAAATAAAATAAGTAAATCTTTTAAAAATAAACAGACTTGGTTCATCACAACTATTCAAATTGAAGGGAAAAAAGAGCTGGCTGTAAGGCATTTTCTTAATTAGTGATCAATAGGGGAGGGCCCACCCCATTGTGGGTAGTTCAATCCCTGGGTTCTATAAGAAAGTGGGCTGAGCAAGCCATGAGCAGCAAGCTAGTAGGCATCATCCCTCCATGGTTTCTGCATGAGCCCCTGCCATATTTGAGTTCCTGTCCTGACTTCCTTTGCTGATGGAAATGCAAGCCAAATCAACCCTTCCCTCCCCGACCTGCTTTTTAACACGGTGTCCCATCACAGCAGTAGGGCAAGGACACTTAACACTTCTTGTTGCTGGTACACATGATCAGCCTGATGTTGGCTGTTGCACAGGATCAGGATCCTGAGAAAGCCCTGTGGAGTGAGCTTTTTATCCCTGAGAACTGGAATGTGGGTGATCCTGGAAAGGAATATGACCAGCTAGGATGATGAAGACATTCAAGACAAAGGCTATTTGACATTTAGGATTTCAGTATTTTCATGCTATGTATCTTGACATAACCAGTACATACTAACTGAATAGGAGCCCTGCTTATAGTCCTTCCTCCCACGAGTCTTCCTCTGCTCTGTCTATCCCCGACCTCACTTGTCTCCTTGCAATTTTAAACCTTACAATAGACTAGCTTCCTTCTGTGTTTCTACTGGGAATATTAACATAAATCCATTCCTTTCTCAGAACCTGGCTCTCAGTTCCCTTGAGACAATTAGAAGGGGGTTGTATATATAGTTTCATTCTTGCAAACTATTCATTTTGGATGTGACAATATTATTCTGACACACCAAAAGTAGGTTTTATAAAGTGAAAATAAGAAGTCTTCGATGTTCAGGTTCAAATTAGCCTTCCTTCAAAATGGCAAACTCTGAGTGCAGTGCATGCCTGTACACACTCAAGCTAAGGCAGTAGGATCAGGAGTTCAAGGTCATCCTTAGCTATCTAGCAAGTTTGAGGCTAGCCCTGGCTATATGAGAGTCTGTCGAAAGAAAGAAAGAGAGAGAGAAAGAAAGAAAGAAAGAAAGAAAGAAAGAAAGAAAGAAGAGGGAAGGAAGGAAGGAGGGAGGGAGGGAGGGAGGGAGGGAGGGAGGAAGGAAGGAAGGAAGGAAGGAAGGAAGGAAGGAAGGAAGGAAGGAAGGAAACAAACATGGCAAACTCCTTAAAAACATTTAACATTAATTTTGGGTAACTTCTTTCTTTTTACATAATTTATATAATACTAAAATTTGAAAGTACAAATAAAATCACCTCAACCCCTTTGGATACTCCACTACTGACTGTGCCTTACCAGTCTGTCTGTATGAAGGTATATAATGTAAAATGTAGCATTCACTTTATAAATAAATCTTTTCAAGATGAACTTACATCTGCAAACAAAATGCAGCCCGATTTAGCAAAAGAAGCAATTTACCATTTCTAAGGCATCATTTTGGTTTTAATGAACCCACTATGGCCTACCACTGAATTGCTTCGACACTGTATGGAAAGGGGACACCTGGACATGGTTTGGATTATATTCATATACAAAGCACATCATGGGCTCAGCCCAAGGACTGCATTTTTAAATCTTAAGGCCAGCACTACATTTGAATTCAAATTCAGTAATGTCTTTAGATCAACTTCAGCTGACAAATTCCTTAGAAGAAAGTGGAATAAAGCAATTTGATGGGAATTATGCTGTGCAGGGGCTTGTCACTCCAGATATTTCACTTTTACATTCAATTTTTTTCCAATTAATTTAAAGGTAACTGCCATATGCCAGATAGCCAGGCCATTTGTCATTATTATTCATTTATTTTTACGCAGGACTGTCACTTACAAGGACATAATTCTTAAGGAAACATAATTGCTTCAAACTTATCAACTTGGTTATACAAAAACTTTGTGAAATCTTTTCCCTGGAAGAAAGCTAAGGGGTTTAGGAGAGAGCTCACTGGGGACTGGGGACTGAGGACCGGCATGCACTGTTGAACCCTTCTGATCCTCTCTTGTCTGATGGGCTTCTTACCCTGGGTCCCAGGACCATCAACCCTATAGAACATTGTTCCAAGCATGATGGAGTCAACAACAAAATTCACTGGCTGGGTGTGACTTCTGGTGACAGAAAAGGCACGCTCAGAACCCTGTGGGCTGAGCTACACATCATGTGATAGAAAAGCACACATCCATTCCTAGATCCTATAGCTACTCTCGTCATACTTAGGAGCTGACAAGGACACAGAACCACAGGCTCGAGAGTCCAAAAAGCTTGGAGTGGGAAGGGACGTTAGAACCAAGTCTGTCTTTCATCTTGAGGAACGTGGCATGCATCTCATTTGGGTGTTAGTTTCTCCCCTATACATTAGACAAAATAACACAAACCTTTTAGATTTACCATATGAATCCCAATGGTAATTGTGGGCACTCAATAAAACCATTATTACTATTTCCACACCCACCTGCCCCATATTTTATAGTCTATTTCTCCCAATTCATTTCTTCAATTGTGTCATACCCCAGCAAAGGCATATACGTGAACAAGTTTGTTGTCTGGCTTAGTGGTTTCCAATAGTTTACTGTATCAACGCCCCAATCCTCCCTATTTATAAATGTTCAGGTTCCAATCCCAGGCCCTTCTTCTTCTTCTTTCTCACTGCTTCCAAATGAATACATTTTCCAAGCAAACGTGAAATATTATGATCTGTAAAACATACCATATACTCTTTACAACTTGAGATTTGCCTCAAAGTCTGTGTGTAATGAGGCTTGTTATCCTCTAAGCTGGACATTTTCTTTCATTCTTGATTTTCCCTCAAGTTAGTCATATTCTGCCCAGTATGCAATGTTTTGTGCATAACTGATTCTTCTTGCTTATAGACCGTAACCCTTTGAGGGAGCTGCTAGCTGCTTCTTCATGCTATTTCTCTGCTAAGCTGATATATACGTGTTCAACAATAAACAACAACGAACAAAACGATGTTTCCTTGAAGAATTTTCATTGTCCTGGCATCTTAAAAGGAAGTGAAAATATGATAGTGGGCTAGTTAACTTCTTGTTAACTTGTCACAAATTCAAGTCATCTGGGAATAGGGAATCTCAATGGAGACAATACCTCAATCAGACTGGCCTGGAGGCAGGTCTGGAGGTGTTTTCTTGACTATTGATTGATATGTGTAGCACTGTAGGCAGTGCCATCCTGGGATATATAAAAGAGCCCAGCAAACCATGGAGAACAAGCCAGTAAGCAGCATCCTCTGTGGACTCTGCTTCTGTTCTTCCCTTCCAGGTTCAACCCTGGTCCTGTCTTGAGCTCCTGCCTTAGCTTTCCTCAGTGATGACTGCATCTTGTAGGGTAAAAGAAAGCCTTTCTTCCAATGCTGGTTTTGGTCAGTGTTTTATCACAGCCATAGAAGTCAGACTAGAACAGATGGGGGTGGGGATGGGGTATATTGCTAAAGCACTACTGGAAGGTGTGCCCACTTGGGATGAAGCAGCCATCCTAGAAATTGACCAGGTAAGACTTTAAGCTCTGTTATCAATTGCAATCAACCCCTTGGGAAACCTTCTACCAATCTGCTAAGGTTGACCATATTTCTTCCCCAGTGGTATTTTCCTCACCTTCTAGTCTCCTCTAAGCCAGAGTAAACAAGAGATTTTGTTTTAATCCTACAATTGAGCACTTAAGGGATATGTGTGTGTGTGTTTATGTGTTAGTATTTGATTATTTTCTTGAAATCTCTTTCAGTTAAAACCCAAGTCCAGAGTTTTAGAGAGGCATTCTCTTAAGGCAGTACCTAGCATAACTTTTCATATAGCATAAATTCAGTACATAAGTTTTAAAAGAAAAAGAGAGTCCTGCAGAACCTAGTATTGAACTCCCAGGTCATGAAGGCCTGTGGTCACATGGGTACACCATGGTCTGGCTAAGAGCTGATCATAGTCATGATTACAGAACTTGATCTTGGTGAACTGCAGCTGAAAAAGATGGAGAGATACAAGATGAACACAACACTTGGGGGCTTAACTCTCCAACAGGTAAACTATATAAATCTTTGAAGCCAGGTGTTATATAGATTTAAGTATTATCAACAGGGTCTGTGGAATGGAGATATTATTTTATTTTATATTTACTGATACTGTGTCAAATCAAAAATGCAAAAGAATTAAGGAACCAAAAATAAAAGAAGCCCAGCTATTCCCTCACACAAGATATAGTTCACATTTTAAAAAGTTTCAACTAATTTGTGCAATTGGTTGCTGTACAGTATGCAATTATATGATTATTCATCTCAATTATGTAAAATCTCATTACTGAGGGAAAATTTGTTTTTTACTGAGACAGGATAGTAAAACTAGATCTTTGGAAACTACTCGACTTTTTGTACGTGGAAAATTGAGGCCCATAGATCTTCCAAGAGCCAGGAACTACCTGATGAAAACTCATCCTTACCTCTCTCAGGCTATAGACTTCCTTTCTGGAAACCTAGGCTTTTCCCCCACCAGAGGTTTATAAGCAGCCAAGGGCAAGTTCCGTTTGTTTCATAGTGTTATCTTTTCAACAGGTGTGTTCGTGTGAAGGGTACACAATGCATTTGCACTTTTCCTGGCAATCCATAAGGCATGGCATTTTCTGAAATTCAACTAACTTATTAAAAAGCTACTTCGGCGTAGCAGATTGAGCACTGGGCCCCCAGGGCATATCCACCCATTAGCCCAGATCCTAACAACACTACTTACTATGCCATCTTGGCCAGGATACTCAAGTTCCTGGAGCCTTACTTTCCTAATCAAGTGGAAACGACTCCCTCGTGAATGTGAAAGTAGTCCGCTGAAGGTACCTAAAGACATACACGACCAGGCGGGTGCTCTTTGAAGGGCAATCACTCAACTGACTCCGGGATACCCCAGAAACAAGGTCTCAGGGTTCCTTGGACCTCAAAGGCGGGAGCCGCGCCCACATCTTTTCCGCCTCGATCAGTACCACCCAAGACCCAGACACCTCTCTGAGCCCGGTTCCGGAGCCCGCTGGAGTACACTGTTTTAGAGCCTTCTTTTCTCCGCCAGAGGCTCACGCTCTTCGGATAGAGCTTCCGGGCTTCTCCAATGCTGCCGGCGTTCTGCAGGAACCCACCATTGCGCTCCATCTTGGCTTTCTGAATCTGACCGAAGGTGAGCAGCCCTTAGCGCCACTAGTCACCGCCCTACCTTAACCACAGCAATACACGCTCACCAGCCAACTCAGCAGCAGTAGACGCGGAAGACTGCGTTGCCTAGGAAACTGGGGCGGGACCACGCATAGATCGCCTTATGAAGGGCTTGCGCAGGCGCAGAGCCCGGTTCTGAGTATCGCGAGAGCCGTTTCCCGGAAGTTCCACGTCAGTGGGTCGGCTGGTCCACGGGTCGGTGGGTTCCTGAGTAGTAGTGTCGCCCGGAGCCTGTGAGAGGCTGGGGCTCGGACAGTCGGAGCCATGGTAGGTCGGGCCTCATGGGACAGAGAGCGGAGGTCACCGGCTGCGGCGGGTTCCCGGGGCTTCCGGGCTAGGAGCCGTAGTTAGAAGCGGTCTGCGCTGCTGCCGCTGCGGCCTGGCGGGGTCCTCCTGTCCAGTTGGAGTCCTGGGAGGAAGAAGGCCAGACCGGGAGGCTGCCGTGGTTACGCTGTAGTGTAATTGGGTGCCTGCGAGTGAGTTGCCCCCGACTCTCCTGGCAGTCAGGGCGCCTGTCAGTGCACTTGCAGTCTGCACTGGGTCCAGTAGTGCAAGTAAATGCTAGAAGCAAGAATCGGATGCCAAAGACAACTTTGACAAAGTCACTTCATTCTGTCATTGAGGTGGTGATTGCTAATCCAGCATCCAGGTTGCGCGCGGTGTTTGGTAGTGTGCAGACATCAAATTGCAAACTTAAGCAGAGGGAAAAAAAAAGATAAAGTTAAATGTATATGAAGTCAGAGGTGGAATTTCAAATGCATTGGCAGCCCAGTTCGTCGTTTTCTAGCTGTTGTTAATTGGGCCTCTGTGCTCACAGAGGATGATGTTTTTGAGAAAGACCCTTAGATCTGCCTAATTTCATTTTGAGACATATTTTTAATAGTGAAGTCTTGCTTTCATTCTTCAATGTTTGTGAATCCCATACCCACAGATTGAACCAGCTTTCGGTGGAAGACATTTGGGGAAAACTATTGTGTGAATATGTGCTATCATTTTTTTTTCTTATGATAGTATACAGCAAGTCTTTACAACTTTGACCCCATATTGGTGTTCTAACTAATCTAGAGATGACCAGGAGTAATGAGTAGATTATAAGCACTTATGTATCTGAACTTGAGGGTTTTGATTTGGTGGAAGATACTGGAACCATGTACAGACACCAAAGGACTACTGTATTTTAAGTTTCCAGTAAAAAGTACAAAACATGAATTTATTTATTTGCTCACCATAGGAGTATCCACTGTCCTGCATTTTGCTAAACATTTACCAGCTGATTATCACAGCAGCCTGTAGATAATTGTGAGTAACGTATATGACGGTTACTATAAGCCTTGCTCTGTTCTAACTGAACTCTGATTTCAAACCTCGGAATGCTAAGAGAGAGATTATTATCCCTGTTTATACAAGTCAGGCTTGGGGGGATTAAACTTACTACCGGGTGTCTGCTTGAGTGCTACAGCTGAGGCTTGAATGTGGTAAGACTGTGGAGGTACCTGTTCCTCCCGTTCCCAGATAAATATGGTGTGGAGAGAAGGACCTGGATAAGCACGGAACCTGCCCTTCAGAAATAATCCACTCCACAAGCGGGAAGAGCTGTGTACGTGATGTACCGTAAATGGGGAAGAATCCTCTGGCTAGGCCAATTGGAGAGGGTGTAATGGTGGCAGTGACATTTACAGTAAGTCTGGTGTTGAGGATGCAGTTTAATCATCTAAGACCTGGTACGATATCTTTAAAAATAAACTTGACTAAGATGTTAAGTATGACTACAGGAGCTTTTGCCTGCAGTAATGGACATTTTAAAATGGACGTCTTTGCTTTGGAATGTGTGCAGCTGTACTAGGTAGTTCAGAGATCCCTGGCCATTTTGAAAAATCAATTTAAAAACATTGTTAGGATTTATCCTAACAATCCTATTTCATACACCACACATGGTTACTTGGATATGGTGGCTTATGTTATGTTGATGATCCCACTATATGGCTCCTGGCATAATATACTTCCTGCTTGTTGTTGACTCAAAGATGAGAAGGAGAAGTTAAAATCTGTATCAGTAATTAATTAGTGGGGGAAAAAAAGTCAGAAATCTTTGAAGAGATTTGCTTTCCTGAAATTAGTATGTGATTTAAAGATGGTGGCTTGAGTATGTTAGAGATTGGCAGGACCACACGACAGTGGAAGTGTTCTCAAGAGAACTGAGAGTTAGAACACCGGTCCTAAAGCTGTTTTTGGAAGTGAGGGAGTCAAACACTGAAGAACAGTTAGAAGTAGACAGTGACCTACATTTGACAGAGACACAAAAAGGTGATTAAGAGCCTTGTTAGGTGTTTATTTTGGGCTATTACCTCTGCTGGATCCTCATTTTGTGCTGAGAAGCAACCTTAAATTTCTGTTGAATTCATGATTGTTATGGAACAACACAGAGACACTCACTTGCACAGTAACTCATCCTGGCAATAAACTTTCAGGTTGTGGGTTAGGCTTATTGAAGGGGAAGTGCATTTTAAGTGAGCTTACAAGAAAGAGTGGAAGAAGAGAGAGTGCTCCAGGACATCATTGTCTAATGAATCAACTTTTCTTCTGTGATGGCATCCCTGGGAGAAACGAACACAATCGTTCTCGCTCGAATCATTTTCTGTTCTGTGGTTCAGATAAGGAGTCTTACTGGAAAGGGGCAGTTTTAAACTATTGCTATTTTATGGCTTAATTTTGTTTAAAATTGTTCTATTTTTCAGTATGTTTCTGTAAATTCAAAAGGCCTTTATGAACATGAGTAAACCCTTATTGATCAGACATTATTACTTGTCTACAGGTTAAATGCCCTCCCCATTTGATTATTTTTAAAGAGCTCATTTAATATTATGGTTTAGAATTACTACAGCTTCATGAATGACCTGTCTTCACAACATTTTCTAGTACAACACTAATGCATGGACATGAAATTGTGATTTAGTTGATGTTTTAAATTTATTTATCTATTTATAAACTGGGTGTTTCAGAAGTATCTTCTGTAGTTCCTTAGAGGTCTCTTACTGTTTCAGGAAGTCACAGTTCAGAAGCTTTACCAGTAGTAAGATGCTATTGGCCTTCCCACTAGGTTTATATGTGCACTGATGAAAGGTAACCATTAGTGCTGGTGCACTAATGCCAGGATTTGCTGGTGATACATCTTTTTGAGACAGTTTTGCCTTATAGCTCAGGCTGACCTTGAACTCACAGTCCTCTTCCAGGGCCTAGAGTGCTGAAATTACAGGAGCAGGACCACCACATCCAACCTGATAGCATGTTCTTATTGTCAGACACTTGTTTGTAAGAAGCCAGGTTTTAGTGAGAGTGCCATGGGTGAAACAGTAGAGTGTTATTAATGCTGATGATCTCAGCGCCTCAGGAGGCATCTTCTAAAGATCCTGTATTAGATTACGAAATGAGAATGTGTAAAATACTTGTAAAGTAACATGTGCCTGGTGGAAAAAGCACTTTAATATAAAGGTTCAGGTTGCAAGCTTTACTTGAAATGATGGCTGAGAAGCTGCTTATTCAGATATATTTAGTAGACATAGCCTGATAGCTGAAAGACGTTAGGTGGTACCTGACCATATTTGTTACTGATGGTAGAATTCTAGTCTTCAAATGTAAATTTGAATTTTTGAGACTGAACTTCATGTATTCCTGATATTCAAAGACCTGTCAGTTAAAGTAGGAATTGGTATTAATAAGTGTGACTTTTGATTAAGGGTAATAAAATTTGTCATCTACGTGGATCTGTGTAATTCAATTAACCGTCATTTCCCAAATGACCAATGTATTCTGTTATAAAAACCAGGCAGGAGTTAAAAATCTTCAAAGTGTAGGATAGACTAGTGGATTTTAATTTAGCCAAGTGTAAACAGCTACTCTTAAGGCTTCAGATCCCACAATACAAGTGTTCTTTAAGGAGCCCCCGCTTATCAAAGCAGAATGTCCCATTTTCCAAAAATGGATTATATATTCTGCTTCCTAACTGTATGTGTTTGAGGCCAGATGGTGGTGGTTTTGTTACATCTCAACCAAAACAATATACCACAACATAGTGCAGACAAAGTTAAATATAACAGTGTTCTAAAAAATCAAATTGAAAAAATAGACATAAATATAAAACATTATCACTTGAAACCCTCATAAATTTTAAGGGTGTAAAGAAAGAGGTCAGGATAAGTAAAATTGGAAAACCACATCTGTAAATTCAAACTTTAAAAAAATCCGATTTTTGTTAATGTGATTAACATAGGTGCTTTAGACTTGAAACTGTTCACAGTTTAGGAAAGTTAAAACAGATTTTTTTCATTAGCCTCTCAACACACTGTTTCAAGCATATTTTATTTGGCTTAAGAATTTAATTTTAGTCATCACTTATCTTTTTTTCCTTAGCCTCTTCGACTTGATATCAAGAGAAAGCTAACTGCTAGGTCTGATCGAGTTAAAAGTGTGGATTTGCATCCGACAGAGCCATGGATGTTGGCTAGTCTTTACAATGGCAGTGTGTGTGTTTGGAATCACGAAACTCAGGTAAGATTTTTAAAAGGACTTCATTAGCAATAAAAGCTATAAAATACCAGCACTAATAATGAAAGAACCACCAAAGTCCAAGCAGCTGTATGTGTGCTGCTTCTCAAAGTAGGATGGAGTGTTTTATTTTCAGGAGCTAGGTTTGTGTGGGTGTTACCTATGGAAGAAGTTCTTCTGGGTATGTTATATGTGATATTTAAATACAGCAACATCCATGTAGGTAGTATTAGCACCGGCTTCTGTTCTGCTTATTTTCCCCCTTTGTCACCAATGGCAAAGAGTTACTGCCATTTATGCATACTGAAAGTGGAACAGCACTCTCACATGGCTGTTCTGCGTTGGGTGAACCCAGATGTTCTTACATTTCAGATAAGGAAGTATTAGACTCTCCTGGAGGTAGCAGGTCAATGTTTTAAAACAGCAATAGTGTTTTATTATTTAAAGCCCCCCTCCTGCTAATTTACTGGCAAGTCTTAACCACACTGAGCCTTGACTTATTACTCTGAATGGATGAAAACTGCTGTGACCTTTGCAAGAAGAAAGAGCGAACGTGGAATAAAATGTTAGGTAGTTGTTTCTCACTCACAAAGAACCATCTCAGTGTTAGCTGTTGCTTTCTTAACTTAGATGTAGCAGTTCTGTGGTCTGAGAATGCAGCTTTTCTGCTCTTGTTTAGCTCGTGGAGTGTGAGTTGTCTTTTCTTGCCGTTTGTCCTGCCAAGCACCTCATGTGATACTCAGTCATGGAGGTTCTGCAGCTGGCCTTTTTTTTTCTGCTCCACATATCCTTGGATTTGTTGATGACTAAAAAGGTTTTGTACATTTTCCTGCCATCTTAGAGACTGCATGCTCAGCTTGCTCTGTTCATGCCATGGTCACCTGGTAGCAGCTGTGTATCTGTGTGGCCCTCAGCTTTGTCTTAACCTGGGAAGCCAGGTGGCCTCAACAGTTCTTGTAAGCTAGTCTCTGTTGGTTTTCCAGTGAGCCAGTAAGATTGTGTTCAATTCCTGAGGTACTATATTGTTGCTTTCTTGGCACAAAAAGGGACATTAAAAATGATAGCCTAATTTTCAGAATTTTAGAGAACAGACATTTAGAAAGGAACAGCAAAGAGATCTGTTCATCTCTGGTTTTTCTAGGCCTTTAATTCATGAAGATGATCCACTCTGTGCATCCAAGGAACACCTAAACCTCTTAGTTTTTATGCTTATTACACCAACCAAACAAACTCTCAGCATTTTTTCTGAAAATGTATTGCTAAGATGTACTAAACAAATTGTTGTTTGAGTCATATCTATGTTTTTTTTTTGTTTTTTTTTTTTTTTTTTTTTTTTTTTTTTTTTTGAGACAGGGTCTCACTATGTAGCCCTAGCTATCATAAAACTCACTATGTAGATCGGACTGGCCTTGAACTCACAGTGATCTGTCTGCCTCTGCCTCTAGGTGCTGGAATTAAAGGCATTTGCCAGTCACTATGCCTGGTTTATGGGCTCAGTTCTTTTCAAAAGGAAGCTAAGTTAAGAGATAGTTTACTCAACAGCTAGTGGAGTGAAGTGCACAGCAGCTGAGTCACACACTGTTGTAGGTGTGGGCTGTACAGTAGTGGTGAGTCCTGCCCTTGGAGAGCGTTGGGGGAAGAGTGAGCATGGAGTCCTGCTTAGTGCTTGGCAGTGGTGCAAGAAGGGAGTAAAGCTTCCCTGGGTAGGTTTCCAGACAGGAGCAGACGGCCATGCTGGAAAGGAGAGGCAGGCCAGGACAAAGGGTCTAGAGTGTCGTCCGGTCTATGACATCTGCTTTCTCTTGTAAGTTTCTGATTTTCAAATCTACTAAAGAAAAGTTGGTTCGTCCTCCTCCCCTCCCCACACACTTTAATGCTGAGCTGCCATACATTTGTTCAACGTTTTTAACTAAAAATACTTTACAGTCTGATGTTTTTAATCACAGCAGAATAAGACTCTTCAGTTACTTCCTCATAACTTTATGTGTTTATTCTTATTAATATTTCAAGACACTGGTGAAGACGTTTGAAGTATGTGATCTTCCTGTTCGAGCTGCAAAGTTTGTCGCAAGGAAGAACTGGGTGGTGACAGGAGCAGTAAGTAGCTCTGAGTATCAGACCCTGCCTTCTGATTGGCCAGTGGTTATAGATACCAGTTTCAGAGTCATAATGACTGGTTCATTAAGTTAATTTTTTTTTCAAATTAATTATCCATATTTATTTACCAAATGAGTCTATATTTAGCATTTTTTCCTCAATTCAGAACCTTTTTTTTTCGGCCTTGATATAGATTGTTTTTTTTTTAATTGGATCATTAAGTTAATTAAATGTAGTGTTTTGAAGGGTAGAGGTTATGCCTTGAGCCTATAATACAGTTTAGCTGTTTATATAGTTTCTCTCATAATAGTGATGTTTTAAAATCTCCATTCCTAGGATGACATGCAGATCAGAGTGTTCAATTATAACACCCTGGAGAGGGTGCACATGTTTGAAGCACACTCGGATTACATTCGTTGTATTGCTGTTCATCCCACCCAGCCGTTCATTCTCACAAGCAGTGGTAAGAGACAGCCTGCTTCAGCCGTGTGCACTGAGTGAAGATTTGCTTTCCGTGAGACGTGTTGTACTTTAACTGCTGCTACAAGGAACTCTCACTCCAAGCATCTTTTAAACTATTTGAATCCATTACTATGTTGTATGTTGATGCTGCCCACCTGTGTATTTTAGTATTTTAATAGGATTATATAGCAATTGCTCCGATTCCTGCTGGAAATTGGAAGGTCTAGATGCATCAATAATATATGGGGAGCAGAATTAGTATGCTGATGAGGAAGCTGTTGGAAGATTGACATAGACCCATTGGTTTATCTGCAAATTCAGATTAGCTAGCTAGCTAGCTCCCTGGTAATAGTGTGAAGCAGTCACCTGCAGGAGGGCGATTACCTGGGTATCCCTGTGTTGGTAGTAGTCTTTGAAATATTTTTAAATTTAACAAGTGAGAACTTTTGTAAAAGCAGTTTATCTCATCAGGCAAATGTTGCCTCTTTCCACAGTGAGCGTTTTTCAGCCAGACTTAGACAGTGACCACAGTTATTTTTAAATTAAATTTAAAAAGTTTTCCCGTATTTTTTTTTTTTTTGTATGTCTTTAATAGCTGTCCATGCACTTTGTCCCCATTGTTCTAGTTAAGAATGCTCTCAGGGCAAATGAGGACTTGGAAGTCTTTCCTAGTATTGTTTTACAGCATAGATAATGGAATGTGTGAAGTGTGCTACATTTGTTGTCTTAAAGGACTCCAAGCCTGTCTCACTACAGAAATGAAAACAAACCACAACTGACTCAGCTTTCTTTTGGTATAGATGACATGCTTATTAAGCTCTGGGACTGGGATAAAAAATGGTCGTGTTCACAAGTGTTTGAAGGACACACGCATTACGTTATGCAGATTGTGATAAACCCCAAAGATAACAATCAGTTTGCCAGTGCCTCTCTCGACAGGACCATCAAGGTAGGTGTCCACTGTTGGTGCTTTACTTTGGCTGGCCAGAAAGCTACTCCTGTGCTCCTCTGCCAGGCAGAACAACATGGTATAACATTGGGTTCCACTCTAGGATCTGCAATAAGCATTGCCATGATTTCTAGGTCACTGTGTGTGTGTGTGTGCACTGTATGTGTGTGTGTGTGTCCGTGTGTCTGTGTGTGTGTCTGTGTGTGTGTGTGTGTGTCTGTGTGTCTGTGTCTGTGTGTGTCTGTGTCCTTTAGTTATTCTTGTCTTTCTCCTTTGGTCTGTTTTACATGTAAGTTCTTTATGCTGCCATTCCTCCTTTCTGCCTCTCGTTTTCCTTTCTGTGGACTGCCTTTCTTCATTCTGTTTTGTCATTTTCCTCTTGGAGAATAAACTGCAGATGTCTAAGAGTGAAATACAGGATGATTAGGGCTAGACTGGGCTGATGTTATAGACATCAGTATAACTGGCCTACTCGCTGTCCTCTAGAAATGTTGTGAGTGTTCACAGAGCATTGCCTTCATCAGCTCTTCCCTCTGACTCCAGGTCTTTTCATTCTCTGATTTGGATTTATTTCTCTCTGAGCACCTACATAGCTCTCTAAGGGTTAGCACAGATAGTCATTCTGAGAAACTCCAGTCTAATGCTTAATGGCTTTAAACAGGTGTTATGTCATTCACTTTAGCTTTTGTTTCTATTAACAGTCATAATTGAGTCATAATTCATGTAATTTGAAATCATTTATCCCCATGATATACTGGCTATTTGGGGAAGGAGCTGTGTCTCCCCTTGTACAGCCCCAAGATGTTCTGGGAGAGTAGCACAGTGCTTTGGCTTACTGCAGACTGGATATATGTTGCCCTGAGTACAGTCACATTTTCTTCATCCTATCTTTCAGTACATTGACTTAAAATAAATTTCAAATCACATTTTACTTCCACATTTGCTTACATGTGTATAATTTATAATACTAATTTAACTCATATAAGCTATTTTGTGTTTAAAGATCTTCAGGTTTTTAACCTGACTTTGATATCTTTTGTTGAATTGCCCTTGCTTTTGACATAGATGGGAACTAAGATGAGTTTTAACTTCTTCACTAAATTAAGTTTATCTGGTTTTTGAGTAAGGGTCGACAGTGTATGCTAAGGTGGCCTAGAATTCACTGAGTATCCTACGCTGGCCTCGTATTCTCAATTTTCTCAGCTTCCCAGATATTGGGAACACAGGCTTGTACCTCTCTCCCTGGCAAGTTTTCTTTCATTTTAGTACATTGTCACTAATCACTAAATCTCCCATCAAATCAGTACTTACTTTAGAGGTTTTCAAAGTGTTAATTTGTTGATTCCTGCACTTCATCCATATACTACTGGTTTTCTTAGTTTGCTTTCTGTTGCTGTGATAAAACACTGACCAAAAGCAATTTGGCAAAGAAAGGGTTTTATTTCATCTTACAGCTTATAGTAGTCCATCATCCAAGGAAATCGGGGTAGGATCTCAAGACAGGAACCTGGAGGCAAAATGGGAGCGGAGCTATGGAAGAACACCATTCATTGGCTTGCTCTTCATGAGTTGCTCAGCCTGCTTTCTTACACGGTCCAGGTTCACCTGCCCAGGGGTGGGACCATCATGCCTCCAAAGAGTTGCCTACAGGCCAGTCTGATGGAAGCATTGTCTCAGTTGAATCCCCTCTTCCCAGATAAGTACTTGTGTCAAGTTGAGAAAAATATAACCAGGTCACCAACTGAACTATATATAATCTCCATGGAGAAGCCTAGGAATTGGCATCTTCAAGAGAGCAGTGATTCTACTTCCTGGAAGTTTACATGAGACCAGCAGCAAATATCCTTGAGCACGCTGTGTCTTGGGCTGTGGTGTTTGATGTTTTGTGTTAAAAGTGGGTGGAACTGCCTCTGAAAGTGTTAACTGGCAAATGCTACTGTTCTCTGAAGGTGTGGCAACTGGGCTCTTCATCACCAAACTTCACTCTGGAGGGACATGAAAAAGGCGTGAATTGCATTGATTACTACAGTGGTGGTGACAAGCCATACCTCATTTCAGGTGCAGATGACCGGCTCGTTAAAATATGGGATTATCAGGTACAGTTTCTAAAACCTTCCTTGCTGTATGCTAGACTTGGGCTTTACTGCTTCCTATAGCACCTCAAGGCTTAGATGGAACTCCTCACAGAGTCATAGGTTAAGGCCCCAGTATTTGCACCAAATTGTGGTCCTAGAATTTTCCCCTTTATAAAAAAGAATGCAAATGCATTTTAAGATTTTAAAAGTAAAATGCCAGCATGCTTATTGTTTGTTTACATTGTCATATTAAACCACACATCTCTGAATTGTCCTTGTTACCAGACTTCTGCATCTGAGTGAAGCAGGCACAACAGTGAATGTTGTGATGTAACTGTGGTCCACTTTTCACCACACAGAGCAGTCATAAACCTAGTTATTGCCCGCATTGCCATGCTTTGTGTCTCTAAGGTTTTCTTACACCCTTCCCCCCCTTCTTCTAACATAAATTTCCCAACAGTGGAACATAGTGGCTTTCTGTGTCTCGATTTCAGAATAAAACTTGTGTGCAGACCCTGGAGGGGCATGCCCAGAATGTGTCATGTGCAAGCTTCCATCCTGAGCTGCCCATCATCATCACAGGGTCAGAAGATGGTAAGTTAGAGTCTATGTCATGTCTGTGCTTGACATGACCCACTGGATATTTAAACCAAGTGGTGGCCCTCATTGCAGTGGGAGGTTTCTAGTAGCTTCCATGTCTTGATTAGGATTCTGGTCTTAGAATATAGAAGAATAAATGGCTTTATCATAATCACCATCACCATTCTAGTGTCTTTGACTCTATCATTTAATGAAAAGGACAGCAGATATTTTAGAGAAGAACTGAAAAAGCCTGTGCATTTGAGTTTGATAGACCTGGGTTCAAAATCAGGCTCTGTCACTTTGCAAATGTATGGTTTGAGTAGACTGAGAGATAAGAACATGCTAATCTTCTCATAGGATTATAGCAGAGGGAAGAAGAATCACATACACACAGCAAACATGTACTACATGCTAAGCACTCTACCCAGGAAACCTGTTGTGATTTTACAATTAGGACTAATTGCCTACTTCTAGTTTTCTAGTTGCAAACTAGAAAAAAAAAAGTTTTTTGTTATTTCATGCTTATGTTGCTTTATAAAATCAGCTAAAGAATTAGAGATCTAAAATCTCATAAAATTGCTAGAAAATACTTGTATTGAAATGGAAAGACTTCTAGTAGTTCATTCACCTAATAGTTTATTTTGGATGTTCATATCCAAAGGGAATGTTCACATTGTTGATTTTTAGGAACAGTGAGAATCTGGCATTCTAGCACCTACCGGCTTGAGAGCACACTGAATTACGGAATGGAGAGGGTGTGGTGTGTGGCCAGTCTGAGAGGGTCCAACAATGTCGCTCTGGGCTATGATGAAGGGAGCATCATTGTTAAGGTAACTGTACTGTCTTTAAATGGATGGAGATAGGCAAAGCCATTTCAGGTCACCAGGTTTGTTTAACTATCGCTGCTGTTATTAGAAGAGATGAAGCAATGACAGTTTAATGTGAAAGGGAGGAGGGAGGGAGGGAGGGAGGGAGGGAGGGAGGGAGGGAAGGAAGGAAGACTCAGTGAGAAGAAAGTTCTGTTGGTCTGTTCTCTGGTTTTTGCTTTCCTTTAAGTCACTAAGAGCTATTTGTCATTGTTCTAGCTTGGTCGGGAGGAACCTGCCATGTCCATGGATGCCAATGGAAAGATAATCTGGGCCAAGCATTCAGAAGTTCAGCAGGCCAACCTGAAAGCAATGGGCGACACTGAAATTAAAGATGGAGAAAGATTGCCACTGGCAGTAAAGGATATGGGCAGTTGTGAAATATATCCACAAACCATTCAGCACAATCCTAATGGGAGGTAAGCTGTCAGTGACATCTCTGTCTGAGCTTGTGTATGGTGGAGTAACTTTGCATATGCACAGCATGTCCCCAATCTGCCTCCTGGAAGTGTGCCCTGGCCCACAGTTCGCAGTTGCCAGCTGCCAGCTCAGTTAATGGAGTTAGCATGCAGGTGGCACAGTTACGCAGTATTGTTTCTTTGTTCTTAAGATACCCTGGATTTGTGTTCTTTGGGGGTCTAGAACCGGGTGCTGTCCTAAGAGGAGGTGCTATAAACTGCTTACTGCTCTTATAGAAGACTAACGCCAATGTATCTTCTGAAAACGTTTGGGATTGTGACTTTTCTATTTCTTATTCATAATTTGAATGGTCAGTTCTGTTTCCCTTAAGGTTTATAAAATAATAATAATCATGTGAGAGCAGTGTTTACTTCTCTCAACAGTAAGTTGATGCTCAGACCTCTAGAGCAGTTGTTCTCAACCTGTCTAAAGGCTGGGACACCGTAATACAGTTCCTCATGCTGTACTGACCCCCAACCATAACATTTCATTGCTACTTCACAACTGTAATTTTGTGACTGTTATGAATCACAATATAAATATCTGATATACAGGGTATCTTGTATGCACCTCCTGTGAAGGCATTCTATCCCCTAAAGGGTTGTGATCTACAGGTAAAGAACCACTGCTCTAGAGCTTTAAAAATCAGTTTACAGTGAATTTGGATGTCTTAAAGTTATATTCATGGTCATAAATAACAAAGTATGGTATTAAGACTTAATCTTGATGTCTGTAATCATTTTTAAGTATCTTATGAAAGTTTAAAGCATTGTATGTGTATTTGTGTATTTAATACCTTCAGACATCTTTTTTGTAAGGTTTTAATTTTACTTGTGGGTGTCCCCTAATAACAGACATTATCATGTTCTAAGTGGAATTTGAAGAGAGGTATTTTGTCTACTGGGGAAAAATTTTTGGCTATATAACATTCTATTTTTATTCATTACTTAAATGTTAATGATCCTGTTCATCTTAATAACTAACAGTTGAGTAGTTTTTGTTCATTTAATGGTGAGCATTGGTTCACAGGTAAACGTGCTGCAAGGCGGTGCCTTCTTGTGGTGTGATACTGTGAGCACAGTGTGAGCATCTCGGTGCTCACCAAGCATTACTGCATGGCTGGAGTCGCCTACATCTCCAGCTGTGCTTGTTCCTCATCCCCATAACATAGCATTTGTTAGTGAATTATTTTATCATAGATATGAATTACTGTTTGCTGACACCTATGTCATTGTCCCTGACTTTTCTCATTTCTAGGTTTGTTGTGGTATGTGGTGATGGAGAGTATATCATCTACACAGCCATGGCATTGAGGAACAAGAGCTTTGGGTCTGCCCAGGAGTTTGCATGGGCCCATGATTCTTCAGAGTAAGATGCATGATGTCCAGTTTGTCCTGATTGCAAATAGGGTGTTCATGCCAATGTGGTTGATGCTTTTGCATGGTAAAAGACAGTTTCACCATAACTGCTTCATCGAAGCATTTGGAGAGTATAAACCACCTTTGTCTGAATTACCACACTGCCTCACTCAAGTGGATGTAATAAATCCATTCAATGGGGGATTCAAGACCGATATCCTTGATGGAGCCTGTGACATGACTTGATGCTTGGGTTTGGGGAAAAGTAGGCCCTGCATCAAGTGGGCCCTTAGGAAGCCCTCCCAGACATGGCCTCTGAGGGGCTGTTGCCCTTTCTAAACTAGTTGGGAGGTGCTGTTTATGCCAGGTCACTTTGATAAGAATTTTAATCCATGTTTTTAAAAACTCAATTTCTGCATGTCCCCTACTGCCCATTCTTAACCTATTTCAGTCTGCATTCAGAATATTCATAAAATGCTCTCATTAAAAGCAGAAGTCACATTAATTTGTTACATGTTTACAGTTCATAGCCACCAACACAGTCAGATTATCCCTACCTGAATCAGCTCACTCCCAGGCTCAGGCAAATACTAGTCTTTTTGTTTCTATATAGGTCAGACTTTCTTTAGACTCCTTGGTAGTTTTATATGAATGGAGTACTACAAGCATGCATTCTTGGATCTAGCTTTTGAGATCATCTGTGTTTTTACCTGTATCAATAAGGAGTTGTTTTGTGTGCAGAGTAGTATTCCACTGAATGGATGTACCACCATTTAAGCATTCACCTTTTGGATATCAGTGCCATTTCTAGTTTCTACAAAGGTTTCTAAGCTTTTATAATTTGCATAACATATAGCATGAAACCTGTTCATTATTTGTCTAATTGCAACGTTTTCACTTTATCTTGGGACAAAATTAAGTGAATTTTAAATGTAGATATATTTTTATTTTTCAATAATTAATCTTTTATCAGAGTATTTGAAGATATTTCTAACATTTGTTGGAATTATGGCTTAGTGTTTAATATGCTGTTTCCCTTGTTCCTCAGGTATGCAATAAGAGAAAGCAACAGTGTTGTAAAGATATTTAAGAACTTTAAGGAAAAAAAATCATTTAAACCCGATTTTGGAGCTGAAAGTAAGTGCTGTTTATTTATGATACATTTTGAGAATCTTTATAATGTCTCAGAACATTCAAGTGAACTCTTCCTGTGTCCCTTTTAAGGTATCTATGGGGGCTTCTTGCTGGGAGTCAGGTCTGTAAATGGCTTAGCCTTCTATG
Organism: Grammomys surdaster; assembly: GCF_004785775.1. Lineage (NCBI taxonomy): Eukaryota > Metazoa > Chordata > Mammalia > Rodentia > Muridae > Grammomys > Grammomys surdaster. Next base: position 8,549,789 of record NW_021621048.1, read on the forward strand.
ACTGGGAGAATACTGAACTCATCCGCAGAATTGAAATTCAGCCCAAGCACGTGAGTTTCTCCTCTATGGTTGCTTTTGGGAGGTTTATCTTTGAAATATCTGAGTCCTTCATGTCAAGAGTGGCTCTTTGCACACTGCTATACTGGTCCCATTGTGCTGAACACTGTGCTGTTTACCCAAGAAGTGCTCAGGATATCATTTATGCATTAGAATCAGAGAGTAATCGTTGACTATTTGTATAAGTATAGAATACAAATATAAATTCCAAAACTCATATTTTAAATGTCTTTAACAAAGTAAACACATTGAAGACAGAAATTGGGTAATTATTGATGTGGAAAAGCCTTTCCATACTTCATGTGATGATGGTCAGGAGAACTGTAGTAGCAAACTTCGAGCTGCTGGCTGGATTGACAGCTTTCACTGTTAGGATGTTACCATTAGAAAGCATCTCACCTCGTTATGGTCCTGAGAGACTAGAGAGACCGGGGCCATGACCCATGACCCACCAAAGGTACTGGCTTCTGGTATTATTGTTTTTCTTTATGTATAAGTGCACATATGTGTGTGGAGAGAGGAAATAAGGAGTAAGAAACACTGTTTTAGAGAACAGAGAGCAGCCCACCCCTCCTGAAAGACAGCATCCTTTTTCCCATTGGTACTCCACTACTTTCCAGAACAGTGCTGTGCTATCCGCTTTCCCAAATGCATGTAGAGGTACGGTGCACCAGATGCTAAGTGCACAGCGACTACCTTGCTGTAGGACTGATCCTGTAGTAAACAAAGTAAACACAGTTTGGGGTGGCTGCTCAGAAAGGCAGCCAATCATCTGTCTGTCTGTTGGGTTGCAGATCTTCTGGTCTGACTCTGGAGAGCTGGTCTGTATTGCCACCGAGGAGTCATTTTTTATCCTTAAATATCTGTCAGAAAAAGTCTTGGCTGCACAGGAAACACATGAGGGAGTTACTGAAGATGGCATTGAAGATGCCTTTGAGGTACGTGTCTGAGTCTGGCTTAGGCTTTATTTTTAGTATTTTATATTCTTAAAACAGACCAAGTTGATTTTTAACATTTCTGTGTAAATTAGGTTTTGGTAGGATGACTCTAAGTTCTGATAACATGTAAAATTTTGGCAAAAACAGAATTTGAAAGAATGTGTCTTAGGGTTTCATTGCTGTGAAGAGACCATGACCAAGGCCACTCTTACAAAGAACATGTATTGGGGCTGGCTTACAGTTTCAGAGGTTCTGTCCATTATATGATGGGAAGTATGGCATCTTACAAGCAGACGTGGTAGTTGGAGGAACCAAGAGATCTACATCTTGATCCAAGCCCCACCTCCAGTGACACACTTTCTCTAACAAGGCCATACCTAATAGTGCCACTCCTCGTGGGCCAACACATGAGTTTATGGGGGCCATTCCTGTTCAAACAACCACTGTATGTTTAAAATAAATATGTGCCCTGCCTTTTAGACAATCTGCAGGCTTGCTCTGCTATCCTTCACCAAGGAAACATGAAGGTGTTTGGTTTTAGGACTGTCGAGCTAGAATGATTCAAATGAGCTCTGCAATGGGAAAAACAAACCATCTACTGTTTAGATGTCCTTAAGGACTTGGGAACACTTAACATTCCAGTTTCACGTGTTGGGCATTTTAGATTGATACTCGTTATGTTATGCTTATGTTATGACTCAACAGTGAGATTTCACACTGCAAATATTGGTTGAAAACTTTTTAAATAAATACAAAAATTCTTAGGAAGAATGTTCTCAAAATTGGATTTGCTTTGCATTCCTTACCACTGTCATCATATCTAGCTTGTTGTTCACAGACTTCCGGTGTTGACTAAGATTGCAATAGTCTGTTTTCTTTTTATAGGTCCTTGGTGAAATTCAGGAAATTGTGAAAACTGGGCTGTGGGTAGGTGACTGCTTCATTTACACTAGTTCTGTGAACAGATTAAACTATTACGTGGGAGGAGAGATCGTCACCATTGCCCACTTGGACAGGTACTGAGTGTCATTTTGCTTTTGTCCTAAGCAGCCTAAATTGAAAGTGCTTTATGAACCAAATGTCATGCTGACTTGTGTGACAGTGATGGGGTAGTTTCCCACATTAGTTTTAGCAGAGTTTCTGATGGTAACCAAAATCACATCCATTCAGTGTGTAAGGATTTGATTAGAGGGGTGTGTGTGTGTGTGTATGCTGGTGTAACTCTAGGTTTGGGCTTCTAAGTTGGTTTCTTTTCTCTTACAGGACAATGTACCTTCTGGGCTATATTCCAAAAGACAACCGGCTTTATCTGGGGGACAAGGAACTGAACATCGTTAGCTACTCCCTGTTGGTCTCAGTCCTGGAATACCAGACTGCTGTCATGCGGAGAGATTTCAGCATGGCAGACAAGGTCCTCCCTACCATCCCCAAAGAACAGAGGACCAGAGTTGCACACTTTTTGGAAAAACAGGTGAGAAGTTTTGCCTGCCTACTTCCCTTCCCCCACCCCACCCCCCCTTTTTTTTTTTTTTTTTGAAAAGTAGCATTTGACAGAATGTTGATACAGGTTGTGGAATGTCATCTCTATTTTTTCCCAAGTCAGGTTTCTGTGGCAGCACACAGCACATTGGGCTTGAACTCTTACTTCTTTAGGCGTAGACCCTCAGGGCCTCTGTCAGTGTTGGAACAGATTTTACCACCCTTCTCCTTACACTCCCCTTTAAAGTTACTGATATTTTTATTTCTAGCTAGGTGTGGTGGTGTACACCTTTAATTCCAGTACTAGGGAGGCAGAGATAGTTCCAGAGTTCCAGGCCAGCCAGGGCTACAAAGACCGTGTCTCTAAAAACAAAAACCCTTGGTTCCAGTGAACTGTTTGCCAGCTTACAACTGTCCAGTTCCAAAGGAATTCAGTTTCCTCTTCTGGCTTCTGTAGGCGTCAGGCACATACATAGTGTGCTTACATACATGTATGCCAAGCAGTTAGACACAAAAATAAATCTTAAGCAGTACATTGAGCTCCATAGAGGCAGCGCCGGGACAAGCGAGAGCCGGACGGGCACTGGGCAACTCTGTGCCTCGCAGAGGAAAATCAACTAAACATGGGCAAAGGAGATCCTAAGAAGCCGAGAGGCAAAATGTCCTCATATGCATTCTTTGTGCAAACCTGCCGGGAGGAGCACAAGAAGAAGCACCCAGATGCTTCTGTCAGCTTCTCAGAGTTCTTCAAGAAGTGCTCAGAGAGGTGGAAGACTATGTCTGCTAAAGAAAAGGGGAAATTTGAAGATATGGCAAAGGCTGACAAGGCTCGTTATGAAAGAGAAATGAAAACCTACATCCCTCCCAAAGGGGAGACCAAAAAGAAGTTCAAGGACCCCAATGCACCCAAGAGGTCTCCCCTCTTCTTGTTCTGTTCTGAGTACCGCCCAAAAATCAAAGGCGAGCATCCTGGCTTATCCATTGGTGATGTTGCAAAGAAGCTAGGAGAGATGTGGAACAACACTGCAGCGGATGACAAGCAGCCCTACGAGAAGGCTGCCAAGCTGAAGGAGAAGTATGAGAAGGATATTGCTGCCTACAGAGCTAAAGGAAAACCTGATGCAGCGAAAAAGGGGGTAGTCAAGGCTGAAAAGAGCAAGAAAAAGAAGGAAGAGGAAGATGAGGAAGATGAAGAGGAAGAAGATGATGATGAATAAAGTTGGTTCTAGCGCAGTTTTTTTCTTGTCTATAAAGCATTTAACCCCCCTGTACACAACTCATTCCTTTTAAAGAAAAAAATTGAAATTTAAGGCTGTGTAAGATTTGTTTTTAAACTGTACAGTGTCCTTTTTTGTATAGTTAACACTACCGAATGTGTCTTTAGATAGCCCTGTCCTGGTGGTATTTTTAATAGCCAACACTAACCTTGCCTGGTACAGTCTGGGGGTTGTAAATTGGCATGGAAATTTAAAGCAGGTTCTTGTTGGTGCACAGCACAAATTAGTTATATATGGGGACAGTAGTTTGGTTTTTGTTTTTCTTTTCTTTTGGTTTTATTTTTGGGTTTTTTTTCCATCTTCAGTTGTCTCTGATGCAGCTTATACGAAGATAATTGTTGTTCTGTTAACTGAATACCACTCTGTAATTGCAAAAAAAAAAAAACTGCTGCTGAATGCTTCTAAGTAAATACAATTTTTTTTTTTTTTAAAAAATCTTAAAACAAAAGCTCTCTTTAAAAGTTGTTCAGTTATATTTCCACTCCTTTTGTAGTTTGTCCTTAGGAGTTTATGCCCCCCAAACACAAAAATTACCTTTACTGTCATCTTAGTGGAGATTGGAAATACAGCAAAAGCAAGGACATGTCAACTTCTTCCTCTGTTCTGCTCTGTCCCTACCTGACCAGTTCCAAACATCTGCTGTTTGCTCTGGGGTTTTCTGCTGTGTCAGTGCTAGTGAAGAAAAGCAGTAACTTGGATTATTCAGAACCAGTGTTTGCACTGCACCAATGGGTAGATGGGGGAAGCAAAGTGGCACATTTCCAGCAACATGAAGATAGTTAGACTGAACTCTGAAAGTTGTCTGGCTTCTCTGTCCCAACCACTCTACACTAAACATTTTCCTTCAGTGTGCTGAGAAGTAAGCCACCAGTTTCTCTAACTGCCACATTCCCAGAGTTGGAGAACTTGCCCATCAATGGCTTTGTCTTACAGAAGTTAACTTTGTAACTACAGTAGTTGATTTAAAAGCCTGTCCTATGGCTTTATGCCCTAATGGAGCACAAGAAGGAAGGGATACTTGATAGGCTGAGTCCAAGACCAAAATAAAGCCTAACTAATGACAGCCCTCAGTGCCTGGAGCCCAGCTACAGGCTAAGTGACCTACAGATGAGAGAAAGTTGGAAGGTTTACCTTTGGCTTCCCATTCTCTTCTCATTTCTGTCATTAACCTCTGTAAGATGAGTTTTGGACAAGATGATACCTAAGGCCCACTTCTGAGGTTTCCAGCAGCTGAATTTACCTGTGCCATATGCCTCCCCCATGCAATAAAATTTTATTTTGTATTTAATTAGGACCTAAACTATATGAAGTGCATCAGTTCTTTAGTTCTGACCCACACCCCAGCTCTCCCAGAAGTCTTTTAAATTTACGTGTTTATTCCTGTAGCATCTTTTGTTACAGGATGATCTTAAAGACCTAAGTATAAAAGTCTGCAAAGTAGACATTATGAAGAAGAAATGGGAATGCAAACTTGACATGCTAAAAATGGCTCCCATTTTGCACTGTTGGTAGCATATTCATGGATGCTAATGGGTATCTGGTTACTTGGGTGTTAGGTTCCATTTGGTCCACTGAAATAGATGGCTATGGGGTCTTCCTGTTTGTAAGGTCTTTTGAGAGAGAAATAATTTGTTGTGTGTATACTATATATGCACATTCTTCTGAATGTCTAAGTCACATATTTTATTTTTTAAAAAATGTATAGGGCTTCAAGCAGCAAGCACTTACAGTATCCACAGATCCTGAACATCGTTTTGAGCTTGCTCTTCAACTTGGAGAGTTGAAAATTGCTTACCAGTTAGCAGTGGAAGCAGAGGTATGTTCTAATCCAAGACTTTTCCATAACCCAGGGAAGGGTTAGTAGATAGTTGGGTGTTGCTTTTGCTGAGACATTATTACCAGTGACTCATCAGTGAAGCTCTTGCATCTTTGGTCTTTTTAAAGGTGCATTGTTAATCTTTGAACTGGATTAAATTCAAGATACTCTCAGTTCTATACTCTGTTTAAGAAGTCTTTTCCTGTCTGGTCTGGGTCTCAAGAGTGTAGAGATGGCAACAATTTGCCCTATTAGGGAGAGACACTGATTTTAAACAAGAGTTCTGGCATATTGTGATCTTTGTATATATATGTACTGGAAATTAAGGGTTAACTACAACATTCATAAGTAAATTAATTGCAGGCTGTACAAAAAATTAGCTGTCAAGATCAATTAGATGTGCATTTCATTTGATTTCTGAGAAGCTACAAATGACCATATTCATTAAATATTTAAGGATGTAATTTTCTACTCTTCCTAAAAAAGTGTTACTAATTTACTTGTAAAAATAATTGTAGTCTAATAACACTTTTTAATTCCACTTACATGGTTTTATATTCAGTTTCACTGTGTAAGTAAAAAATGAAAATGAGTTAATTATTCAAGTATCATTTGAATTACTTTTGTTCATGTGATTTTCATTTCCTCATTACACATTTTTGTCATGGCTTTGACTGACAGCCAATTTACCAAGCACAACTCAAAAATTACATTTATGTCTTAATATAAATATCTTCTAATTGTCATCACAGTGATATTCAAAGTAACAGGGTAATATTGATGTTGAAAGTTGAAATGCGGGGGCTGGAGAGATGGCTCAGCGGTTAAGAGCACTGACTGCTCTTCCAGAGGTCCTGAGTTCAAATCCCAGCAACCACATGGTGGCTCACAACCATCCGTAATGAGATTTGATGCCCTCTTCTGGTGTGTCTGAAGACAGCTACAGTGTACTCATAAATAAAGTAAATAAATCTTTAAAAAAAAAAAAAAAAAGAAAGTTGAAATGCTATTTCTAAAGATGTTTTTTATCTTAAATTCTTATAGTCGGAGCAGAAGTGGAAACAACTTGCTGAACTTGCCATTAGTAAATGTCAGTTCAGCCTAGCCCAGGAGTGTCTGCACCATGCCCAGGATTACGGTGGTCTGCTGCTCTTGGCCACTGCCTCTGGAAATGCTAGTATGGTGAACAAGCTGGCAGAAGGTGCGGAGAGAGATGGCAAAAATAACGTGGCATTTATGAGCTATTTTTTACAGGGCAAGTAAGTATTATCTCAGAGCCTACAAAACTTTAAGGAGTTGTAAGCAGTATTTCTCCACTGACTGTGAGGATGGTGCTTGAGAGGAATATAGTACACAAATCCTGGGGACAGCTAGTGATGGCTGACTGCTGTGGAGTAGTGGGGGCAGCCAGAGAACAGTGCTATCTACCTTGGTGGCACTAGCCTTCAGCAAGGGATGCTCTGGTACCTTCTGATCTGTATCTTTATGCTTGAGCTGTTTATTGAATGTGTGGTTCCGAGTCAGAACCTACCAGTTAGTTACTCTTAGACCATTTTACTGAATGATAGGAGGCTGTTGTTCTCCCCAGTTGGTACCTAATGCAAGCAGAGGACTGTCTACACCAGGCAGTTCTGACCTGTTACATGCAAGGATAGGAGGATGAAAATGCTATTTACTATTTGAGCTCAACTTTGAAAACATCATGAATTTTTAAGTCTAGCAGAGTTAATGTGAGCTAAGTCACATGGAGATCAGTTTGCCTTTTGGAAATAAACACAAAAGGGTTAGTAGTCTTGCTCTACATGCCAAAAATCCTAGACCTCACCATCAAACATTTTTATTGAGATATGCTAAAGAACCAAACTCCAGGGATTTGTGCACACTAGACAAGTATTCATTTCGGAGCTACACTTCCAGACTTGTCATAAAACTCAGAGTTATTCAAATAAGCTGAAAGCAGTCATGAACACTGTTGTGCCTCACACCCATGAAGTCCACTGGTTTTGTTCAACATTAAGACAAAAGGCTAAGCAACAGAAGTGAATGTGCAAGGGGCAGGGGTGCTGGAGGATTTTTGCCTCTGCAACAGGTTCACACTTTGAGCTTTATCTGCTATTACTGTTTGTTTATCTAACAGTATCTCTACTTTACTTTAGGCTTGATGCTTGCCTAGAGCTCTTGATCAGAACAGGAAGACTCCCAGAAGCTGCCTTCCTGGCCCGAACTTACTTACCCAGTCAGGTCTCAAGGTATGAACTTAAATTTGGAGAGAAGTGTTTCAACTAAAACAGGGCCCACATTCTTCATCTGTTTGGTTCTGTGATGTCTTAATATTAGGGTAGTGAAGCTGTGGAGGGAGAATCTTTCAAAAGTCAACCAGAAAGCAGCAGAATCCCTTGCTGACCCCACAGAGTATGAAAACCTTTTCCCTGGATTAAAAGAAGCCTTTGTTGTTGAAGAATGGGTGAAGGAGACACATGCGGATTTGTGGCCAGCTAAGCAGTACCCTCTTGTCACGGTGAGTGGCAGAGTGCCAGACTGACACACATTCACAAGTCCAGGTTTAATATGTGCTGCATACATTATAAGGAGCTAATTGATGTCTGAGATTTGGGCATAATTTTGATTTCAGAATATTTCATTTTATTGTTTTATTCTGATAGCCAAATGAAGAGAGAAATGTTATGGAAGAGGCAAAAGGCTTTCAGCCCTCAAGACCCACAGCTCAGCAGGTCTGTAGAGAGCTGCATGTGACAGCATGATTGACAGACATTGTTGATTTAAAGCACTACCTGCTACTTCCCTATCCTCTGCTCCCTCTCCCCGGGGAATATTTACATCTCTGGGCCAGTTCCTTTGGCTTCATATTTACCTCTTATTGTTTAGGGACCTGATGGGAAACCTGCTTCAAGTCCAGTTATCATGGCCTCCCAAACGACCCACAAAGAAGAAAAGGTGGGTGAGCCATCCTCTATCCCACATCCCAAGTCAGGAGCAGGCCTCTGAGGTTTAGATGTCTTTTGGCATTCTAGTTCAGAGAGGAGGCTTCAAAGTAGGATGATGATGCTCTTGTCAGTAGTAAGGAAATTTGGTTCTGGCTTTGGATGTGAACCAGGTAACACAGTGCTGTGTAACATTTACTCCTCCCTCTTCCTTCCCCTGCAGAGTTTACTAGAACTAGAAGTTGATTTGGATAACTTGGAATTAGAGGATATTGATACAACAGACATCAATCTGGATGAAGACATTCTGGATGACTGAAGTTTGCCATTTACTCCAGTAAGAGATTAGTATGGCGTATACAAATCAACCACCATCCTGACCAGAACTATGGAAACCTTTGATTTGTATCTGTAAACAAAGGAGAACATAGCCACTTCATCTTCAGAGGAGTTGATGGGCAGCGGTTATAAGTTACTATGTTCTTCTTGTTAACTGAAACAGACAGTTGCTTTTTTCATATTGTCACTAGACCACCCCTCATAAAATCTTTTGAATTAATGAAAAACTCTGAGTTTCCTTCCTAATGAAAAAAGACATTGAGTTTTAGATGGCCGAGCCAAAACACTTTACTCCAGGGATCAGCTTCCCCTCTCCTTGTGTCACAGCTTAGCTGCTGAGCCTCTGTCCTGACTTGTCCAGCTGGGCTCTCAGCATTACCTGCCGGCCTCTATGGTACTGTGGAAGTGGGTTTTGTTTTTTATCAGAATTAATGTAATGTAAAAAGAGAAATTCATAACCAGGCACTCACATATAAATGTCAGTCATCCCCATGTCACCTAGAAATTGAGTAGGATAACAAGTACTTGAGAATTTAAAAAGCAGAAAACAAATTACAGAAAACTTTAAGGCAGTAATTACCTTTTAATCCCGAGATTTTTAAATGTTCAGCTCAGTATTACCAAAATGGAAGGGCATTAACATGAAATGCATTTTTAATTGTTCTCAGGATGCTGCAGAATGGCTGATGACTATTTCCTGATAAGTTTGAAGTGCTAATTCTATGTATGCTCCTCTCTGTGCTTCTGTTTTTGCAAAGACCTATGAAAATAGAAAAAACAAACAAGTTCTAGAATCTAGAGCAACAGGCAACTAAGTGTATAAAGTCAGTTTTAAGATGTCATTAGCATTTTTGCAGTAGGGACACAATTTCCAATAAGGTCTTGAGTGTCACAATAATCTCCCTGAATGGATGAAATGAGTGTATATGGACAGAAGTACCTTATCCCACAGCTGCAGCAATAGTAATTCTAAACCTTAGAATGGTTTTCATCCCTTAATTAATAAACTATCAGTAAAGATTAAGACCCTGACATTGTACCTCCTCCTAGATCAAAATGAAAACCATTATAGAGAAACTAGAGAGAATGAGAGCCAGCAAGCTTACTTTTTTTCCATTAAAAAAAAAAAATTGTTGCACTTCATGAGTTCATGTCTTAAAAAGAAAAATCTTCAAAAGTATACTGTTCTCCCTGGCTTAGCACAGAAAGTCATGGTGAGCACCAGTTTGTGCTCCTCTTAGGGACATCACCCGACACTCACTTCTGTCCTTAGGAACCAATACAGAAAATTTCAGTGAAGATACCATCTTAACCTAGCACTGAGGATGTGTCTGGAGAGACCATGGCTTGAGAGGTGTGCAGTTCCAAAATGATCATACAACCAAGGTCCCTGATGAATGTGCCCACACTAAGGGTAGGAGGCTGTCCAGTACCTGTGGGGACTTGACCACATCCTTCCCACTGTCTGAACCTCTCATCTCCAGCTGCCAGCTTGCCTACTACACCATCTAGAGTGCTACACAATTCCCCACATGCTGCCAGTCCAGGTAACAGGAAAAATGGAATTTTCATTCACATTGTTTTCAAGCCTAAAATGTTCCATATTCACAATGATGTATCATTAAATATGACCCACGGGTGGATTTTTCCTAACTCAATCATCACCACAAAACTGACAAAAGAACTCTACCTTAATTAAATTGACTCCCACTGCAGCCTGTTCTTTGGCTTCTTGAGCTGACTGGCCATCTGGATGAAGCATGTGGTACAGCTGGACCAGGCTTGTGGCATCATCAACCCTGAGAGTGAAAAAGCCTAGCATTACCAAGGGGTTTTCATTAGTTTCACAACCCTATAAAGTGTTTGCCACTCCTAAGTTAAATTACGTTTCAGACTTAACTCTGGTGAGGGAAAAGGTAGTTCTGTAATTCCAAAGCATTTAAAGGGGCCAGAGGGATGGCTCAGTGAGTAAAACACACTTGTTGCACAAGCCTGATGACCTGAGTTCCATCCTGGAACCAAGTCTACAAAGCTGCCCTCTTGTCCTGACTTACGAGGCAGGTTAAAGCAAGAGGCCATACAGGAAGTGCCCACTCTATGAAGATATGGCTGTGTTCTTTGGGAGATGAGACATCCCTTTCCATAGAAACAATTCCTAGGTCTGGAGAGATGGCTCGGCGGTTAAGAGCACTGACTGCTCTCCCAGAGGTCCTGAGTTCAATTTCCCAGCAACCACATGGTGGCTCACAACCATCTGTAATGGGATCTGATGCCCTCTTCTGGTGTGTCTGAAGACAGCTACAGTGTACTCATATACATAAAATAAATGAATCTTTTTAAAGAAACAATTCCTAGTGGCAAGCATTTCTGGACCAAGTTGGTCAACATGAAGCAGGTTGATCCAACTCAGGATACAAATTCTGCTTTATATCTCTGAAATTATTTCTAAACAATTTCTATCAACGTGAAAACTCTCATCTATCCCCAAAACAATCTTCCCACATAGTCCACACCTTCTAACTACTTGTCCCTCAAAGCTGAGAGTTGTGGAAGACATAAAAACCAAGTGTTCCCATTTTGAGGCTTTGCTGTATACATTTAGCTCCTGGCTTCCAGTTGGGGAGATAAAGGTGAGGACACCATAATTCAGTGCTGTGCTAAAGTTGTCTCTCTTTGACTATCCCCACTTTTTAAACAGCTGGGCTAGAAGATGACAGAAGTAAGCACATAATGCCTGAAGCCATGGTGACCTAGTGAAATGCTCTGGGAAAAGGAACCACCTGCTCAAACTGTACAAGCCTTTCTGAGGCAAAATGTTGAAACGGCCATTACTTGTCTGTCATGCTTACTTTAGTTCAAAAAGGCAGACAAAATGTCTCTTCCTGATACAAAGATGAAAATAATTCCCTTTAAAACTTGGTCATAATGGCACTATGGGTTTCTACACTTCAGAATTATGTTTAAGCTCTTCCTGGCAGGTACGAACCACTTCAGATGTTAACTTTTACATAAGGAGTAATAGAATACCACATATTGCCACATCCCATAGCTTCAGTATCTAGAGCTAGTCTCTCCTTACACTAAGTGCAGGATTGTCTGCATTTGGGGAGCTTGAGGAGACAGTTCATAGGTCACATAATACAGAAAGGCACATCACTTCTGATCATCCCCAACTAGGCCACCTGATGATGAGGGAATTTTGCCACCTTCTAAACTGAATCATACTGCACATGCTGATGAAGCACAGGAATTATCACTAGGAAAGCTGTCCTGATGAAAGCAATGCTGTATCTTGGGTAATATGCATGTAACCTTTGAGTGTGACATTCAAATTGCAAGTAAGATACTTCTACAGTCTGAGGATGGAATAACTGATACCTCTTATTCAATCTTAATAGTCTGGCAAGGGCTATGGGTAAAGTTAACTCTCAAAACAGCCATGATGGTTCCTTCCCCTGTGATTTTGTATTTTTTCACCTAAATGTAAAAAGCTATTTTCTTTCCAGTTTTATCTCAAACAGCATGCATAACTCAGAAATACAAAGTTTTGTTCCTAACCACAGCAATAAACAAGCCATGAGCCGTTAAGTTTACTAGTGTAGTTATTTTATACTATACAGTAGTCTATTAACTATATTTTAAGTCATTTTTACAAAATGGCAATTTTAATAAACAGTAGCATCAACAAACTTCCTTAACTAAAGATACCAGCCATCCATTTCTTTTTGTTTTTAGACAGCGTCTGACTAAGTAGACCAGGCTGGCTTCAAACTCAAAAGATCCTCCCATTTCAGCCCCATCCACCACCATACCCAGGCAGACTTTAATTTGTAAAGATTGAAAACCTTCACAGCACAGTATGATGAATTACATTTATGTTATTTTCAGCTAGCAACCTGGGAGCATATCAAATTGACACCAAAAATGCATTCTTTCACACTACTTTGAAAATAACTTTACTGAAACCTTAGAAGCTTTTCAAAAAAACAAGGGCCGTCAAAAAAGTTATTTTCGTAAGTTAAACATGTTAACAGGGAAGTCCTATGGGTAGAGTAGTTCTGCTAGAAAATAAGTGTCCAATTCCCATGTAACATCCTTGAGTGTCTAGAAAACCCACCGATACCCAGGAACACTGGAAAGTAAGGGTGAAAAAGAAAATCTCAGTCTACTATTAAGATCCAAAGCCACTTTTTTTTCTAACAATCTAGCACTGATATGCAACACAAAAGCAAAGACTGGAAGAACTATGCTAGAAAAACAAATCCAAATGGAAATAAGTGAAAACTTACTATTACTGGACAATACACTGTCATTGCAAAAAATACTGACTTACTGTTGGGCAATAAATGATTAATTATTCAGATCATTCATACTTACAAATCTCTCTGGATCTGATCGATGAGCAAACCATCAATCTTTTTTTTATTTACAAAATACCAAGCCATTCCACCAAAGTGTCTTGTTGAACGTAAAAGCTCATATTTTCCATCTCTGTCTATATCTTCATAGGTCTGATGATGAACCTATTCACATAAAATGCACAGAAAAATGAAAAGTGGATGACATCACAGGGTTCCTATCAACTAGCAGGAATGTTGGCATGAGTCAGAGTATAACCAGGTCTACCTGCAAGCTGCCTCCCTAGCCTTGTTCAACTCAGTAAAGCACTTGCCTCATAAGCACAAGACCTGGGGAGGATCCCCAGAACCCACATAAAAACCATGTGCGGTGGGCATGCTTGTATTCCCAATGATGGCAAGATGGATCCCTGGAAGTTCACTAGCCATCTAGCCTAGCCAACTGAGCAACATTCTAGGCCCAAAGAACCCAAGCTTGTCCTCTGACCCATACATAGGAACGAGCATTTGTCTACAACAACAAATCGGTGCCTTCCCCACTACAGTATCACCCTTGTGTGTGTACACCTCCCTGTGAGTATATAGCCCAACAACGTCACCAGGATCCCCTAGTCCTTGCCCCCTCTAACTCTGCAGCCACAGATATGTGCCAACTCACCTGGCTTTCACATGGGTGCTGGGAATCTGAACTCAGGTCTTCATGCTTGCACAGCAAGCACTTGACCTACTGAACTTCCTAGCCCTGTCCAAAAGGCTTTTTTTTTTTTTTGGTTTTTCAAGACAGGGTTTCTGTTTATACCCCGGGCTGTCCTGGAACTCACTCTGTAGACCAGACTGGCCTCAAGCTCAAAAATCCGCCTGCCTCTGCCTCCCAAGTGCTGGGATTAAAGGGGTGCACCACTACTGCCCAGCCCAAAAGGCTTTAAAATTGATGAAGTTTTAAGATGAAGAGAGTATTCCTCACCTAGTAGTGAGGTCACACTTGATACAGCCCATCCATCTTGAACCATCCCCCTGCATATGCACTGTATGTACAAACACACATCTCAAGCGTACTTGGTTATTTACTGTCCTCTGAAACACCTCTACTCACCAGTCTCCTCTCTCACACTGTTCCTTGCCCTTCTAGACCCCCTTTCAAAGACACCTAGGAAGCAACACCTAACATTTTAGGCTAGAGGTGACAAGTGTCTGCATATTGTCTTATTGCTGTACATCACTGCTGGAGCACAGGCCTTGACGCCCACTCAATCCTGGTTCCTGGCATCAGCTATGCTACCTGTAATAATTGTGCCCACAAAACCAGGCTCTCTGAAGACATCCTTACTAAGCTACAAGACACACACTGCGCCTGGAAAAATTCTAATGGATAACCAACTTTTCCTATAAGGTGAATGGAAAGGAGAAAAAGCCTTGTCATCATCTGAGTCCTAAACCAACCACTTTAACAGCAGTGCAACTAAGAGCAAACCAGTTCACTCTACAAGCCCAGCTTCCCTCATTCTTAGAGGTGTCTGAACACATAAAACATGTATCTACCCTCAATACCCCTTTCCTATAACCTGCATCAAAACCTATAGTGGAATTCAAGTGTTACATTAAGAACCTTTTGCACAATCATGTTTAAATCACATTTTGGGAACTATTAAATACACTCACCTTGATATACTCAGTGGAATCTGGCTCAAACTGGGCGACACAGAGATTGAGGACGTCAGCATGCCGGTCTTGGCTGTACATGGTCTAAAACCACATAGTAAAATGGGAGTCAGCTGAGAACATGAAAGTTTCCATCTGTCCTGACACCCTGGCAGGCCTGCCAATATACAAGCCACCTATGTGCCTATCAAGAGCACACAGGGAGCTGGATATGGTGGTGCAGGCCTTTAATCCCAGCATTTGGTCGGAGGCAGGAACAGGTAGATTTTTTTGAGTTCAATGCCAGCCTGGTCTACATAGTTCCAGGACAGTCAAAGCTACACAGTGAGACCCCAACTCAAACAAAATAAAACAACAAAACAGAAAAAACAAAATAAATGAATTTTTAAAAAGCATACAGGGGACTGGAGAAATGGCTCAGAGGTTAAGAGCACCAACTGCTCTCCCAAAGGTCCCGAGTTCAATTCCCAGCAACCACATGGTGGCTTACAACCATCTGTAATGAGATCTGATGCCCTTTTCTGGTGTGTCTGAAGACAGTGTACTCCTATACATAAAATGGATAAATAAAAGCATACAGAAACGGCACAGGCTTTGCAAATGCCACACTTGGAGTCAAACCCCAACTAAACTAACTATATGAGAACCCTCATCAAGTTACTGCTACATTAGTGCCCGTGTTCACCTTTTTGAAATTGCCAGCAGCGCCAGAGCTGACTGCTTCAGCAGATGACCATCATGGAAATGGAATTCAATTCACTGTACCTTAAGGTTCTCATCTTTGAAAATTACTGGTGGCAAAACTCTACGACCTTCTTTAGGGAAATAAATTTGTATCACTCTGTCCCGTTCTTCCCATGAAGCTTTGCGTAGTGTGCCACTTGGTTCTCTAACAACAATAAAACGTTCCTGAAACAGAAAGCAACCAAAGGTAAGTAAGTTGTGAAGACTTCAGTTAGCTTTTGTGATAGCAAATACTATCAATGTGGCAGGATCTAGAATCACTTTGGAGACGATCTGTGTGTATGTGAGAGAGGCAGCCCCACCCTAATGTGGGCAGCACCATTCCATGAGCTGAGTCCTAGACTACAGATGAAGGGAAAGGTGAGCGAGCTCCAGCATTAGTCCCTCTGCTTCCTGACTGCATGCAATGTGACCACAAGTTGGGCCACAGATAAAGAGAGCTAAAATGCTAAAATCCTGACTTCTATCCACAACTGTGTAAGACCAGATGGAGGAGGGACCACTTTTCTAACCTCAGCACTCAGTCGTACTTTAATGCATTCTGAGGGCCCAACCACAGAGCACTTCTGTCCTTCACTTACAAGGTTCAAATGAAAAACTGTTTTTACATGACACACTGCTGTTTTAAACTGGTAATCAAGGAAACTACTGTGGAAACAGTAATGTCTGAAAACTATCTGTGAAACTCCAATGGTTTTACTAAAGAGTAAAAAAATCCATTGGGAAGTTTGGGTTTCTTACATTATTGATTCTAGCACTTGGGAAACAGAGGCAGACAGATCCCTGAGTTCAAGGATAGCCTGGTCTACAGAGAGAATTCTAGGACAGCCAGGGCTATATAGTGAGACTCTATCAGGAAAAACAAACAAACAAACAAAATAAAAAAATAAAGAATGAAGGAAAGACAGACAAAGATAAACCACTCCACCTTGCTCAAGTCTAAACGGGACATCTGTACCATAACCCTCCAGGGAACAGGGCTCAGGGAACAGGCTGAAGAAGGGCAGAAGGCGTGTAAGAGCAGATGAGTGGACTGCTGTGGAACACTGCCCTAAGGACACGGCATGGCTGCTGCACTCATGAACTCCTTACAACTCTGGTTACTTTCATAAGACCTACACAGATGTCAAGACCAGGCCAGTGAACACTTCATCATGGGCCAGGGAGGGGCACAAAAGGCTCCACCCCTCCCTGAGCCCCATTCTTAGTTAGGGTTGTTATTACTGTGATGAAACACCATGACCAAAAGCAAGCTGGGGAGAAGGGTTTGTTTGACTTCCACATCACAGTTCATCATCAAAGGAAGTAAGGACAGAACTCGTGTCACAAGACAGGAACCTGGAGGCAGAAGCTCATGTAGAGGCGATGGAGGGGTGCTGCTTACTGCCTTGGTCACCAAGGCTTGTTTAGCCTGCTTTTCTATAGAACCCAGGACCACCTCAGGGATGGCACCACCCACAATGGGCTGGGCCTTCCCCATCAACTACTAACTAAGAAAATGCCCTACAGACTTGCCTGCAGTTTAACCTTACAGAGGCATTTTCTCAGTTGAGGTTCCCTCCTCTCAGATGACTTTTGCTTGTGACAAGTTGACATGAAAACTAGCATCTATAAACAGTACGGTTGTTAGGGAAGAGGTGTCACTTTCTTTAGTGTTGAGGACACTGATAAAGTTGCCCAGACTTCAGTAAGTACCCTCACTCATGCTCATGCAAGAATCCCAATGAACTAGAAACACAATAAAACAGTAGAGGGGCTTCTCAGGGTGGAGAAGGATTCCAAGACGAATGGGGGTAAGAGAGGAGACTAGAGACTGACAACTAAAATGCCTTAATATAAATGTACGACTGTTAAGAATAGTCTTAAAATTAAAGGAAAAGGATAAGATGCCATGCCCCCCGCCACCACCCACATACATACAAGAAAACCCTTGATCTTCTGATCTTCTCCAGAAGTGTCAGCTAAGAAAACCAGTCCAGCCCAGGTAAACTGAATGTTGCCTTCTTTCTGACCACTGCTGTCTGTTCCATCTGCCTGGTCTCAACACAAGTGTCTTAGGGTTTCTACTGCTGTGATAAAAACACCATGACCAATATAATCTGGGCAGGAAACGCTGTACTTCATCCCACAACTCTCAAGTCATGCACACTCCATCACTAAGACATCAGGGTGGGAGCCTGGAAGCAGAAACTGAAACAGAGGCCACCAGGGAGTGCTTCTTATGGGTTTGCTCCTCAAGGCTTTCTCAGCCTGCTTTCTTATAGCACCCAGAAACACCAGCCCAGGGATGGCACCACCCCCAGTGAGCTGGATCTTCTCACATCAATCATCAAACAGAAAAAGGCAGCACAGATTTGCCCACAGGCCAATCTGGTGGGGACATTTTCTCAATTTAGGCTCCCTCTTCCAAAATGACTCTAGCTTTGTCAAGTTAACAATAAAACAAGCCAGAACAACATGTTTCTGGTATCAATCTGAGATACACTAAGTTCATAGTATGTAACAACATGACAGGGACCTGCCAGCATATCATGCTTCTTCAGAGGCACTCCACTTTGAAAGCGAGAGAGAGAGAGAGAGAGAGAGAGAGAGAGAGAGAGAGGGAGGGAG